>NW_018127881.1:2225578-2236429 GCF_001952655.1 Monopterus albus
TCAGTGTCTTTCTTCACAAGCACTCCTGAGGCTAGCACACACACAACTAATGTATGAACAAAAGTGAAAACAATACCCTCTTCTAACATTAACATTTTAATTGAACCAAATTTTATTTCCTGTTTGAGTGTTTGCTTATATCAGTAACTGACAAGGAGTCCATGTCCAAGTCCATGTTGTTCCATAGCAATGCAATTACATCAAAATACTACAGTAAAAATAAGACGAGACTAGCATATATCCAAGGTCATTCAGATATAATCTTAATGTTTGCTGAACAAATTAGTTAACGTTATCTAATGTTAATGAACTAAATAGCACTACCGAGGAACATGAAAAGAAATGATGTGCCATTAAATAGAAAATAAGTCTAACTACAACACGTAAATCTACTTAATGGTACTTACATTTTAGGCTTTATCAGCCAAAGATTTAGTTTAGCATTGCCTGTACCTGTATCCCATCATTGAGGTCTACTTGTGTATTTATCTGCTTCGACTCGACGTCTTTTTGCGCGCATTAACAAGAGAGCATTAACAAATGGTTAATAAAGGTTAAGTAATGGTTACTCACCACTGTGATACATTTTTAAAAAGCATTAATAAATGCGTAATTAGGAGTAAGTAATGCTTACAATATACAGCAGGGGTGGGCAAGTCAGGTCCTCGAGAGCTACCACCGTGCATGCTTTCCAACTATCCATGCCCTGCCCACGGCTGCATACCCGCATCATGTGTGTTCAGTCAATCAGAAGCTGGAAGATACCACCTTAGATGGCCGTGGAGCGAGGACAAAGTGAATTCGTTGGTTGGAGGATGGACAAGTAAGTGGACAATTATCTTTTTCTCAATATGTAATAGGAAACAATCCTTAATAATAAAATAATAATTGAACAAGGTATCTGTAATAGACGATTACATTTGTGTTTTAGGCAGCAGATGCATTATGTAGTAGAACTGCATGAGTGACCCTCAGCTTTAATTGCAGAATAGAAAGTATAAAATAAACAAAAAACTATGACTCATTTGAATAAATATAAAGCTACAAATACCACATTGTGTGATCACTGCTTCCTCACTGCTCTGCATTTCTTCCGTATCTGTTTTTATTGTATAAATGTGAAGTATTGCAGCTCATGGTATGTTGAGAGACACCTGTCATAATATACAGTGACCAACAATAAATTAATTATATTTGTATTATTAAAGCTTAGTAACAGAACACTTGAACAATTTAACAGTTATGATTAAAGATTATAAACTTATGCATTCACATAATGCATAACAGCCTAGGCATATCAACAGGATTGTTTTTGATGCCTCACTCATCAAGGTGCCAAAATGTACCAAAGCAAAGTAGTATTTTAATAAGATATCTTAATAAAGTTTGGAGGCAAAGATCCCAATCTCGTTAAATGATAATGAGCAAGACGTTTAGTTGTTTTTTTCATGAGGTACAAAACTAATGAGAGAAATAAACTACACATACACAAAGAAGTAAAAGCTGCATGCTGGTGGCTTTATAACATTCCTACTTTTTGAATTTCCCTGTTCTGTTCCACAGGAATTTAATAAAAGTGAAAGCCAACAAACTTGGATGTGTTAAAAGTAGCTGGCCTTTGCGTCTACTAATGCAGTTGGAAAAAGGAAGAAAACTCATTTTATCAGGCATGAATGAAAAAAAACTGTGTTTCTTCCACAGAGGTCAAAAATGCATTTCAAAAAACTGTTGCTGAAAATTTCATCATAAAGCTAACGCTGAACATGCTTTCCAAGATATGTACTATTTCAGTGTTTTTTTATTTAATATGAGAAAATGGATTCACTTTAATAACCATTTTTACGGTGTTTCAAGAATGTTTGCCAGAATGAGTTTGCCATGAATGGAACATCAAAAACACAGACGTGGTTCAAAGATATGCAGGTATGTTTGGACAGTGCATGCTTGTAATGAGCCATCTATTATCTCAGTACTGACAAAATAATTTTTCTCATCACTGTAGCTTCTAAAAAAAGATGTATACCCCACTCATGGGCACCTACACCACTCAGACACAACAGCAATGACTTTCTCTCCTCTGATGTTCCTAATTAAGAAATCTGAGCTACAGGCGCTTTGTTTTCCCTTGTTGGTTCAGTACACTACATCTCCGGGCTGACTGAATTCATACCAAAAAACCCCACAAGTGTTTCAACACAAAGGGAAAACTGGTAGCACCAAGAGACAAAATGAGACACTGCATGTGATAACAGTTTAACCTCTGGTCTTTAGTAATGGATCCTTTTTCTTTTCTTAAAAATGCATTGTTTTCTATTAGATGCATAGCACAACAAAGCCTCACATTAAAGACTTTAAAGCAGTTCTAATCAGTATTTTATATAACAATGTGTCAACGGACAATGAAAGGAATGAAGGTCTTATAAATCTGGATTATACGGTGCATGCTGTCCTTAAAGGTGAACTGACGCTTGGCTGAACCTGTGCTGTCAGTCAGACGAGGTCAGTGGCGATAGCAGCAGACATTTCAAAATCAGTAACAAAGGCATTAGCCAGCTAAATGTGAGGCAGACCAGCTGCACCCCAAACAACGATTTTGTTATGGTGTCAGTTTTAGGTGTTTGTTACTATTACCATCTGTTTGTGCTCGTCTCACCATGTTCAAGGCATTTAAGCAAACAGTTATTTACTCTGCAGTTTCCCTGGGCAAACATCTGCTCAGCTGTGATAGGTTTTAAATATTAGCTACCTGGCAGTTGCAGAATAAATTGTTCTTGACATTTTCCATGGGGGAGATAATCGGAGACTTCTATGCCACTAGAAAACACTGTTTATTTTCTTGTTTTATTTACACACTGGTTGATTCCTTTTTGTTTGCTCAGCCATACATGATGTGCATTTCTTATGACTCAGCTGTGAATGAATGAATGACTATATAAATACAGCCTTGTGGGTTTCCTGTTCATGTCTCTCTGATTTTCACCATATTTCTTGACTTTGGGCATCACATTGTTTTTCATTTCAGTCTCTTCATCCCCCAATCGCTTTCTCCCTATGAGTCTCTGTGGGAGCTAATAGCATGAAAATGTGAGTTACGCACAGGGAAAGCAGATCTGATACATGTGAGCAATATAGATGGCTTCCAGCCTCTCTAGTCTTATTTCATTTATCTGTCTTATTGAGTAACTAAACAATAGAATATACTGTACTTGCTAATAACTTACTGCAAACATGCCATTCTTGGAACATCTGCACCAACATGTCAAATGTTGGCATGCTATAGTGCTAACTATAATCATGTTACCATGCTTACTTAACCATATCAACAAGAATTGTATTAATAAAATAATATAAATTGCTACATGCTTAATAGTAGCATGTTAACACTGGCAAGAGTTTTTAGAAATAAAGGATGTTATTTTCAAGAGTTCTGTGAATTGTTCCTCTGATGGACTTGTCTCTGTACTAAACGTCAGTGTGTGTGCTCTCAAAATTAGGCATTTGTGTTACTTTAGGCCCACTAAATTGCTCAAAGCATAGCCAAGTCTGATGAAGAATAGATTGGACTAAGCCAAATCCTATGACAGGTGCACATACAGTATAAGAGCATAAATTAACATTTTTAAATTAAGAGTTTTAAAAAATGCTGCTATTTAGCTTGATAGTGAACTGAAGTTTAGCAGAGGCTAACAGGCAGAAGAAAGGCGAGCTAGTTCTGTCGATGTAAAGCTGAGACTGACAAACTGAATCTAAAATGAGCTACAATATCCACTGTACAGATAATTTCACTGACAACACGGACTGTTAACCTGGCAGTTTTCTGGCCCAAGTGGTAACAATCTAAGAATAACTCAAATATACTGTATGTTGATTAAATACTGTCATTAAAACTAATTAGTTTCCCCTTATTATTATAATGATGAATATGTTGTGTTTATCATACGAGCGCTGAAAGTTTCACCAGGGCCACATTACTTTTCACTAACCCCATGCAATAAATCTAGCCCCTGTCAAATCACAACTGAATGAACTTGCCACAAACAAAATCAGACTTAAACCAGTTGTCAGATCGTTTTCTGTCTCCTTTGATCATTACCAAAACTAATTTGTACCTTCTGGTTAAATTCCACTCAGATAAAGCATGACAAGTAAATAAATTAATCACTATACTGGACTAACAAACTATTCTACAACAAATCAGATCAGACCTCATTACCACATGTGAAACAAACCCACCATCAGCTTAGGGTTCCTCGTGAATTCCCCAGTGGAGATGAACGACGTACAGTGGCATACCAAAATATAATTACTTACAATGACAAAACAAACAGCATGATGGAGCATGTCAGGAGATGCCTGCAAACATCATAAATAATCTCACCTAGTTATAGCTGTTAAATAAATCGCTCCTGTCATCTAGTTTTGTAGCCCTGCAGAGGACATTGTGTGTGTGTGAGCATGCGTCTGTATCTGAAACTGTGTGAGTGTGATTCATGCTCACGCAGATTATATCTGATAATATCATCATATAGAGGTCACACACACTAGGATCTGTTTGCAGTCTGTTGGTAAGTTCTGGACATCTAGAAGAATGGAGGCAAGGAGAGGCGGACACATAACGTATAGGATGATGGGTAGGACTCCATGTGAAATTTATAAATGATGAAGGGCATAAGAATGCACAAGACCTGCCTGAAGTTTGCAGTGGGGCTGTTATGAGAGATGCATGTTCATTTAAACTTCCACTGTGCTAGTGTACTTCATTTAATCACTCAATAAAAGAAGGGAGGAAACTAGGAAATTCTATATGGATGAGGAAAGGATCTGCAAAAGTTATTTTCATCTCAAGCATTATTGCTTGGGCTGCAACTTAAATGCTGACAATTTAAAATATCAGTCCAGTAGCTGAGTAGCGAGTCTAATCACTGCACTTTTGTTTTTAGCTGTGCCACTGCAGAGCAGAGCAAAGCAGAATAACAGCATGGCAGACTATAAACTTTAACAAGCACAGTCCTGTCTCAGAGTTATTTCTCTACAAGACTGTTAACGAAATAAGGGATGACGGATGGAAGGCACCAGGATGCACTGTGACTCGTTTCTGATCGCTGCTTCAGTCTTCTTAACACTGAATGCTGCAAAGTTTGCCTAAGTATTTTTGTTCCAAGCACTGTTACAACACTGAAAAAAGAAGAAGCTGTGCCATAAGAATGACCACATACTGAAGGTCATTTGTAGAGATGCACTGACTGATATTGGATTCAGTGGATCTAATTCTGATTTCACAGGGTTTGTGACACTTTAAAAAAATGTATTCCCTGTTTTAAGGCTGCTCATTTTCCAGTGATTCTCTGTGGCAAAAATGCTGTTTGGGCAAGTTTGCATCATGTGCTGAATGTGGAAGTTGTATTAATACGGTTTGGCCACTACACCAAAATTGACTTTAACATGGGAGGTCACAGTCTGTTTCCCATCAGCTTTATCAAAACATTAAAAACAGAAAAGCAACAACTAGCAACATCAGATTCCAAATCTGACTCTAATATTGTTAACTTCTGACTGATCTGTGGAAATACCCAACCTCAAACACACAACTCTCCCATGTGAAATAACCACTATACTTCTGAACTTTAGTGTGTTCAGATAAATTCAAAAATGTAAATTCAGGTGTGTAAAACAGATAAAAAATACCTGTTCATGTTGTTTTTCCAGTGTTGTTATGAAAGCAAGCCTGCACCATCCTCATTTCCACATAGATGTTAAACAGCTGCATTTATCTTACAGCAACTTTCATCCACAGCACTCACAGTTACAGAAGTGCTGGCCACTCTCAACTGTACTCACAGAGCACATGATGATTCCTGGGTTGAGATTAGAGAGTAAAAAACACTCACGCTCAATCATTTACACCAAGTCCATCAACCATGGATGGGATGAACCTCTTGACAACAGCCTGAAGGCTAGCTCTAGCTCTGAGGTACGTGTGAACAAAAAAATTGTTCAGTTGGCATCTTGTCAGGCTCCTATTTTGAAGTGTGACAGGGAACAAAGTGTCCCTTCTTGTCCCTTGAGATTAGTCCTAACTCTCTGACAAGATGGGAACTGAAAGGCACTGCAGGTGATGCTTTAATGAAAAGATGGAACTGAAATAAAAAGTGACAGAAAGTCTGGGTTTGATCAAATCAGCCCTATAATAGCTGGAGGCATGACAAGATCAGATAGTAATGACAAGCATTATGTCGTAACTGCCAGGAAAAAGATATGGAATATCTACACATTTAAATGTATAACAACAAAAGGAAAAGGTTGCACATATGTATGCACTGCCCTGTCCAGCTGCCAAAAAAACAAAACAAAAAAACAACTTACACATAGGACAGCACTCTGAAATATACTATTATCGATTCTTCTGAAGCTCCATACTCCCCCTCATGCCACATCTCTTCCATCATCCCCCTGCTTTCATCTCCTAGAGGCTGCGGTTGGTAGAGAGAACAAAACATGTTCGTGCTATTCAGAGCTCCGCACCCACTGTGGTCCTCAGCAGGGGGAGTCTACAGTCCAATTTGCCCCCCCTGACCACTCAAAGTCTGAGGTCTCTCCTCATGCCCTTTCAAAATGACCTCAACCTTTAGCAGTCAGCAGAACAGAACAAGGACACCGGCTCCCTGTTTTTCTGTATTTTTACTAAAGCTAAAACATTTTCCAGTGCAATCAATGAGAGCAAGGGTCAGTCCTTATCAAAATGTGCTTTGCATTCTGACTCCAATGAAGAGTTAAGCAAAGATGAGAGTTGTGTATACTGTAGCTCTAGAAGCCCTGTGTGTCTGCATTTAGGCACAAATTCTGGCAATAACAAGCTGAAAGTCAGCAGGTATAAAGCATGTTTAATGTCTTAGTTTATCATGTCGGCATTCTAAAATTAGCATTAAAGAAGAAGCAGAGCAGAAGCTGATGGAAATGTCAGATTCACAGGTACTTGGTGAATAAATGTGAAGGGATCACCACAGTGATTACAATCCATCATTAAACATGAATATCGGTGCCCAATTTCATGGCAATCCAGCCAATAATTGCTAAGACACTCCCTCATGTCTGTGCTAGAAGAAAAGTCAGTGCAGTGGATCACCACAGTCAAAAAGATACATCTGAGAGACATGAATGTCTATATTAAAATTAATTTAGTTCATCTTGTAGATTAACTGAAAACTTTGACCTGCTGCAGGTACTGGATGAAAAGTCAGATGATCATCAGCTTGACACAATGGATATCTGTACTAAATTCCATTGCAATCCATCCAGTAGTTGTAGAGATATTTTAGTCTGGACTGATCTGACATCGTCATCCTATTACCTGTAGTCTAGCTGTTGAACAATTGGTCAATTTCTATGTTAAGAGCTGTCATTAGTGAAAAATATTTTTCTATACAAAGGCACAAAAAGCCATCTCAATCAGTGGTAGTAACACAATACAAAGGGACTGTGGCAATGGTATCCAATAAAAGTTCTCTCGTACACTACTGAGAGCCAAGTGGTTTCAGCCGAAATCAAATCACTCAGTCAACCTTTGCCACCACTCATGAGTGCCATTCACCTAGCACATGGCCCTGTAATTTACAAATCACCTTCGTTTTGCTGTTTGGGGGATGTCTTCTGTGTCCAGCTGTCAGTGACTGCAATCAAACTGAGACAGCAGAAACACTGCAGATTCCACAAATTATATCCAGACACTTAGCTGCACCTCTCGCTCCGTTGGGAAGGTGAAAAACCTAACAATGTGGCAGGGATCAAGGCTTTGTTATATACACAGTGAAACAGAAATTAATCTCAGGACGCATTGTACAGAGGAAGGAAAAGTCAGAGGAAACAAATTATTACCTGCCCATCTCCTCTCAGAATTCAGTTCCAGTGGTGGGAGAAGTACTCAGATCCTTTACTTAAGTAAAAGTAGCAAAACAATACTGTAAAAATACTCTATTACAAGTAAAAGTCCTGCATTCAAAATGTTACTTAAGTACAAAACTATTAGCATCAAAACATAATTTTGCAAGTTTCTGCGAGTTTGTGTTCTGCTTGTTTGATAAGCTGCTTATACAGTCTGCTACTGGCTGATTGTTGTGCTGTGGTGATCTTTCATTTCATCTGCTCTGCTGTGTGTGTGTGTGAGAGAGAGGAGTGCAGCCCTTCTTTCTTCTAAACACAGACTGACACAGAGAAAAATACAGGGAAGCAAAGCCGGATGGTCTGTGTCGACCTGTGAGGTTATGCTGGGTGATGGTTAAGGGAAGCTCTGAGTGTACTGCTCGGTTCCAACGCTGGAAACACAGCTATAATGAGCAGCTGGAACATCTGGATCCGAATGAGATGTAGGTGCCTGCTAATATAGATGGCTTGGTCAGAATAACGAATATTCACATCTTCGAAAATGTTGGAACAAATTCTAAATTGGCATTACTTGGTTAGACTGACCATATATTCTCAATCCAAGAGGTTACTTTGTCACCTTAAAAAAATATCAAAACTTAATAAGATGGCATAACACCAGTCCTACGGATGAAAATTAATGCAATTATACATCGTCTTTTTAGCACATTGTGGCTTGGAGTCTGTCATAGACATTACTGAATGAAAAGTGTGAATGCTAGGTGTGCACTCACTGGTTACCTCCAGTATTCAATCTCAGCTCATATCTAATGAACAGCTACTGCATTTTACCCTGACATTTTGTCATTTAGATAGACCCGCGACCCGCGTCTCCTCCAATGTCAGCTGGGATTAGCTCCAGCCCCTCCCCGTATCCATAGATAATGGATGGATGGATTTTCTCCTTTAGTCATAAATAAATACAGAAAATATAGACAAGTGTCATAACGTAGTTTACTAAAGTTGCTGGGGTCAAGCAAAAAAAATATTGTCAAACACTTTTTATTTGCACACTGGTTTATGCTTAACCAAGGGGCAAAAACACCGATTTCAAGTTTTGGAGTTCAGCTCATCATATTTATTATTCAAAAACTGGGCATATCTTCCACTGAGCTGCAGCGGAGAACATACTCTGTATTAGATTACACAGCATATTTGAGACTGTATCCATTATCTTTCATTTTCAGTCAGAAGCCTTCACTATGGGGTGCACTGTGTCCATGACTTTCATAATATTGGTTACATTTGTCTTTTTTGTTTGAACTATGAGAAGACAGTTGTAAGCTTAAATTCATGTTGAGTGTGATTTTTATGGAATCACATGGAGCTTGTGATGAGTCAAAGAACTCACTTTAAGCTGTCAAGGATGACTGCACATTGAAACTCTGACCACAGTAAACCTGGTGTTCATGGAGGCCCCTGGAGGACCAGTGAACAGTATGATCATCTGGCTCAGCCTCTGTCTGCAGCCCAGGGGACCAAAGCCTTGTGTTAACGCTATGATAGCATATGTACACTCCACCTCCACAGAGTTACATTCACATTAACAAATGCCCCATTTCACTGCAGTACTTTAACACCAATGAGGCTTTCAGTTTCCATTGAGTTTAATGTTTTATGATCACTCAATGAGCTTTTTTGTGTGTGCATTTTGTTGTCATATGGAAGTTTGCTTTGCAGCTGCTCAATATGACCCATGAGACTGTCTTTCTCTCTTTGACCTGATGGAATTCAAGATGAGCTTTGATTGGCTGCAACTCACAGCCATAATATAATAAATTCCAGCCACATATGGCATTTTGTAGAATATTTCTTGTCATTTGACACAGCTGCATACCTAAAAATATCACTGCTTGTTTTCTCAGAATCCTCAGCAAATGTATTTACATAAAAATAGCACATTGTTTCTGAAATTGCAGGTGCAATTTTTCACAATTTGTATTGTGTAATCAGAAACAAATCATTTAAAAAGTGAGACTTCTACAGTTTTTTTTTTTTACAATTAATTGCAACAATTAATCATAAAAAACTAATAAACTGCTCCTTCCATTTGCAGTTCCAAACCTCATTAGATAATAATCACTGTATTTTATTTGTAACATTACATAAACTAGATAACATACATGTAAATCATCTTCATTTTTCAGTTACTCAAAGATTTTCAGCTTCTGTTCAATGCATTACATATTCACCACTGAAGATTTCCTTAAACTCCCAGCAATCAGCCTGATAACAGTCACTCTAATCACAAAGGCCGAATATCTGACTCTCTCTTTGCTGCTGTGCAGATGGAAAAAAACTGTACAACATGCAGGCGCATCCATCTCCTGCTTAACAATCCTTGGGGCCTGCTGTATTTTTAGCTCTCACAATTAAATCTGCATAAATTTTCTACTACACGCTTAAAAAAAGACTACTCATCTTGGCTGCTGCATTTCTCTTCCACATGGTTTTCAGGTAATTATAATACTTGTTACCACTAATGCATGAAGATGAGCTAGACTGATGGGCCCACTTTAGTCAGTGCTGAATGAATAACAAGTAAACACTGAGCATAAAAGTGGTCATATGGTGAGATCATAAGGCTACGCAGAAACACCGCCTCTCATTAGCTTACTATGAATCATAGTGAGGGGCTTC
Source organism: Monopterus albus (assembly GCF_001952655.1). NCBI lineage: Eukaryota > Metazoa > Chordata > Actinopteri > Synbranchiformes > Synbranchidae > Monopterus > Monopterus albus. The sequence goes on from NW_018127881.1 coordinate 2,236,136, forward strand.
TCCACATTCAGGCTGGCTGCACTCTGGCTACCAGGTGTCAGCTGGTACCAGAGATGGAGGAGGCTGGCTATGCCACAACTGCCAAATGGCCTGGAATGTACTAACCATGTTTTCATTTACTTTTATAAACTGTGACAGAACGTTACGATCCAGCACAGCTCAAAAACAACTGTTCTTGCTGTTTGACCTTTTCAGGACAGCACCAGTTTCATTATTGTTATTATGTATTAGGTCTATTAACGTGTGCTTTTACTGTCATTAGTTTTGAACTCTAAATGCACTTAATTCCTTGTT
>NW_018127881.1:2236566-2236994 GCF_001952655.1 Monopterus albus
TATTTATTTTTAATAAATAAATAATAAAATTTCATTTTGTGAAATAAAACTGAGTGGGTGTTAAGTTTGCTTTAAGGACCATATTGACTACTGAGAAACTGTGAACTACAAACACTGCTCTATACTCAAAATGATTCTGATAACTTACTTACTGTAAACCTTTGATTTGATTTGATTTTGATTTGATTTATTCTTTCAAGCATGTAAAGACAGTTTATATGTCAACACACATAATTTTACACATATCCAACAAATGCTAATCCAATATCAATTTGCTTATACCTAGTACATGCTTGAATGGAGTAGGAAGAAGTCAGACTTATCCAGTCCTACCCCATGACATCATCTTACCATCATTGGTTTGCAAGCAATAAATGATTCACTTCTATTCTCTTCTACACCACACAAGTAATATACTAAAGAATTAT
>NW_018127881.1:2237413-2268636 GCF_001952655.1 Monopterus albus
TTGTATGTATTTCCCCAGTTTTCAACGCCATACTCTAAGTATGGTAAAATCAATGAGGAATACAAAATCATTAGTGCTTTCCCGTCCAAAATATATCAACATACCAGCTGTAAAGACATTAGCTGTTTATAGTTGAAAGTGTTTTTGTTGCCTTTATTTGAAAGGGGTGTTTGCAGGTATACATTAACCACTATCTCAACAGGATGCCCCTGAGAACTTTGGTTCTTTCTGTATCTTTTCCATAGGCTTTCACTCTCAATGCAAGTGTTCAAGATTGGACAAACTAAGGCCATTATTTCCAATAGAGAGAGCAGCTGTACTCTGCTAGGAAACTGTGTGAGCCATAGCAGATTTACCACTGGGTTTAGTGGTCAGACTCCAGTTAGATAGCACTAACCCCCCACCCACACACACAATGGGATTCAGATTCAATTACTAAAATGTTACTAGAGAGAAGAGTCAAGAAAAAGTTAACTTTTTTGCATCTCTGCACATCTTGCGTTGCATAACAATATTTTTCAAACCTACCAGGATTTGAGTGAGACTTTTCAAGCATGACCGGGAGAAAGCAGGATGCAGTAGGTGGGTAGCATAGGATATGAATACCAGGTAAAACTGCTAACAATGCATGTGTAAATTTTGTTTTACACATGGATGTCACTCCTATCACCCCAGATACAGTATCTTCTTTGTAGGACTACATGCTACACTCCATTCCACACCACCTCATGCAAACAGCACTGTGGTGCATCTTAATCAGTTTGCACACTTCCTCAGTCTAATGGTTTAGTTTCTTAATAGAGCTGTAGCAGCTGGCTGTAGTTTTAATTATGTGATGAGTTTATTAATGTCAAATAACTGTGAGCAATGTCCATTACTGCAGTGGTCCCCAACCCCCGGGCCGCGGACCGGTACCGGTCCGTGGATCAATTGGTACCGGGCCGTACAAGAAATTATTAATTATTTTCGTTTTATTTATTATCTGAGTATGAACATCACTAGATGCTTTGTTACCACATTTATTCACTATCGCTATAATTTCCTTTTCAGCTATGGGCTTCAAAAACATAGAACTCATGTTCCTTTCGATTGTATTATTATTTCACCTTCAATTAATCAAAGTATATTCACTCTGAGAATCAAACAGTGATTCAGCAGTAAATGGTAGGCAGATATTTATTTAAGTCCTGAACGTCCTTAGCACATCAATCTATCAGGTCTCAGAATTAACTACTTCTGTTGTTGTTAGTGACCTCGAATTCTCTTTAGGATCTCAGTCTTCGTGACACGAGAGGTTCAGAAGTGGTGATGATTGACTGTAGACCTAATTTTCGTAGCTGTGCGTCTGGGACCGCAGCCTCATAGATGTTGATGTATGGTGAGGTTTGTGTGAATATATATTGCCATCTAATCATCCAGCCATCTCATTTTACAGAAATGCCTTTGTCAAAACATACTATAGACACCATGAAACACAAACAGAATATTAAAGAGACAACTAATGATGATGGTTCAGTATGTCAGCATCCAAACAGGTGGCATCCTGCAGGCACTCGCAACCACATCAAAGTCCTCCTGTCCCTCCTCTGAACAATTGTTTTTATGTAATGACATCAGGCATTGATGAGTTTAACTGTTTCACAATCGCATCAGCATTTCAAGACTTAGAACGCATACTCAAGCTCAAGGGGGTGCAGGCTCTCTGTCTGAGCCCCGCCCCACATACTAAATGGTCTGATGGGGAAACAAATACAGCAGCGATTACATTCATCTGCAGCTGTGATTACAGAAGCTCTTCGAGTCAGCTAACATCACTGCTGTTTGCTTGTTGTTTTAACCTGCTCCTCTGTAGTTTCATGAAAGACAAATGTCAGACTTAATGCATTTTCAAATATCAGCTTCTTTATCTCTCATCCGTTCACTATGGGAGTCTGTTGTACAGTACAACTGACTCGTCATGTTGCACATATATTCTAAGAGACAATGCATTATTTGAAAGAGTAAATTGAGTTGAATTGTAGAATTTGGAGTTAGAGGGAGAAAGACCAACAGAAAGAGAGATGAAGATGTGTGGAGAGTTTGAGTTGGTGGGCTCAATGAGTTCATCTGAAAGCCTGAAACATTCGTTGCGCTTGAGTAGTCATCTTGTGGCCCACTTACTGTACAAAAGGGCCAAGCCATCATTAACCACTCAACCATTAGTACAATACAGTCCCCCTGTTTCTCATCTCTGGCGGCTGACACTTCGCAGTGTATGAATTAGAAACAGAGAAAAGATGGTCCGATCAACAACACTAGTAGGTTTGTTTTGACCACTTCAGGTGGGCTGTACGGTAGCTACTAAATGAGGCAACACACTGAAGGACAGAAAACATCTGTTAACAAACAGTGTGTGGATCAGCTGAAGTGGCCTGGACGCTGCAAACACCAACCATCAAGTGCTCCGAATACGCTGTTGCAAAGTAACTAAGTACGTTTACTGTTCTAGGGAACCTGTACTTGTGTATTTTCATTTTCTGCTATTTTATACCTTTAATACTATAACTGAGAGGCTTTTTATTGATCAGACATTCAGCCGTGTCATAACAAACAGCCCTCCTCTTGCATGATGAACATATGCTTTCAATGCCTCAAACAAAAGGTGTTTTCAGACCCAATAGTCCAGTTCAGTGGCAGCAAACAACATTTTATGCTCCAGACAAACTGCAGTTCTTAGTGAAAACCCAGGTTAACTGAGAAATTGCATTGGCAAAGCTTGGCAACATTTTTCACCACTACTAAATATGGATGATTATCAACAGAAGAAGACTGCACAGAGGGGTACCATTTATGCATCCTCCTTGTGTAATTACTGTAATGATGGAATGGTGTGCAGAGAGAAGACGCCTTAATTTGCAGCTCAACTTGGAGAGGTACTGACAAAAATTATTGGCTTGATATGAAGAGGATTAATCCTAAAATCACAACGAGCGATTTTTTAAATTTAAGCTGATACACTAAATACAGTAGCCACCTGCTGTCAGATTTACCAGGTAATCTTTTCCGGGATGTCTACAGTAGAGGAGCATTTCTTATGACATCGGCGATACTGCATCTGAGTCAAAGTTCCCATAGCCATGAGGTTTTCCAGGATGACACCAAATAGGACAGCCTGTCTATTGTATTGGGGACAGCAAATGAACACAATGGTGACAGCTCAAAGGAACAAAGTATTGTGCTGTAGCTTCATCTGAAGAGACAATGACAGAAGAGAAAAGGCCACAGGAGACAACTTAGACTGGGTCTGTTCGTTTCCATGGTGACTCATCATTTTGAAGAGCTGCCCTGTTTCTTCCAGTCTGACTTGGTGCAAACAAGATATTTCTAACAAAGTCTAAACATAGATAAACACGTGCCCATGATAAGGCCTTGTTGGAACCATGAGTCAGTTAAACTTTAAAACTGTTAATTTTGAAGAATTACACTTAAAGGCTATGCACACCCAAGGTACACCCATGCAACTTATTTTGGCTTATTAGACATCTTCTCAGGGATTTCTGGGCATGTAAAAGCTATGTTTGAACTTATATATTTGTCATTCCTAATAGTTCATAAAGTAGGGTATCCTCGATCTTGCTTGCTTAGACTAATTACTATTGTCGTTTCTGTCCAGCTTCTCATTCTAGCACTGAACATGCAGGATATAGTACAGCACGGAGTTTAAAGTTCACAGTGAACATCAATTTCTGAAAGAATGGGCTGTTGATTTCTAAAAAAAAAAAAGCTGCTTTTCAATTTTAGTTTCCAAACAAATTTTACTGGCTAAAATTACAACTGTTGCTGGTAGATTTTATTGATCAGACATTCAGCCGTAAGCTAATAATTATAATATCAGAGTGGTACTTCTTCCTAGCATAGCACTATTCAGATGTTTACTACATACTGTGTGGAAAGGTAATAAAAAAAGACAATTAAATCCAGACCCTCACCAAACAAACTCTAATTATACAAGCATCTGGAGTTGCCCAGTCTTGTGAGTGCTTTTCAGTTTTTACATCCATCCCAGCTAAAGCAACAGGATGGAATCCTGTTAAAGCCAGTGAGGGACAACCACAGCTGTAGCCTTGACTCAACATACTTTTCCCCCTAGAGTGAAGTAACATCTTGGTAATTTACTTTATCTAACATAAAGAAAACATTGCTTAAATCCAGTCATAGAGAAATACATATATACTTGTTCTGCTAAAAAGTACATTCATTTTAAATTGAAAATAGAAAACTGAAAGAGCAGCAGTTTGAGAGTCTGTTAATCCTATGTTTTCATGTCATATTCTCTAAAATTTTTCTAGGTCTAAGGATTTTTGAGGTGAAATAAAAAGCCCAAAAAAGATGTCAAATAAATACATCTTCTGTTTGTTTACTTAGCCTGAAAACACTGAACTCCCTTTTCTCAACTTCAGCATTTACTGCTCTCTGCCATCTCCAGTGGCAATATGGGTCCAATGAGATAGATTACTTATTAATGGTTCCTCTTTAAAGGGCAGTAATGTTGTCTGTTAGTATGCCAGCATATTTTGCCTTACTGCAGTAAATTTCCATAAAATGAGTCAGTTTGCAAACCTTTACTATTTAATGAGTTTGTGTTAAAATATCCAATTTCTGTGTGACAGTAAGTTTCTGTTCAGATGTTGATAGTGATACTAATACAGAAATACAATACAGTCTTTGGTGTCATTGCTGAAATTAGTTATGGAAACAACTTCCAAAAAAGTGCAAGAGTAGAATGAAGTTCATATACACACCAGGTGCAATGTGCATTTGCAGTCAAGTTGCACAGTGATTTAGTCTTGACCTTGGCTCTAGAATAGAAACATTAGGGATGACTGCTGCAGTCTTTAACAGTTTGATAGTTTGAAGTGACACCTTTTCTTGATGGGTATGGCAGTTCTGACAAATGCTACACCATCAGCTACTGTACAGTTTGTCATACTAGCTGAAGATGACAAAGAATTTTTAAAAACCGATTCACTTTTACTGTGCTCATTATATAACGCAACAGCTGGGCATGATGAGATGTGGCAAGCTTTATAGTAGGCTTGTGTACACAGACGAAGGAATGGGAGAAATGCATTGTCAGACCATTAAAACTAAGCATCCCTCTTTTTAAAGGCAGTCCTCTCTGTGACTTCTCCCATTATGAAACCATATGTACTTGTGCAGCAGGTTTGTTTTTTTTTTTTTTGCATGTAAAATGTTGGGAGGAAACACATATGGTTATCTTGTTACTATGGTCCTAGAAGATTCATTGCCTGGTAAAAGAAATGGTTCACTTGTATTATTTTAGGGCTAAAGAAAGCTAGTGGTACTGTAGCTTACTGGGGCAATTTGACTATGAGAATATAGCTACTGCCTATTTACACATTCATCTGTTTATTCTTTCTTCTTGTGACAGTGTGTGTATATTGATAGCATGGCTATTTGTTTTTAGCTCTTCCATTCTATAGCTTCTTCCACACCACTTTGAATCCTATACATCATCCCTGTCAAAAATCTGTAGCTATATTTCTGTCCTTAGGGCAGTATTTCCTGTCCTTATATTTAGGTACAATGTTGAGTCTTATTGGGATGCTGAGTTTTAAAAATGAAGTGTTATTCTCAAGTATAGTCACCAATCCAAGCTGAAAGTGGGTATTTGAGGCATTAGAAGTTCAACCACAAAAGGCACAAGCCCCCCCACTTTTAATATTGTTAAGTATGTGTTTATGCTAATATTTTGGACTTTTAATGAAGCAACATTTTGAATGCAGAACTTTTACTTGTAATGGAGTATTTTAGAGTGTGGTGTTGCTACCTTTATTAAAGTAAAGGATCATGGAACAGCTAAGCTCAGGCATTGCTTTACTTATTTTAACCACATCTTTGTTCTGTTGTCCTGTTTTAACAAGATGGTTTTGATTGATACAAACTTTTCCTGTGAGGCAGGCACTTTTTGTTTCTGAACTCACTGCACTCAGTGGTGAAGATTTCTAGTAACGCTCAGTTTGGGGGCCAGTGAGTCAGTCTGGTTCTGTGAGACCACCTCACTGCTGCATAGTGATCCCCATGCTATGTGCCTTGCATCTTTTACAAGTTACCCATGGCTTCCAACTTGAGCTTCATTTAATTAAGTAGCATTAGCCTCTGACACAAATTAACTACATATAACATAATGTAATCAGCTTTCCAAGGTTACAAATACCCTGCTTGGGAAGACTTATAGATGAGACAGTCTTACCTCTCAACCATTTGAGACCTGAGTTTAGAGACTTGCATTAAGTGATCATGGACAGTGATTACCACGTAGCAATAAATGTAAGGTAGTTAACATTTCTGAAAGGATCATAGAAGGTTCTTAAGAAAAGGACTAAACACTGAGTGTGGACCATATGATTATATAGCATCTAAATTCTCATTATGTAGGGCAGCAAACTTTCAATTCTGAGATTCTATCAGTAGTAAGCGCTTCCAAGTCATAATTATAAATCATAAAAAATTATATCTCACTCAGATTATGGTATTTCAGAAAACTATGTTTATGTAATTGATTTCTGTCAGCCCAAAAGATTCACCATTATAGCATCACCTTAATATAGAGGTCAGAAAAGCTCTCATGTAACCGCATAAAAATGATTTCAAGGATTTCCAGGATGATAGAGCAAAGCTGCTGAGGAAAAGAGGATGATGAGGAGAGAAACAATTCCTGAGGATATTGTCAGCAAACACTGTTTCAACACATGGGAAAGTTAAAATTATGCATATCACCCAGACTTTCTACTTATATACCGAGGTATGTTGAGCAGATAGTTTAAATGACTACATGACACAAACTGACAAACTAAAATAGCCTGAACATGCATAAGGAGACAGGAGAATGCATGTAGTTCACAGTTAACTGTCAGAAGCCACCCTGTTTTTCATTGCTCATCTACAGCCAAATCAGAGTTGTGTCACCTTTTTGGTAATGCAAAGCAAACATTTCTTATTTGTGCTGCTTACAGTTACTTTAAATTCTTAAAGATATATGTAACTGTAATCTGACTGACAACTGCCAGATGTTACTGCTCAGTAAACCTCAGCTCCATGCTTTCTTTCTTAAATTATTAAAATAAAAAGAGACAGATACCCCAAGCAGAGATGAGCTCTCCTAAGGCTGGAACCACAAAACATGAATGGCAGTCACCTGCTAGATGTGAGGTGACAGCTACGCGGAAAACAAATCTATTCAATATCCTGAAGAGTGTTATGAAGAACTGACAAACAGCAATTTGAATGAGCAGAGTGGAAGTGAAATTGGCTTGTCTGGCACACACACACAATGTGATGATCAGCACTAGGGCACTCTTTATATTTGACCCTATGCCACTAAGAAGTGCCATTAAATTAAGCCAAATGTGCACCTGACATTGGTGCCCCATTACGGGGCACTTACTAAAATTCACAGTGGTTTCCAAACAAGCAAATCAAGAACACACTATATTATAATAAGACCAATAATAAGTTTTATGGCCCTGAAAGCAAAAGCCTGACAATATGGGAGTCTCCTCACCTGTCCACTAACTCTCAGTGCTAAACCTTTCCATTTTGAAGAAACAGATGTGTGCAGCTGTGGCAAAAACAGTTACACAATGCATGTTTTATTTGAGGAAAGAAAGCGATCAAGGTTTACTAAAAAAAATCTGTTTCAGTGGTGTGAATTGTACTGTATTTATGCATACTGCCACACAATGAGGCGAATATGAAACGGTTGTAATAGGCCACTGATGTAATCACTCAAACATATACATTAGGTTTTATAATACAGCAAATTAGCAGAATGCTGTTTTTCATTTCATTGTGACCTCACTGGTGTCTATTTTATTCTATTGCTAGATTTCAGAAGTTAACCCAGCTCTAAACGACCGGCACAGCAAAGAATAAATGTGATGTGTGAAAAAGAAAAAGAAAGAGCCAAAGATGAAATGTAGTTCCTCCAAAGCCAAAATCTTATAGGAAAGATGCTCAAGACAACAGAAAACAAATTACTTTGAGGGATATGATGAAAGCAATAAAATGCTTTGTAATTTCAATCTTTGAAGGCGAACAACTGGAAAATTAAAAGAATAATTGTTGCTATACCATATATCTGAGTTAAAACTATAAAATTTATACATCAATCTCTTTCTAATTAAGTTAAATGGAACTGAAAGCCACCACTCTAATGTATAAAATGTGTTTTCATCTTAATTCGAATTTTTTTCAAGTCACTGAATACTGGATGCTGTTTTTGTGAAACAATTGATTACTATCATGCAACATTTCAGAGACATCCTGCTACATATTCATAATGATTCAGCTCCCTGCTTCCAAACAGTGTCATGTGATGTGTGAAAACCTGGTGTGTTTTATTGTTTGCAACTGATATTCAAAATTAATGTGCTGTACAGTCATGGCACATGATTATTCTGATGTTCACAGGAGAACCAATCTGCTGGCCCAAGCTGCTATTGATTATGGACTCCTAAGAAAAATAGAGAGCCCTTTGAATTTCAAAGTTGATATGCAAATCGCTTGGTCAGTTTAGTTGACTTGTCATTATCACTACTATTTGCTGCTAAAGTCAGTTAAATAAACACAGTAACCTTTCTGTTGTACATCGTCCACCAAGAATGACATATTAGAAATGTAACACCCCCTTTGAATATGACTGCATTATAACAAACTCACATATGTAGAATGCTTCCGCCATCCAATCAGAAAGCTCATTTTGGGTAATGGATCTTAAATCTCACTTCATGAATGAAACACAGAAACGTCATCATCAATTCTGATATTGAAGGAAAAAAAAACTGAATACTTGAATCAAATAAATGTAAGAACACCTACACTTTGCATTTGTTTTTAACAACTGCTGGACTCTGGCTGCATATAAATTAATATTTAAAGGTGAGGTGAAAAGGGAGGTTGTGACTGTATCCTGGAGCTGCATTTGAGAATATAATGGGAAACATAGAAAAAATTAGAAAAAATGCTGGTATTGTTTATAATGTCAGGTAGGTGTATGCATTTCTGGCTAAGGCACATGATGCACGTACACACACAGCCACAGTAACACATGGACCTACATGTAATTTCATACCAGTCTGAATTATTTTGACAGTAAGGAACAATCAAAGGTTTCTTTGTTTTGCTTATGCACTTCATTTTATTTTTACTGTATGCTCATTTAGCCTTGAAGGTCATCTCAGACAATAATGGTACCACTGCAGTTTCCATGTCCGTATCCTCTTACACAGTATGTTGAAGGTTATCTGTACATTTCCTTTACCTTTTCTCCGAGCCTAACCATTGCCAGCTGTGTTGCGCGATAAGGGCCATGTACCTAAAAATAAACTAACTCATTTGGGGTACAGAACATGCTGTGTCATTCAAAGTTCTCCTTTTTGCCCTGACACAAACATTGTGAGATAGCATGTTTGGAACTGTACTAGATACCATCACATATTCTCTCTTCTTCACTGCCCCTTTCTTTTAATTTGACAGTCACTCACTTTGTTTTCCTTTTTTGCTATCCGCCTTCTGCTCGTTTCCTTTTTTAATCACACCTTCTCTCACATATCTTCCCATTTCTTTCAAGTGTGACATTATTTAGATATTAACTTCATAAAATTTCAAAATGTACATTTTTCTATGCTTTTGTACCTGACTTTCCCTTCACTTTCTGCTTTCACATTAGTAACGTTGTTCCGTGCTCCAGCACATTTGCATACGTACACAGTCTGATACAGTAGGTTGCAGTATGCGAATTGTTGGTTTACAATCTGCATGAGCAAGAAAGAAGAAGAAGCAACCACTCCAGTCATCAGCTGAGCGTATGTATCCACGTGCATGTAAATACTGACAGTTACTTCCATAGATCTCAGAGTTTTGTGTGTAGTATCCAATTGTCTTTGTATGTTTTTGTCAACCCAAATTTCAAGCAAGCATTTTACTTCTTTGTTACTCCACAGAGCAGCAGATTGTGGAGCAAGAGGAGGGAGTGCTGAGCAGAGCAGAGTGGATTGATTTGAAGTTTCATGCTAGCGCTACCTTAGGTTACATACTGTAGATTTAAAGGGCCTACTGAGCACAGGCCCAGGGGTCTAAGGGGTCTTGACTTGCAAAAACATCTGAGAGATGCAAAGCCACCACAAAGAGACAAAAAATAAACACAAAGCTGTGAAACATGTACAAAGAGTTCTAAACATAAACATCTAGAAAAAGGTAAAACCACATAGACAAAAAAAGAAAAATCTATAAATAGAAAGAAAACACCACAAGGAGACAAAAAAGATGGCAAATGTCCTCAAAGAGATGCAAAATGGCCATAAAGAGATGCAAAAACACACACAGAAGCAAAATTACCAGGAAGAAATAAAAACATCAACACAGAGATGAAAAACAACCACAATAAGATGCTAAATGACTAAAAAGAGATGCAGAACAACCATAAAGAGACTGCAATATGACTACAAAGAGATGTAAAAAGACAAACAGATGCTAAATGACCAGGATGAGACATAGCACGACTATAAAGCGTATAATGACCACACACTGTGTGGTTTGTATATCTTTCAGTTTGGGTGGCTTGTTTTTATGTACTGTAACAGTGCTGGAACCTTTTACATGATCAGGCAACCAAATGTATTACTTTGCTGCCAAATAGGGCAATGTAAAAATGTTTTCTTCAATAAAAGGTGTTACATGTGTCATTTGATAGTTCTACAAAACAAATGTTCCTGATGCATCTTCAAAGACGTTTGCATCCCTAGCCAAACTCGCACACCATCAGCCTCCTCCCTCTGTTTGATGTAGAAAGCAAGAAGAAAGATGTAGTCACAAACAGCTTCTGATTGCAGCAGAAAGACTTTTGCAAGCTGACATGCAACAAAATCCAGCCCAGCTGAAAAAAAAAAGTATCACTGCAAGGATCTCGTCACCAGTTTTGTGTATGTGGCATAATCGCAGTTACAGTAAAAGGGTGAAAAAGAAAAGCCATTTTCAACCATTTTTAATACAACAAAGCACCGGCCCCTCTCCGACCGCTATATTCATGTTATGTGAAGAGAACATTTGTATATACTGTACTACACTGGTTAAAGCTGCTGGTGTCTCCTGTACAGTCTGTGGTGGGTCAGTATGAAAACAGTCGTTATACCTTGGTGGAAAAAAGGAGTCCTAACAAACTTGGCTAGAAACAGAAAAGGAACAAAAGACCAACAGATGAAAGAGTAAAAAAACTGGAGTCCAGTCAGAAACAGAGTGAACAGTTTGGTCTTTTCAAGCTGTATTGCTTTGCAGATTCATATAGAATTACTCAGTGGTGCCAAAGTTGCTTCATTTCAGATAAACACAAAAATCAGTTCATGCACAATTAAATTGTAAAAAATTAGTTAAAAATGGAAATTCTTTAGTTGCCCTAATACATTTTGTATTAAGAACAAGTTATACGACTGTGCTATGTTTATGACTTCTATTTGGTAATGCTCTCACCTGATTGCTGAGGTAGAAACTCCTGTAATCAATGAATGAAGATGACTAAATCACAGTTAAACTAAATTTTGTAATAGCTCATAAGGCTTACTGGAACCTTTGACTTCAGACAGTCAGGGTCATGGTAACGGACCTTGTGCTCAGTTTGGTATAAGAGATTGGTGGAGTAAGTTAAGTAGATTCTCTGTTAGAGTCTGTTTCTTGGACTTAGAATAAGTACATTCATTGAAGTCAACAAAGACTGAGCAGAAGGTACGTTTTCTTTATTCATCAGCTCTGATAAACCCATCTGCCCAGCACCAAACAGCAGCTAGACAAAGTTACCAATTAGCATAGTGGAGCATTTAGCAAATAGAGAGTCAAGTAGTCCCTTTAAGAGTTGGTAAAAACTAAAAAGAGAGTTAAAAGAAGAATGAAAAATGTACTTAAATTTGCATTGTAACAGTAACACAGGTTCTATATGTCATAATGTTGTTCTGTTCCTGCTGGGTGTGTAAATAAGCAATTGTCTGCTAAAATAATTTTATAAGGTGACGATATCAGAGTTTGTTCCGCTGTCCTTACGTGGTGAAAACAACTCAATACTGCTTCAAGAAAGCAAGAAAGGTTAATGATACTGTACCTACTGTACTTGTCAATAGTGAGGTTCTCTATGTTGTTGGTCCTTGAGAAAAAAACTGCAAAATTAATGCTGAAGACTGGTTTACGCCCAAAAAGGAGTAGTTCACACAACATGTCTGACTATGTTAGACAAAATACCCAATCCAAACAGCCACACTAGAAGGTGAGGTGCAAGGTCTTTTTGTCATAGATAAGGGTGGAGGTGGAAGTTATTCCACCATCTGACGAGCAGGTCTTCAGCATCCCTTAACGCACCAGTTTTACTGTATGTCCATATCTGAACTTTGTATACAGAAAATGATCCATAAGATGTTGTTTGTCTGTTTAGAATTAATTTAATGAAATGATGTTAAGCATTTATTTGAACATTGCAAGTCAACACCTCCCCTACACACCTGTGAAAAATAATTTTATCATTATCAAAAGAATACAAAAAAATGCTCTTGTTGTGCTTTGATGAAGGTTTGTTTGCCAGAGCGCATGTGGCCAAAGTACTGTGTGATTTTTTTGTTTTTTTGCACTGCTATCACAGCTCACCCTGGGGATGTCAGTGCCATTGTTTACATCATGGTTACTGCAGGTGAAATGTGATTTGAGGATCTGGCAGGTGATTTCTGTGCAGATGTTTTTGTTGCTACTCCTACCTTAAAGGAGAATTGATGGCAGTACTGATGCAGGCTAAATGCAGTGTGAATGAAGAAGCTGTGCTGCAGCCTTATCAGCCAATTTCTCTTGCTTACTGCTGTCAAACTATATGACTTCTCATGTTAATGCTTGTGTGTGTATGTGTTGAGCACTAGGTATACCGGGATAGGACTGGCTATTTTACCAGACCAGTGAAAGAGAGAGAAAACAGCAAGAATTAACAGAGACCACTAAACCATCCAGGCACCACTATCCTTTGCAAATGTTTTTCTTTTTAAATGAGTTTAGGTGTTAAATGAACCTGTGTTGGAGCTAAATTAAATTCCACAGCCATCATTAGAAAGGTTTCTATTAAAGAGCCTTGTGTTGGCAAATTGGCTCCAAGAGCATCTTGGCCTGATAAAAGGGAATATTTCTTATTTCCCACAACCTGCACTCGTTTTGACCCCAGGGGCTCAGCAAGGCAGCAAAATAGCCCATTAATTATATCGGAAAGCAGGGTGCCCAAGAAAAACACCACAGTATGTAACCACCGATGATTTGTGGAAGAACATTCCCACTTAAAAACTATGCAGCACTACTGTTTCAGCTTTGCCCACAGATCCTGAATTATTAACAAACCAGCGTACGTCATTCCACAAGTAACTGGCATTTATTACATCTTGGAATGTCATCTAAATTCCTCACTTCTGATAGCAGTTATTAATTAACTGTAAACACATCCATAGAAATACTAGAAAAATATAGCTATTTAAACTGCAACCAAATTAATTGCCAAGAAACCACACACCAATGACAGATACCACATGAGAAGAAGGCAAAGAATTCTTTAAATATGAAAAGAAAGACGCTCCGACTAAGATAAGAGGCTTTGTTTTACCCAGTGTTAATTAATCCTTTTACAAAGAGCTGAGAGCTAAGCTAACAATGCAGCTGAGAACACCTATCATCAAAATCAGCCCTGAGATTATTGCTTTCTTTATTGTCACCGTGCTCACTGCTTCAGACTTGTTCATTGTAGCTTCACAATGCCATGGGGATCAGTGGTCAAGTAAGATAATTAACCTCATTTACAAGAACACAAATTTCAATGCAAAGAACAGATGAATGCAGCTTATCAGTTGCTGAAAGATGTCTGTTTCCACAAGATCAAACTAAACAGCAGTTATACTGACGCACAAGATTAAAAATTCCAAAAAATTTAAGTTTGTGTGGGAATACATGTTCATTTGACTGCTTGTGCACATGTAGCGCAGAGCTGATTAATGCATCTACCAGCTGACTACAGGTTTGATAACTGATTAGTCAGATATCAAACCAAATGTCATATACCCACTGGTTCCAGCTTCTCTAATGTTACTTTTTTCCAGCTTGTCCGTTTCATAGCACAGGAACCTGAATAACCTTGGGTTATGGAGTGTTTTGGAGAAAACAAGGAATTTGATGAAGTCATCTCAGGTAGCGATGGGCATGTTTCCATTATTTTTCAATATTTTGATGAACATTTATTAAATGATTAATGGGTCACATTACTCCAAACTGGATATGCAGAGTTTTTCTCCAAAGTGCATGACACACAAGGGAATGCAAAGCAAATAACTGGTTCTAGTGTTAAAGTTTTAGGTTTTGTTGACCCAACCATTCACCCCGACCTCCTCTGTCTTCACACTTTGTGGTCTTATAACAACATCACAATACTTCCTCCTTTGCTCTTGATTGACAAGTCATAATATTTTGGGCCACTAGGAAGCTTTGCCACTTGACATATTAGGCACTGCAGAAAAATTTAGGCAAAAGTCAAACAAATGAACTTTTCTCAGCCACTTCTTTCTCACTTGGACCAAAACACAGTTCTTCTGAATCCAAAGCACGTTTTGTCTGACCTCCCTCTGTCTGTCTTTGGCCTTTAAGCCCAGTCCACTTTGTCTAATAGAAACACTGAGCAGAGAACACAGGGGGGGAGTGAGCTACAGTAAAAGTCTCTCTGAAGAAAGAAGCAGATTATATATAGCCACTGATTAAGACAGAGATGGGAACATGACCTACATGCGTAACAATATTTTCTCCCACTTTCTGCTACAGAACAAGCCTCCGTCCAGGACCAGGACTCTACAATTGGGAAAATCACTAATTGTAACACTATAGTCAGATTCCAAAGCACACCTCATTAATATTTTGCTCATTATTGGGTTAATAATGTTTTTCTAGAGACTTGGAGAAGCTAATAGTGTGCCAGTGAACCTTCGCTTCCACTGCACCTGTCATGCAGGTAAAAACAATCGCTTTCATCCATTTTGCCTGTATCATGCATTCGATTATATTTGTAACTCCCTTTCACACACAGGGCCTGTGTTCTTAAAATAGCTGTTCCCCTGGGAAACTCATGGGGGATGAAGGGAGGAAGGGGAGCGCAAGATACAGTAGTTAGGGAGAGAAATAAGGGGTGAGAAGTCTTTCTTCTTCCTCATCAGTCTTTTAGATCCTGGCCCACTGATGCCAATGACTGTGTATCCGGACGGCTCTGACAGCAGCAGCGCCAGCAGGCAGCCGCACGGAGCAAGCCTTGCAGAGATTCAATCCTGATCCTTTTATCAGCCACCTGAGGTTAATTTAACACCCCTGTTCCTGGACAGTGAAAGTGGCTGATTATACAGCCAGTCAGTCCCTTTCCACCCTTCATCTCCCTCAGCTCAAGCCCATTACCCAGAATTGCTGCGCTGTGCTGTCTGGGTTCATGCAGAGAGGACGTAGAGATCCGAGATATAAAGATGAGACCAGATCAAAGGCAGCAGCTATGTATGTGCATGTGAATCAATCAGCCTGCTGAGTGTGTGTTTGTTTCGAGAAATACTGTATATTCATGGGGTGAAAATGTTGACAGACTTGGCCGTCACCTGTCAGCACCCAATACTTTTTACATTGGTGCATAATGTTGTTGTGTGTAATAACTACTTAGTGTCCTCAGCTCATCAAATCCCTCCATTTTCAGGCTTAAATATGTTAGCCATGAACTAGGTCTACATATTTGTTGATTTGTGTATGTGTTTCTGCCAGATGTCTCATTTATAGACTACACACATGGGGACAGCTCATTTAACTGCCTTAGACAAGCTGTTTATGGTAGTTAGATAACAGTTGGAAACGTACGACCTGAACACTTCATCTAAAAGCTCACATGGCCACTCCTTCTTGTTCCATTAAACCCTGCAATATTTTAAACCGATCTGCTGTTGAAAGTGCCCAAAACGACAATTTCTTGTTTTACAAATGCCTTTTTGATAGATGGCCACAGGGACAAATATGGTACATTCACTGTAATGATACAATTAAAACCACCCACTGTCTTGCCAGAAATATTTGGTTTGCATTAGCGGAAACCTAATAAGATGATATGGCCATAGAAGTGTGAAACGTAAACAGTGAGGCTGACTGACATGATCAAATTATAACAATAGCATTGGATTACATGCTACATTGTTCCTTGTGACTCCCTTGTTTGTGTGAAGGCAATTTTAATACAGTGCGGGAATGGTGAACTCTGCCACTAACAATCAAAATGACTATAGGTAATTACAGACAAGAAATACTTTGAATGGCTATTGCTGAAAACAAAAATGATCAGCTTGGGTAGGGAGACTTCATATTTTTTAATGGAAACCTTGCATTACAAACTAGGGATGCAGAGTTGGAGATGTGGGCATTTATCCCCTGGGGGGTTTAACAAAAAATTACTATCAAATTGCATTACAGGAAATGTAGGATCCAGGGTCTTTGAAGTTTTATTTAGCCTGGGGTCTTAGATTCACAATATTTCAACTTCTTCTGCCTCAATATTGACTATTTTTCTCTTTTTTTAAATGTGTCTCCTGTAAATCTCAGTTTTATGGAAGTGCAAATCACTGGAGCACCCCTTTATTTAGGAGTGAGTTAAGGTTAGAGTCATATTTTAATTTAGTGAGGTATCAGCTGTGCTTGTGGTTCAAGTGATTGATGGATAATGTAAAATGTTCTGAAATAAACTGGCCTTCAAGTGTGTGTGTGTGTATACTGTATGTGTGCTGCCACATGGCAAGCCACAAACAAATTTTGTATCTTGTTATACCATCTGATGAAAGATGTTTTTTTGTGATATGAAAATTAAAAACTGAAAATGATTTGGAAAATGAAAAGCAATTTGCTTTATATGTCAAGTAAATTTTAAGTCATTACACATGCATACACACACACACACACACACACACACACACACGCACATACACGCACATACACAGGGGAAATCATGTACATTCACAGCCCAACCTGCAAATAAAGTGCAGTCTGGGAATCTTGATTAAAAGAATCATTTTGAGCATATGTGGACAGATGGACAGGCAGAAGGAAACACTGAGATTTATAAAACGCAGCTGCATGAGGGTTCACTCGCAGTTGTAGTTATGTAAGGATAGAAGAATACGGACAGGGTCAAAGGGCGCACACTGCATTACTAGCACCACTATTTGAACAATTTCATTTTTACACACTTGCTATTGTTCTGGAAGCGTGGTCTTGAGTTCTGCAAAACACAGACTAATTTACATGTATGTGACAGCTTCTTTTTGTCACATGTAAATGTACATTTACATGTACAGGACCTTTGTCATCATAGGTACAATAATAAGCATGTGGTTAAGGTTATGGAATAGCCACAGTTTGGTCAGGTTTAGGTGCAAAAAAACATCTTGGTTTGGTTTACAGAAAGATTATGATGTAGCTTAAAATTAGGGATGCAAATTTTAGGGCAAGTTTCTTAACAGACAATCCAAGCAATATTGAATTCTTGCTCTTGTTTAATTGCATTTGTAATATGGGATTAAAAGAAATGTGGTCGGTTTCTCTCTGCACAAAGAGAATATTAACAGCGTTTCCTCCCAGAAGAACACAGAAAAACAGAACATACAACTGATTTTAGATGTTAAAAACTGAATTTGAGTGCTCAGAAATTCATTGAGTGAATGTGCATCATTTGGTAGTTTTCCTGAGTGCAAATGAATGTCCTTGGTTAGCGGTGAGGAT
Source organism: Monopterus albus (assembly GCF_001952655.1). Classification (NCBI taxonomy): domain Eukaryota; kingdom Metazoa; phylum Chordata; class Actinopteri; order Synbranchiformes; family Synbranchidae; genus Monopterus; species Monopterus albus. The sequence goes on from NW_018127881.1 coordinate 2,255,258, forward strand.
CACTATTGTTGGAGGTGTAGACAGGCTTTCGGTGCTGCTGTCTATTTTGTGTTGGACATAATGGCTTCACGCTCAAACTCACTGTTCAGGACTGCAATTTGCATAAAGCTTTCACCTTGGCATTTCTATCCTTTTGTATGTGCGATACACAAGACTCTCTTATAATACGCACACAAACTCTAACATACACAAATACTGTAGCATTGCTAAGGTCCGGCAGCCTTTTCAGCCCTCACACAGTAGAGAGACTAATAGAGCTATTCTGGTCCATGCTTGACTTTTCATTTTGTCTCCATTTCATTGTTTATGAAGAGACAAAACAGACTGACCAAAAACATGAATACGTAAGAACAAAGAATATGTTTCTACAGGAAAATCTTTACTCTGAAATAACTGCTATAATGGCACCTGAACAATTTTTGGCATGTACATCCTCATTAATAGTTTAAAGGACAGGTTCACATTTTTTTCCAAATCTATACTAAAGTATAAAATTTGATAAAATGAAGTAATTTTGCTAATTTTTGCTCAGTTTTGGTCCAGCTTATGTCGGACATAACACTGCAGTCCATGTAGCTTTTTAGTGAGAAGTTGTTAAAATCTATGCTACAACAACTAGAAACAGCTAGAAAAGTGGGATCTTTGTTCAACTATCACAGCGTAACATGAAATGTCTCATTTCACATACAACTCACGGTTACTTTATAATATTATGTGTCCAGTATGTAACAATATGATAATGGCCAGAACATTGGTGCAGTATCAATATTACTGTGAAAAAACATTCCTCTGTTTTGGCTCTATACAAATAAATTAAAATGTACAATTTGCTTGTGTTACTGCTAATACATCTGTGACAAACAATGTTAGACATACAGTATGTATGCATATCGCTAAAATGTATACCTGTTTATGTGACATTGTGTCACTACAATGCCACAGAAAACCAGGGGCTCTATAGGCTCTATATGCCATATACATTAGCTCTGGAGCCGGTTATTACTGCTGCGCTACCTGACTGCCATGCTGCCTGACTGCCACAACTGTCTCTGGCTGTTGTGACCACCTCTGACATAGTTTGAGAGACAGGGCAGGAGGGGCAAAGAGGAGCAGAGGGAGAACAGGAGTGGTCAGTGCTCAAGTTTGTTTTAACTCTCACTTAATGGTCAAAAATTAGAAGGAGAAGTTAGTTAATGCAGCTTTAATGGGTTAGTTTATTGGATAATTTTGACTGGCTGACCAATCGTGACAATTTGTTTCCAACATTAACATGACTATAATCACAGTGTATCAGCCTTGCTCTATATCTTGGGTCAGGCTTCATCCTGTGCAACACTTTTGTCAAGAGACTGAAAATAAAGTGGAAACAATGATTTCTGAACCAAAGCAGAAAATACACATAAAAAGAGAAAACACTAAATGTAGCCCTAATCAATTGTATCCTTAGTTCACACACAAAACCTGTGTAGAAACCTGGAATCTATTCAGTACTTAGATGTATTGAACCACAGTTGTTTTCTTTGGCAAGCTCTAAGTGAGGCAAACAAAATGCCACGAATGTTTGTGCTATAGATAAATGCTGCACTACCCACCATTACTCACACTGGCAGCCTCAAATAAGCTGTAGTGTACTGAAGCATGGGGGTAAGCTGTCTAAATGCTTATTTTAAATTCAAAGTGGTTTCCATAAATTATTTAGTTTATGTAAAAAATCCACATGAAAATGTATATAGTTCATTTATCATCATAAATGATTTTTGAAAGTCTGTCACAAATTCAGATACAGATAGAGCACAATGAACAAGAGATAATAGTTGTTTACAGTGTAAACACATGTATTTACCTGTGTGAGTGTGCATGTCTATTACTCACCCCAGTGTCGTCATGGTGACAATGGTGTACCAGAAGGAAGCTGGGATGCTGGTGAACTTGCTGGAGCTGGAGCCCTTCTCTGCATAAAACATGACTGTGGCAAAGATGATGATGGCCATGGTGAGCGAGAAGAGGAGGAAACCCAACTCTGAAGCACAGCTCTTGAGGGTATAACCCAGGATCCGCAGGCCCTGCGAGTGACGGGAGAACTTGAAAATACGGAACACTCGAAACACACGCAGCGTCACAAAGGCACCACTCACGTCCTCGTTGTTGGTCATCACCAGGCCTATGTAGTATGGCAAGATGGCCATCACGTCAATGATGCTCATCACTGAGCGCATGAAACGGTAACGGCTAGGTGCAGCAAACAAGCGCATCAGGTATTCCACTGTGAATATCATGACGCAGGCAGTGTCAATGCAAAAAAAAGCCACTGTGTAGCGTTCACCACATGGCATGTCTTTTTGGTTGGTTGTGGAACCACAGGGCACAGTCTCTACCACGTTAGTTATGACTGAGATGGCAATGAAGAAACCAGTGACGTAGTAGAAGACCAGGGCCATGGTGGAGGTATGAGGGTTCTCAAAAGCTCGCCATATGGTCTCCCTGAAGTTCAGTTTTGGCAGTTTCATATCCTTGTTCTCCTCCTGATCATCCTGCAGACGTTCTAAATTCTCCCTCTTTCTGTCCTTGTACTCCTCATAGCAGCAGTCACCGATGACCTCAGGGATGATGCCAAAGAAGGTCAGCTCCTCATCATAAGCTGAAATGCACTCATGACGAGGGTAATGGAGCTTTCCTGTCCGGTAGAAGTTCAGGATGCTTCTGAAGGCGTCAGGGTCCCGGTCAAAGAAGTACTCCTTGGTTTCTTCGTTGTAAAAGAAATCTTTTTCAGAGCTGCCCAGCAGGGTGTCTGGGTACCGGTCCAGAGTGTTTCTCCAGGTCTGAAAACGACGGCCACTGACATTGAGGATGATCAGCTCATCCTGTCTCTTATGGTTGTCCCTTGGTGCAACAGGCATGGGGCAGTTGGCAACAGGCATCCAGCCAATGGCTGCTGCCCTGGCAAAAGGGAGCCATGCAGCTACTCCTGTTGCCATTGTCAAGTCTTCAAAGTAGTCCTCCTCACCGTCAGACTTGGCTTTCCACCAAATCCACTGACATCTGAGGAATAAAAAAGGAAAGGAAGCTTGAAACAGGAGCACACTAGATAATAATCCAAATTATCAATATTTGCCACGACATTGGCAAACAATAAAGCAGCATTAAGCTTGTGTGTGACATTTTAAATTAAATGTCCTGTTACTCCCTGGTTTCTATCCAAATCCGCAAGAACCTGCCCAAAATGTCATCCAATTTGGAGGAAATAGCTGATATGGCAGCAATTTAGGCACAAGTGTCAGGCCCCCAGACAGACAAAACACAGTTAAAGACACAGGTTCCCGTTCATTTCTGTTCAGGCTTTAACATACTACCTCAGTGTAAAGTTTATACCTTTATACTCCATAATTTCTACTCGTATCAAAAACCTGTAACAGTTTGCAACACTGACCGACACCAAGTTCTGAACCAAATGGCTCTTTTGGACTTAAGCCCGCATTAGCTATAAATATGAATAAATATATATGTAAAGTGAATACAATGGATTTAATCAGTTAAACGTTATCGCCATCAGTAGTAAAGCTACAACCACCAACAATCTTGAGCAGCATCGTTAACTGACCGCAAAGCGCTTGACTGAAACAAACCTGTTGAATCAGAATAAGGAGGTGACCCACTCCAGATTTACCTATGTGGAAATGTTATCGCACAATTTCTGAGGTTTACTTTACAGTTAGTAAAATTTTAACTCAGCATTTCCTAAAACGCACAGCGAGCTAAACGCACACACTCGAACATAAACCACTCACCGATTAAACTGGATGAGGGAACAAAATCCCAACTCCTCCAAACAAAGACAGGAGAGTTTCTATGAAGACCAAGCCGTCAGTTGTAAGTGAGAGAAGAGGAGCGCTGATCCATCCGGCGGGATGAAGCAGCGAGTAGCACCTCTCCTCCTCCTCGATCGATCGACAGACTCCAGCACCGAGCTGAACGCGCGGCTGGTGGAGCAGAATTAATCCGACTCCAGGACCACAAGACTCAGAAGAAACTGTCTGTAGCGGGGTTTGTGGACGCCCTGCAACCGATTCTACATCCTGGCTTTTTTTGTTTTCCCGTCAGTGTTTGGAAAGTGTAATGTGATGGAGAGGAGCTATACGCGCTTCCTTTTCTCCAGCACAAAGTGCAATGTGCGTCTCTCTCACTGTGCCAGCTCTGTGTCATCAGCCTTCCTTCCCTCTGCTTCACTAATGTGACAAACTCAACCTGTCACTTCGGCTAAATTCAATACTGTACTGCTGCATTGCTTACTTAAGCAGAAAATACTGAATGGTAATAGTAGGGATATCAGTGATGCAGAGATTTATATATAAAAAAGCTAATAATTACTGCGGTGTAGTAAACTCACTAGAGCACTCGAATATTATGGGGTTATTATAGAGTGCATAAGTTGCATGTTTTACCTCTAGAAAACCTACTTCATTAAGGATACTATAAATACACCATTCTTCACAAATACTGTATATTAGCTCATTCTTATTTTCCAGAAGGGGTTTGAACATAGCCAGATTCTCCTGTTGCTGGCTATGTTTTTAATGCAGCACTCTCAAAGTGAAAGACAAATTCCTCTGTGTTCATGTGAGATGAAGGAGACTCAGTAATGGTGATGAAGGGAGCCTCTCTAAATGATTCTTCAAATCTACTAGGAGTGGAGGAATTTAGAATGTTATGCAGAGCGGACAGGAGGGGTGCACAGTATATTAATATCAGAGGTTATTGTCCAGTGGCCTGACAGATGAAACACTTCTGTCATAAGGTTGGATATAAACAGTCCTGTGGATAGGACTACGTCTAAGGCGTGTCCTTCAACATACTGTAGGTTAGGTCATTTATTGATTGTTGACCAGTGACTATGAATATGGACATCACATCACCACTTCTCTCCGCTATGCAAAGGTGAATCCAACATTTTATAATATATGGTAGCTTGAGGAAGGAGCCAGAGACAGAAGTTGCCTTTTTCTTATTTATTTTTATCGCACACACGTGTGCGCACATGGGCAACTACACTGAACAATCCTTGCCAAACCTGAACTAAATACCGCCTAGTAGGGCATTATGTGGGATCCCGCCAGGTGACTCACCCCAAAGCATTCTTCAGGACCCCGCAAAGTGTCTCTTCATCCCCATTACTACAACATTATCAATGCGGCGGCTGCCATCTTGGCATTTTGCAACCAGATCCTGTGCAGTAGCAACTCAGTAGTTGAGTGACATAACAGGCTGACAAATCTGTCAAATCATCTGAAATGCATCCCTTTTTATATAATCAAAGAACTTATGATAAACAAACTTAACAGAAAATGACCACTTGTACACACATCAGCATGATAATATCTATCAAAAACCCCACAGAAATCAACTCTGGGAAATATATTTTGATTTGTACAATGAGCTTTTAGTTTGTCTCATGTCCAATCCACTAACATGGAGGGGTTGGGATTTATGATTTATGCAGGCAGCCAGTAGGGGGCTCGTCGCAGCGGCTTCACTTCTGGGAGCTGTCTTGGCATCCATATTTTATACAGTCTATGTTGCAGGCCAAATAATTCAAATAAGTAAGTAAATAAATAACTAAAAACGTGGATGTTGAAATCTCCAAGAAAGAAAACACTTTTGCATTTTGGAGCAACAGTGAAAAGCATATCTGAGAATTCAGTGATAAAATTAAAGGATATGCTGCAACTTTTTGGTGTCACATACCAGAGGACACCTTGAGAGGGCTCAGAGTGGAATCAGAGTTTTAAAAGGCCAGAACTATTGTGGTGGTACAAGAGGGACCCACACAATATTAGGTGGGTGATTTTAATGTTGTGGCTGATATGTGTGCAACACACAAACACCGAGGTGAAACAATAAAGTTCTAAAAATTAGATCCATTTGATTTAGATGCAGTGAAGCCCTGTAGGGGCTTAGGTAATTAAACAGGACCAACCTCAGTGTATTTCAGTGATGAGACAAACTTTACATTAAAATCACTACAAACAAGTTGGCATGCAGTTGAGCTTTCAGGCCCCTGACATTCTGGAGCCCCAGGACAAGTGGCTGCTTGGTAACCTATCTTAGGGTTTGACTTTTCAGTATACTGAATTAAAAGCATACGGTATGTATCATGAGTAAATAGGAGGCTGTGTTTCTGAAAATTGCATGTCGCCTCTCATTATGGATCACATTTCTTATAGAAAGCATTGGACTAAAAACTGAAATAGGTTGAAATGTTTTTTGTTTCTCTTTTTTTGTGTAAAATAATCAATTCCTGAATGCCAGTCCAGTCAAAGACTGAACTATACAGCAGCACAGCAAATAGTAAATGCTATTTAATTGTACATAAAACTGCCACAGTCTCTTATACAAGTGTTAAGTATTAATGTTATTAATGTTAAACAGGTACTAAAAACACCATCCATGATCGTTTTTCTCAAAAAAGCCTTCACCATTAAAATCTGAGCAAAGCAGAGAGTGGCTGAAAAAGGATGTTTTCAGAACCTCGTCATCAGACAGGAAGAAGCAATGAGCCCCACTGGCTGTCCCTCCTGTCTCACACTTTAGTCCTGTCTATTCTGTATGAAGGCACCCCAGGGGACCATTGTGGTGAGATGAGGGACGTCTTTGAATGGATGGCCTTGTGTGTGGCCATTAGAAAAATGATAAGTGAGGCTGAGAAAGAAAAGGGGGGAGAGAGAGACAGGGACTGTGTGGCCTGGGTGTTAAGACAGATAGGCTACAGATGAAGTTCTGACACACTGTGTAAAATAATCAAGAACTGAGTCTGAAAATGTTTTAACCCTTGGTGCAGGGTTTCTCTTAGAAAGAGGGTTGCTTTGATACACAGATAACTTTGCAACAAAACTATTATGTCAGTCACTTCTCAACTGTAGTATAACATCCAAATATGCACAAAGGCTAAATTTGATCTTTGCTATGATTTGGCTTTTGGAAATGCAGGTACAGTCAATCACAGTTTATCATGTATTTAATTCTTATAAGGTACTTTGAATGATTTCTGTAATAGCTCCTCATCCAATTTCTGTTGACCTGGGCTAAAGGAAAACTGTAAGGTGTTTTTCATCTGGCTGTCTTGCACCTAGAGCTGCTGCTTGGTGGTTGGACTTTTATGAATACACACCCCAAACACACAAACCAACTCCATGAGCATACAGAACTTGATAAAGCCTTAATCGGATGCCATTTATCTGAACTGTTTCCCATTCTGAGTGAGGCATCTGAATTAGATTAGAACACTACAATACACTCATATTTAGATGGTTTATCATTATGTCAGAAACTAATTCTCTGTTAATTTTCCTATCCTTCATAGTTTTCATGGTCTGATGAGCAAACATTTCTTTTCTTCCCTTCAGTTGCGACATTGAGTCTACAGGGAAATGCAATATCTGAAAAGCATATAGATATGATTTATGCGAATGAATGAATGAATGAAAAAGTTCATTGAATTGACTATAATCCTGTTCCCAACTTATCACTTTCACTTCATTTTCAGGGTCTGAATGAATTTTCAGTCAATGGATATGAAAAGCTCTCTACATGCCACAATCCCTTGGCTATACTCTGTAATTTGCCATCTTTCATAAACAGCTCACATTGACATTTTATAATGACATTATTCTTTGGATAAATAACCAAAGTTTACACTCATGTGTTGCATAATTCTCAGACAGAAAAGTGTGCACCAGGCTAATGATCAGTATGTTTGCCAGTTGTTTCAGGCTGCAACTATCCACATGAAATGACTTTATGTAATGTGAAAGGTGTTACTTGTAATGATGAACCCAAATAATCAGCCGACTCAGCAGTTGTCAACAGTTCACTTCACCATTCTGGATGTATGGTGAGCAACTTCAATGTTTTGCTTCACTCACACTTTATGAACCTTGTTTCCAGCAGCAGGTGGCAGTTGTTTATTGGAAAAAAAAAAAAACTGACACATCCATTGAATGGTTCGTGTCCAGCTTTTTAAATAGCAATCAGTGTTAGGAAGTTGCAGGCTGGTGCACAAACAACCAGTTACTCACATTCAACTACCTTAGAGCAATAGTGTTTACATTGTTTTCCACAATCATTCATTTACTCATTCCCCCAATTCAACAATGATAACACTGTGATCTCATGAACATTACACTGAACTGCTGTACCTCTACATTAAACTAAACATTATTAATCTCATATTATTCCAAACCTCTTTTCACACTAAGATGAAAACCAAAAACACCATATACCTGCATAAATCACTCTGCACCATCTGTCACTGCATGACTTTTATATAAAACAGCCTCCACTATGTGACCCATGATGATTGTGAATGATTTAAAATCCTGTAACCTTAAGCAGACCCCCAGTCTGAAAAAAAAAGCAGGAATCCTATAAAGAGGGTTTGATGTCCTTGCCTGGGAAGAATCGGTCTACAGCCATCATCCATTCATCAGGCAATACCATAAACCATAAACCAGGCCATAATACTGAATTCAGGATGGATAAAGAAGAGCCTCAAAGGGAAATACAGGCAGATGTCACCTCACTGTTAAATGTAAGAAAGTCATTTTAACAGTTGTAAAGGACAGGTAATAGCTTGACAGAGATAAAGACATAGCAGTCAAGAAGAGGAAGTAAAGGTAATGAGGTGGACATGAACCGCAGTTGCCCAAGCTGGAAAAACAGCGGGCCCAAGAGGCTACAAAAATAACAAATGAAAGAGCTAACGGAAAGATGGTGGAGTCTGAATCACTGTGAATATTTAAAAAAATAAAAATCACTGAGGTAGGCAGACCGTCCGTCTGATACACAGCAGCCTTAAAAGACAGCGTGGATAAATGGGTTCAGACAAAAGCCAGTAGAACTGACTGGGTTTGAGTAGTTATCGTATGACTCACTTATAAAAAATCCAAGCCTGATCTTAATGACTCAAAACACGCTGCAGAGCAACACATGCAAATCCTACTGACGCAACCTGTTGTGGAGATGCAGAGAAAATCTGAGACAAAAGATGGACTGATGGAAATACTGACCAACATAATCAGCAGCTGTTCATGGAAGCACACAACTCAGAGGAAAGCTCTTATGCTTTGAGCAGCACAGCAAATCAGTACAATAAAAAATCCTATGTGAAATGCATAATAGCCAAAAGCACACACAAAACTAATTAAAATCAGGAGGAGTTGGCATAAATACTGCCACAGAGCTCATTGAAATAATGAAAAGAAAGATTTTTGTGATAGAGTTTTAAGTGTCATTTGCCAAAAGCAAATGGATACAGAAAAGCTGTGATGTATTAAAGTAATTATACATGAAAACACTGATGTTACTGCACACCAGTGTGGATGCAAATTATTCTTTTAAAGTTGATGTATAAGCCATGATTTAAAATGCATCAGAGATTTTCTACTTTGAATTTTAATGGCTATGCTTTTAAAGTGTACCTGGCATACAAAAAACATAAATGCATATTATTAATCAACATTTTCACCAGTGGCCTTCACTGAATGTGAATATATTCAGTTCAGCTGTAATATTAGGTAGGGCTTCAGTGATTCAATCAGATCACTTCGTCAGAATAAAGTCAAATCTCAGTCTACAAAATAAAGCTGTGATTAAATGTCCAAAGATGTACAAATTGGCACATGTCAGCAAGGTGATGTAGCCCTTAGGTGTCGATTGTTTTCTTGTGAAATGAGGTGTTTACATTGCTTTACATCACTTTTCCCATTATATTTCATTGGCCTTTGGAAAAATAGCACAGTTATCGAAGTCCAGTGTTTTAATTAAAACTCTAATGAGCTCAGTGAATGGTCCAAGGACTCCGAGGCTGATTTATGACAAAGTGATCAATTACATACAGTAATGAATAGTTTCAATGTTAGAAATCCAGGATGACAAAATCATTAGTCCCAGTGAGTTCAAATAAGACAAACATGATCCAATAACAGACTGGATCAGTGGGAGCCAGAAGCGGTGCCTAATTTATTTATTTATTTTAAATATTTACAATATCCCCACCTAGGACCTTTCTGTGTGGAGTTTGCATCTTCTCCCCGTGCTTGCGTGGGTTCTCTCTGGGTACTCCGGCTTCCTCCCACAGTCCAAAGACATGCAGCTTAGGTTGATTGGTGTCTCTAAATTGCCCATAGGAGTGCATGTGCGTGTGTGTGGTTGTTTGTCTATGTGTTAGCCCTGCGATGGATTGGCGACCTGTCCAGGGTGTACCCCGCCTTCGCCCGATTGCCGGCCGGGCTTGGCTCCGGCCCCACCCGTGACCCCGCTCAGGGATTAAGCGGTAGAAAATGAATGAATGAATATTTACAATATAGCTTCACATTCACCCCTGCAAAACAAACAACACACCCACCACACACATACACGCAATGCTGTGCTTGTAGATGGAAATGTGTACAACAGGAGGAAGCCCAACTGGATCTCTCCTGTCTTGACCTAGTTACTTTATAATGGCTTGCATCATTATGTGCAACACAGTTATTCAGAAACATCAAAGCATTGCTCAGACAACAACTACTAGATTGTCCTGAGGGAGACGGCCTCAACAATGAGACAACAACGAGTTGGAAGAAATCCACGGTAATACTTCAATAAATGTTATAGTGCTGAAACATTCGCTTGATTAAACAAAAGGATGATCATCAGAAAATGAATTGGCAACAATTCTGTTTAATTAATCAATGAAATAATTTAATAAACATCAAGACAAAAAGAAATGCCAGTGATGCAAGCAGCTCTGTGAGGTTGTACTTAATGTGGGCACAGAGCTGCTTTGAACTCCATCCTGAGCACAGCATCCTCTGTGACTATGCTACATTACAATGCAGATGTTTAACAGGTATAAATGTTTACCAGGTTAGTAATTTTAATTAAAGTGTTAGCCTACTAACAGTGGTAATTAGCACTGCACACAAAGTACAAAACAGACAATTTCCGGGTTGCAAGCGAGAGCAGACGTCTTTACTGCTCCTCTTGTCTGTTCTACGATTTTTCACATCTTCTACACTTTCAAGTCTTTGAACAAACGCACTGATGAACCAACAGCAAGAAAACTTCAAAGGCTTCGTGCAACTAATTATGGAGACAAACAACAAGAGATTCGATGACATGACCAGAGAAATACAGGAGATAAAAACGAGTTTGCAGTTTACCCAGCGAGAGGTGGATGTGATTAAAGCAGCCATGGGTGAAGAGAAAATACAAACCAAGGAGACAAGGGATGACGTCTACAAAACCTGTGAGAGTTTAATAGCTATAACGGATAAAATGGAGTATTTGGAAGCACAGTCCAAGCGAAAAAACTTGATCTTTGAGGGAATCAAGGAGACAACTGGAGAAAGCTGGATGGAAGCAGAATGTAAAGTGAAGGAGATTTAGAAGAATAATCTGCAAATTCATCAGGAAATTGAGATGGAGCGGGCTCACAGAGTTGGGAAACCTTCTGATTGTGGTCCGAGCGCGGTGATGGTAAAGTTGATGAAAGAGAACAATAAGGCACACATATTGCAACAAGCAAAGAAGCTTAAAGGATCTAACATTTATAGAAATGATGATTACACCGAGTCTGTGAGGAAGAGAAGAAGAGAGTTGATGCCGAAATTAATGGAGGCCAGGGAGAGGGGAGACATCGCGTTCCTGCGGTATGATTTACTAGTGACCATACCTCGGAACCAGGATCCAGGACCCATGACCAGCACGCCCAGGATGCTGAGACAAGGAGATGAAGGGGTCGCTAGACCCTCAGATGTATGAAAAAACACGCAGGTATATTAATATCTGCGAGGGCAGATGAGCGTTGGAACCAACAACAACAAGCATGACCCATGTACGAAATGAGGCAAGTGATTTGTTACAGAAGTTAAAAGTTTTTGAGGGACTGGATCTGGAACTGAACACAATTGGAGACACTGAACAACATTATCATGAATCGGACGATGACTTTGACCCTGCCTGAAAAAAACTTTTTTAAGAACTCTGAAAATAACTGCAAGTATTACATGGATGAGCAGTTTAACAGCAATGTCAAGGCTGAAAATAAATTATCACTAATACACTTTAATAGCAGAAGATAATACGCAAACTTCCATAGTATAACACATTATCTTAGTAGTCTGACACATTCTTTTAATATAATTGCTATTTCTGAAACTTGGATGAATAATGTAAGGGGAGTGGATTTTGACCTTGATGGCTATGACTTGGTATGCACAAACAGAGAGAATAAGATGGGAGGTGGTGTGGCCTTGTACATAGATAAAAACTTTTGTTATAAGAAAGTGGAGAAAATGTCAAGGGTGGTGGATAATTTGCTGGAGTGTGTGACTGTAGAAATACTCGTGGAAAAAAAGAAAAATGTTGTAATAAGCTGTATTTATAGAGCACCTGGAGCCAGCATAGAAAAATTTAATGACTGGATGGAAGAAAATTACTTGACAATAAGTCATAAATTAATGTTCATATGTGGTGACTTCAATATAGATTTGTTAAATCCTAACAAGCACACAGGAACTGAGGAGTTTATTAACACAATATATAGATGCAGTTTATACCCAAAAATTACAAAACCAAGTAGAGTAACAACCCAGCATGCAACACTAATACTGTAGATAATATATTTACCAATGTTATTGACAGCAAAATGACAAGTGGATTACTTATAAATGATATTAGTGATCATCTACCAGTATTTGTGGTTTATGAGGGCCAGTATAGAAAAGAGAGGCCAAAAACAAATCTTTTTTATAGGAGGGTGACGAACGAACATGCTGTAAGGAGGCTAAAAGAGGATTTTATGGGGCAAAACTGGGAATCAGTTTACAGAGAGGAAGACTTAGATAAAGCATATGAGCAATTTTTAAATATATTTAAGAAAGTATATGACAGGAACTGTCCTCGTAAGCAATATAAAAACAAGAGGAATTACAGTGGGAAACCGTGGATGAGTAAGGGATTACAAAATGCATGTAAAAAGAAGAATGCGTTATATAAGGAATTCATAAAGGACAGATCAAAGAAGGCGGAAGAAAAATATAAGTCATATAAGAACAAATTAATTGAGATTTTGAGGAGATGTAAGAAACTATATTACTCTAAAGTATTAGAGGATAATAAAAATAATATGAGAGGTACTTGGAATATATTAAATAAATTGATTAGAAACAGTTCCAGCAAGAGTAACTACCCTCAATATTTTATGGATAATGATACACCGATTAATAGATTGGAGGATGTAGTAGATAAGTTTAATAGGTTCTTTGTGAATGTGGGTCCTGGTTTAGCAAGTAGCATTTGTACAGACGTCATTATAAATAACAATACAATTGAAAGGAATATGT
>NW_018127881.1:2270122-2311149 GCF_001952655.1 Monopterus albus
GAGTTTAAACATAAATATAAAGGTATGTGTCAATCAAGATATATGCAAGAACAGGTTTAATGATTAATCAGATGGAACATTGTGGGTGTGGGATAAGAATGTTAGCACTCAGTAATAATTCTTTAGTATATTACTTGTGTGGTGTAGAAGATAATTATCTATGAATGTAATTATGTAGAATGTTAACACTCTGTAATAATATATTACTTGTGTGGTGTAGAGGATAATTATCTAGAGATATTGCTTAGGATTTAAAAGGTGTAAAATAATGTCATGGGGTAGGGCTAGATAAGTCTAACTTCTTCCTACTCCGTTCAAGCATGTAATAGGTATAAGTAAATTGATATTGGATTATTATTGTTGGATATGTGTGAAATTACATGTGTTGACATATCAACTGTTTTACATGCTTGAATGAATAAATCAAATCAAATCAAATCAAACAATGGGCCTGGCGTTCTCTCTGGTTTGACTCCCTCAAATGTGATGAACTGCTGATTTCCTTTGCACTTTTCTTCTGTACTGCTGGTAGGACAAACCTAGAAATTTCTGGATGTTATCTTGGGCTCTCAGAAGTTTTGATAAACATTTTTCAGTATTTTGGGGTATCTTAGAGACTAAATTAATGAGCGATTACTCTGGAAAATAACAGATTGATACTGAAAGTAACTGTCAGCTGCAGGTAGCGCTAATATTAAATTTTCAGATCCATATGTGCTGATACATAAACAATATTACATAGGATGTATTGTGTACAAGGTCACAAGGTCGCTAGGTCTGGGATGCTGTTCAAAAATATTAAGTGTGTGTGAGGGAGAGAAAAAAATAAAAAAATGGAAGAACAAAAAAAAAAAGACAAAATAAAACTGGTACAGTAGGCACCGGTGTGTGAACACTGAGGCCAGTCAGCCATGGGTCAGTGGTTGTACGCACACAGAGATGTAAGGTCTGATGTTGTGATGACATTTAGATGATATTTTCATGGACAAAGTACATGCATGCTCTGAACTGGATGGGGTGTAAACGTCAAACACAGAAATAATTTAAACTCAATGAGGGAAGTGGGTTGGTAGCACAAGTTGTTATATTCCTGTTATTAATCTACTCATTTATTCAAAGGTCTATCATTAAGACTATTCTGTCAAAGCCTCAGCAGTAATGTAAGGAAGACTGCTGTTCTGACCTTTATGTGTAGCTGTTTTTTTTAACTCTGTCACATTCAACTCTACACACGGATCAGATACATACCTTGTTTTGTGCAGCTGTCTCACAAAAATATTAGACACTTTGTATTTGTCCAAGGTATTTTACCTTTTGCATGATTTGATTTGATTTATTCTTTCAAGCATGTAAAGACAGTTGATATGTCAACACACATAATTTTACACATACCCAACAAATGCTAATCCAATATCAATTTGCTTATACCTAGTATATGCTTGAATGGAGTAAGAAGAAGTCAGACTTATCCAGTCCTACCCCATGACTTCATCTTACCATCATTGTTTGGTAAGCAGTATCTCTATGGTTTGCATATCCCCTCAATTACCCATTTAACAGTTGTCATAGTGATACCATCACTATCACTAGATGTTTTGTTACCACATTTATTCACTATCTCTATAATTTCCTTTTCAACTATGGGCTTCAAAGTTACTCTTGCTGGAACTGTTTCTAATCAATTTATTTAATATATTCCAAGTACCTCTCATGTTATTTTTATTATCCTCTAATACTTTAGAGTAATATAGTTTCTTACATCTCCTCAAAATCTCAATTAATTTGTTCTTATATGACTTATATTTTTCTTCCGCCTTCTTTGATCTGTCCTTTATGAATTCCTTATATAACACATTCTTTTTTTTACATGCATTCTGTAATCCCTTACTCATCCACGGTTTCCCACTGTAATTCCTTTTGTTTTTATACTGCTTACGAGGACAGTTCCTGTCATATACTTTCTTAAATATATTTAAAAATTGCTCATATGCTTTGTCTAAGTCTTCCTCTCTGTAAACTGATTCCCAGTTTTGCCCCATAAAATCCTCTTTTAGCCTCCTTACAGCATGTTCATTCATCACCTTCCTATAGAAAAGATTTGTTTTTGGCCTCTCTTTTCTATACTGGCCCTCATAAACCACAAATACTGGTAGATGATCACTAATATCATTTATAAGTAATCCACTTGTCATTTTGCTGTCAATAACATTGGTAAATATATTACCTATTAGTGTTGCATGCTGGGTTGTTACTCTACTTGGTTTTGTAATTTTTGGGTATAAACTGCATCTATATATTGTGTTAATAAACTCCTCAGTTCCTGTGTGCTTACATTCCGCATCTGTCCAGCTTTTTCCAGCTGACGCCTTGATTCCCTTGAAGATCAGGTTTTTTCACTTGGACTGTACTTCCAAATGCTCCATTTTATCCGTTATGGCTATTAGACTTTCACAAGTTTTGTAGACATCATCCCTTGTTTCCTTGGTTTGTATTTTCTGTTCACCCATGGCTGCTTTAATCACATCCACATCTCGCTGGGTAAACTGCAAACTCGTTTTTATCTCCTGTATTTCTCTGGTCATGTCGTCGAGTCTCTTGTTATTTGTCTCCATAAGTAGTTGCACAAAACCTTTGAAATTGTCTTGTTGTTGGCTAAACAGTGCGGTGTACATCTGCTTCTGCTGACTCAACATCTCTGTTACTTGCGCCGCTGAAATATAATCCTCTTCTGCTTCAACATCCTCGTTCGCTTCTGATTTACTTCTTCTTGGTAAACCTTAAACTGACTTGATATCATTACATCTAATTTTCTTTGGCTATTATTATACCTTACTTATAAAAGCTCTGTCACTAACCTTATTCTGGGGCTTTAATTTCCAACTCAATTAGATTAGAGTGAAGTATGACTGAATACTTAAAATGTTTGGGGCAGTGGGATTCAGACATTTTTGGCTGTCCAATTTCCCCCCTGCCGTGGTATGTGTGATAAGGGGGCGAACTAGCTTGTCTAAATACTTGCATCCATTTGGCATTTTTGTTTAAGATTGTTTTTTAAGCTTTGTCTCACCCCTCCTCTGGTATGAGGCTTGAATTCATTTTAACTGAGTTCATATCTATTGAAAGAAAAAAAAAATCTCTGAGTTTCTCAACGAAGCTGTTCCAAATGTTACACTCTACAATTTGTCTTCTCACAGTTTCCAGTGTTCTTTTTTTTAACTAGTGAAAATGCTTATTCTTTGCCCATTTCAGAGACTGAAAAAACGGCACTACACAACCACAGCCAGAGACCCGTACACACAAGCAATGTATTTCAATAAGGCTGATTGCACTTTTGAATCAGTCAGTTTGGTGAGTGACAGTGACAAAGCTAGATGTAAATACTGTCACGGCCTGCAATTTCACATCAGAGAGAAAATTACTTTACTCACCTGCAAAGTTAAACGATGTTTTATTTGAGTCCAGCTACACATCAACCTGATTGTGTTCAGCACACAGACTGAGTTCAAAACATCTCATCAGGAAACTGATATGAAAAGTAACAAACGTACGTCATTTCCATATGCTGACACCGTCTCACAAAATCATTGTCTTCTATTCAGACAGTGTTTGCTACCTGCTGCTCATCCTTCCATAAACAACCACCAATGCCATCACATTATTTCTTGATTTTTTGAAGTATTTGCTCAGATTTAGGTTTTCTTATAGGAATACGCCGGCGAATCCTCTCATACAGGTCTTTGATACAGAGGGGGGTCTAGAGGTTCATTGAAAGCCCTCACTGTTTGTGTGTCTGAATCGATTGTACCACCATTTCAACATAAAAGTGCAAAGTCCTGGCTTTTAAAAGAGCACCAGAGGAATATAACACCCTGCCATGCTTTGTCCTGTGGGATACTTCCACCTGTTGAAAAAGCAATCTGATTTTGAATATTGGTTACAGGCAAAATCAGTGAGGTGCAAAGTGAAAAGGACTGCTACTGTTTTATATTAAAAGGGTAATATACATACACATGAAAAGGAAAATCCTATTTTAAAAGTGATAAATTTAGCATAGCAAAACTGGCTTTTTGAGTGAAAGCTTATTTTGTTTTCATTTGCACTGCAAAACTTGTCAAAATTAATACTGTCACCTGTAATGGAGAGTTTTTACATCAGCGCTGATACTGGTGTCACAGTAACAACTTTGTACCACATTACATTGTTGACTCTAGTGCTATAGTACTGTAGGAACAGCCAAGAAGTTATGTCCATTTTGGGCAGTTCCTCATATTTTACACAGGAATGGACTGATCGCTAAACCTCTCCCATGAAAAGCAAATGTGCATTCATAGCTTAGCAACCATAAGTAAGAATTACAGCACTCATGCAGAAGCAGTGTACGCTGGGCTGTTGTAAGTCAGATGAATATGTACAGTATATAAAGAGTTGGGATGGCAGTGTCTTTTTAGATTTTTCAAAGCCCAAATTCAGAAGGAAAATTGTAAGGGGTGGACTGAAATGTGTGTTTGTTTGTCCTAATGTAAGCTGTGCTTACCATGTTGGGGTAGCTAACTACTTAGGTTCACAACAGATCATTAGTTTTAAGGGTTAAAGTGTACTTTGTTCTGTTCACAACCTGCATGGACACTGCAGTTTTGACCCGACTCTGTGGAAGCCAGTCCTGGAAGCTATCAAAGTTTGGGTAAGAGGTAATGGCTCTGTTCCTTATTAAATCTGGGGAAATTTACACTCCAGCAACATGTCTGACAGACCTGCAATGAACTTTTGCTTTTGTAATAACTATAACCACAATCTTTCCATAATCCTAACCATACCACAGCAGCTGTGTGAGAATTTTAAAAATCATGGCATCTAATGTGTAAAACTGTTATCACTGAATGTAATCTGGGGTTTTGCAGAATCATCCATTCATCATGCCTGGTGGTAAGGTGGACTGTGAAGGGTGATTTTGCATTTCTGTACAGATAGCTGCTAAATGATGTCCATCTGCTTCTTTGCAGATGGACTAAGTTCTTATTACGTTTTAAATCAACAACAAATACAACCACTTCTAAAAAGTCACTTCTGACAGTCTGTCTCTGCAGAAAAAAACCTAAAATGTGCACTGAAAAGCAGAAGAAGAAAAGATTGAGAGACATTCTTGACTTCTCATATCTATGAAATAGATCATCTAACTCACTTTTATAACAGTGTTCATATCAGGCATGCACATCCATGTGCTGTCCTTTGAGTTATTAGAGTTATTGAGTTATTATCCGTTGAAGATCCCTTTCCGTCAGTCATGAACAGAGCTGTCTCAAATGAAATAAAACAAATGTCCTGAATAGCCATCATTAAAATTCACACTGCATACTTGTTACAGAGGAGCAGACACAAAGAATTAGACTTTTGGAGAGAGTAGGAGCCATTATGTGATTAAATTACCATTCACAGTTTTGCTATCTGGTGCTTTTAGCCTGGATGGTAGCCTGAAGAAACAAGCTGCTTCTTCCAGCAGAGAAATGAATGGCATTGTGCCATCATTTATTCAAACAGCATTTTTTTTAAGCAGGACATGATATCTTCATACAGTCACACTGACATCATTTTATTCATTTCTGGTTGTGTGGTATTGATCATATTAATTATATTATCAGCTGTAGAGAAGGAACTATTCATCTTCTAATGACAATACATTCTGACAATGCCTAGGAGTAATGAACATTGGGTCAACTATTCAAATGAAATACTGAGTCCATCAAATGTAGTTTTCATCAGAGAAACAATGATCTTTTTAATTTTTTTTGTATAAGCCTTTCATAACTCACATTTCAAGGTTTAGTTGATGCAAGAAAAGAGATAAGACCTCATGCTTGCAATCCAAAAAACGTCCAACAAATCCAGAAAGCCTTAAGGTGCCCTTAAATTTTAAGTAAGAAAAATCTGAAAAAGTAGGCAGTATGTTTAAAAGTCTTTATTTAATTGGGCATCTCAGTAAAAAAAAAAAGATGACTTCATAGAGTATTTGCCAATCATTTCTCACTGAAACAAGATATTACATCAAACATTGTTGGCCGTACAGTGCTTTGTACATGTCAAACTGAATTATTTCTTTATTGCGTATTTCTCCCCACATGCTTTACAAAAAAAACCCTCATCTGCAGGAAGCTGAGATGTACTCAGCACAGACATAAAATTTCCCAGGTTCCATACTGACTGCTCTTAGTTTATAACTCACATGCCTTGATAGCAAAGACTGCAGTGAGCATCCAGATTGATGGGAATGGGTTGTCCTAGTTGGGATGAAAAGATCTTTGTCAAAAAGTTGGTTTGAATGTCACCCATGGTGCAGATAAAGTACTTTTTACACACCAAACCTACCTTTGTCTCTGCTCTCTCGTAAGCCTGTGATTTGTGTTCGGCTCTGACTTTGTGAGCTCGTGCTCTGGTGGACTACAGTTTGTCTAGGCTCCAAGACTTCTTGTTGTCTCAACTGTAAATTAGATTGGTTATGTCTTTTTCATTTAATCCATCCGGAGATCATGTTGATCTTTCAGTAATTGAAGTCAACATGTAATTGAAAAACTGAGATAACAGGGAAGACTTATTTAGTTTTTCCCACCTTTTAGGGTTCAAATCATTATCTTATATCAAAACATTGTAAGTGACTTGCCTGCACACACAGCGAATGCATTAATACAGAGCAGTCGCAAGATATTTAATTTCACACCCAGCTGCCAACATGATTAGAAAACAAATGCAACATTGACACAGTCTACTTCTTGAAGAAACATTACCAGCCTGGAGATATGCAAATGATTAATGAGGACTGCTTCAAGGTCAGGCTCTCGGGCAATTTACATTTAACATGGCCAATGGCAAAATAAATCCATTTCCCAACCTTAACCTCTTTCACAGCTTAACATGCAATGAAGTGAGCCAACAAAGATGTGCATACTATACTGACAGACTGACTCACGGGGGGTATCGAGAGGCTACATCCTCCCACACTCTTGAATGTATCCTATGTATGGGGAATCAAATGCAAAAAAAAAAAGTGACAGATATAGAGCAATAGATGAATAACTAAAGCCCCCACAGAACTGGGTGCCAGGCAACAGATGCTGATAACTGCTTCAGATTAGGTCCTAGATTGTCACCGGCTCCCGCCAAGACTCTGGTGTTATATTTACCACTCCCTCTTTCTATCCCTCTATTATGTCTGGCATCTATGATGGAGCGCCAGGTGTGAAATGGAGATGAAATATTCATTCTGAATACCAGAATACTTTCACTTAAATGGGAACTGACACTGCAAAAATAAGAGGGATTGAAGTTTTGTAGTATATCCATTCAAGTTTGATTGGGGCTCCAGTAGTTGAAGGCTGAATACAGTATGGTTGGAGGAAACTTTTGAAACATTTTCTTCTGAACCTGGAACAGCTTTCATATTGCCGACAAGGCCCCAATTTGAGCATAACCTTTGGGGGAAATGTCCTTTATCATTCAGCAGCTATTTTGAAAGTCAAAGTGTATTTTTCTTTTCATGATGTTCTCTCTGTGCCGAGCTAAATGTCAATGTTCAGTTAAGACGTGGATTTAGAAACTCTCTGAAAGCCAGGATACCTCTGGAAAAATAAGCTGTGGACAAAAACACCCCAGCCAGCGATTAAGTCTATAGAGATAAGAAAGGGTGTTGGGGAAGATGTGAGTGGAAAAAGTACAAAGGACAAAAAAAAAGCTATGCTGATGCAACAAAATGTTCAAAATGTTGAGTTGTTGGATATGTAGGACTGCAGGGTTTTAGCAGTAAGCTGTCTTGTGAGTTGTTACACATTAACAACCTAGATTGTTTATGAGAAATACACAAAAATGAAAAAGAAAATGCAAAGAATACAGTAATATTTATCCAGTGGAGCATGTATTCAGATCCTTTACTTAAGTGACCATACTAAAATATTAACAATTCTAGTAAAACCCTGCTTTTAAAATCTCACTAATGTAATAAAAACTAAAAGTATGCATAATGCAAAAAAGGATCCTTGTACTATTGTGTATCATGGGATTATTGATGCGTTAATGTGCAATTAGCATTTTCCTGCTGTAGCTGGTCATGGCGCTGTTAATTTTCAATGTTTTATGTATTAAGTAATTCAATCAACAGCACAATATATTTTATAAACATATCATACAGACCATATGACAAATCTGTAGTAAATGCAGTGGAGTAATACAGTGTCAGAATCAGCTTTACTGGCCAGGTATGTTGAACACACAGGGAATCTGACTCCAGTACAGTGGCTTTCAATGTCCTTCCATATAATATTTCCCTCTGAAATGTAGTGGAGAAGAAGGAAAAGAATTAAAGCAGCTGGAAATTGAAATACTCAAGTACAGCAAATTCGTAGTTGCTGAATAAATATTACACATGAAGTGTAAAAGTGTATGCCAAATATGCCCACATTTTTGTTTGTGACTAAACAAAAATGAATTGAAATCTTTGCACTGTAATTTGTTTGGTAAAGGGAGACAAGGACACAAGACAAATACTCCAAGGACACAGATTCTCCACAGCAGCCAGTCAACAGGCTGAACAGAGGAGCTTAATTGAAGAGCCTGAAATAGAGGCTCTCTATTAGGACTGAAGAGGCTCCCTGCACCAGCAGCCTATCCAGAGAGACAATTTTCTGACTTTGCACTCTGTATAGCCTCAAGATAGCAGGAGCGAGAAAAAAGAGACACAATTATCAAATAGCCAAATGATGCTGCATAGTCATGAATAGGATGCTCTTTTGTGTGTGCTCTGACAATTTAGCACTGAAACAAGGTGATACAATATCTTGAAACTTTAAAACAAATTGCTGTAAAACAGACCAACGTGCACACAAGAGTTTCCAGCAACAAGACTACAGTGCTATAGTTTAAATCACAGTCTGAGTATTTGGCTTATCTGAAGAGATTTATCATGAGTGTATCAGTGGAATAACTTTTATTGCTGTGCTGTCAAATACAGTTACTGTGAAATCTGTCTATATCTATCCCTGCATGATACGATAACTGACTGAGTTGTGTGAGCATTGCACTCTACTGGCAGCTGTAGTGTATTACAGGAAGGGCTCTACCTTGCATATGAAGCACCCTTAAATTTTCAGATCTACAGCACAGTGAATAGCACATGATTTTTGTCATATGGCACCTGGAGCTCTGCATCTCACAGTCAACAACAAAAACACCAACACAGCTGCACCATCCACAGTTATAGAGTTAGACTCTTACAGTTGTGTTGTTCCTGAACACTGCTAATAAGATACAGGAGTTGCAAAGTCAGTGTGGTTGTCAGTCTCTTAGTGTCATCCCTGTGATAGACTGGCGGCCTGTCCACGGTGTACCCTGCCTCTCACCCATTGTCAGCTGGGATTGATTCCAGCTGACAATGGGTGAGCCCTTCTTCCATCCAGGACTGTACACAGACAAAGCTCTCTCCCATGCTGCAAGCATCCTGGGTCTGGTGGGTCCCCATGTTCATCGGTGCCCCCACCTACCAGAGAACTTCAGCGTCTTCACCCTGGGGGCTGGGAAGAAGATGGCACGCTGCAGAGTGGAGCTCCCCACACAGCCCTCTGGTTGGTTTATCATCTAGGGGGAGGGTTGGTCCCGCTTCCCCTAGCTCGAACTGACCTGCTCACAGTTCTGGATCAGCCAGCTGGTTGGCTGGTGCCAGTCCTGGGTCTCCCTGCAAAGCCGGGGTGGTGTTGACTGGGCATGGTTCCTCTGGCTTGCCTGGCAGGGACTACTGGCTCCATTGGCAGTCTTATGTTGGTGGGCCCATGCTGAGAGCGGGGTGGCAGGCAATTCTCCAGCAGCTGTGGAGCCTTCTGCTTCAGGCCATGCCACCTCCTGTGGCTCTTACCACTTCTGACACCAGTGAACCGTAAGCTAGCGTGAGGAAGGAGCCGGAGACTGGAGGTGCCTTTTTTACCCCTCTGGCAACAGCACAGCAACAACAGAACCAGGCACACACACACACACACACACACACACACACACACTGAACCCCGCCAAAACTCAGAACTATTTACATCCTGTTCCGTGGGGCATTATGGGGGATCCTGCTAGGTGCTTTCCCCCTAAGGCATTCTTTGGAACCTGCCAAGTGTCTCTCCACTCCCAATGCTACAATATTGTACTATCAGTACTTGTGCACATCAGCTTAAGTACAACTGTGAAGGGAGAGGTTTCACCTAAACCTGATTATTTTGTGCACTGTGTTATTTCTAGTTTTGCATAAACAAACGATGTGTATACTTTCTCCACCTTCCTCCATAATATACTCAAGGCTGAAATTTGAAGCTACAATTCAAATAGCATAATCTTAAACCAAATAAATGTGTCAAATATAAAATATTTATTACAAACATATTATACAGTAACATTTTCATCACTTATGCCCTGTACAATCTTGTCCAAAAGTATAAAAACATGCTTGGGACATACAAAGGTTGTTCTTGTTATTAAGCCTTCAACTTTCTGAAATATCACATTTATAAACAATGCCCAGAACTATGAAACATCACCCTATCTCCAGGTTTCCTGTTTATACTAGTTATGTATGCACTATACTAACTGTTAAATAAATACTACTTGTTCATACCTTTATGTTAAACTTCAATCTGTATTCTTTTGTCTGTAAACGTATTGTATTTCTGTGCTCTCTTTACATAGGTCTAATCTGTAAAATAACTGTATTCGGTTTATGCATTTCAGTTTTTCCACAGTTTTGTGAATCTTCCCTTTTTTCTTAAATCTCACGTTGATCTACTTGTGTACAGTATTTAGGTTGATCTGTCTAGCTTATTACCAAAAACACACGTTGAGTCTAATTTCGTATAGCGAAGTATTTGTAAAGTTCTTAACTACCTTGTATTCTTTAAGAGGAGGCAGTGACTAAAATAACATTAAACAAAGACTCCAGCCAAACTCCTAGAGGTGGGATGTCTCTGGCCCTGCCCCTTTTGCCAAAAGCTCGTTTTTTATTGGTCGTCTGCCGGGGCTGTTTCTCGGCTATTGGCTGGTTTGGCTGTCTGTTAGAGCAGTACTTGTCCGTTCAGTGTTCCACAGCGACGGAATCAGAGGACGCAAAATCAAGTGAAACAACAGGACGACAGGAGAAAAGTTCATGCTGGACTTTTCAAAGATTTCAGATATCAACATGAAGGTAAGAAGCCTACAGAAAACGCGTTTATATGGATAGTGTGACGTTAGAGGCGATAATTTACAGTGTTTCGCCGTGTTTTAGACACTTTTGCTCAGAAAAAAAAAGAAAAAAGATGCAATTGTTAGCTGAAGTCGCCAAGTCTACAGGCCGAACTGTTTGGTCTGGGTCTTTCTTAAAATCAAATGACAAGAGGATGTGCTTTGTGCAAAAAATGTCCTAAAACACTTTAAACTTAGACTATTTATCGCTTCAGCGAAGAAGAAAACCGACAGTGACATGTCATCTTCTTCTTCACTCAGGCACTGATGACCGTCTGATCTTCATCATAGAGCTTCTTGAATCAATTTTACAGTGGCTCGAGGTGTCAAATAACGCCTTTTTAAATCCAATACAGTTCAGTGTATCCGTATTTAATATGTTTTAAGACTAGGCCTTAAGCAAGTGGTGTAGGTAGGAAGCTAAGTGAGTAAGCAAGTAGACTACACAAAAATTAGGTTGGTTACCAAATCCAATTTAGGCTCCAGACATGCTGCAGCCTTATAGAAGGCTGGAAACTGACCAGACCTCTCAGGCTGTACTTCCCCTCCAGTTGACCCACATTTAGTATCAGAGTCTGTGAACCCTAGAGGTTTCACAGTGTGTGATATGAATCATACAAAATCATACCGTTTCTTATAATTTCAGAGATAAGGCAGTTTGCGGAACTGAACAATGCAGTGCCTTAATTTTAAGTGTACTTAAACTTACTTGGCACCTATCATCATAAAGTAGTTCTACTACATTCTAAAATACTCTGGATATTATTAGTAGGCCATGACTTGATGAGCAAACTGTCTTCAGATTGAAAACAAAGAATATTTAATGGGCCTTTTGTCTGATCTGGGTGACGAAGGTTTATTTTCACCTTAACATCTACACAGAGAGTACAACCAGCTGCTCACAAACCAAGGGTCTCTTTCCAGTGGTGCAAAGCACATGTTTTTGCAATAAACTCTGCTGTGTTTTCCATAGGTTTACAGTGTTGCAGACAAGGTACATGGCTATCCAGGCTTAAAACAAATGTGGATAAAAGGATTATTATAAGTGGAAGTGGAGCTACCAGAACATGTGGGAATATTTGTATTTCCCATGCTATCACTCCCCGTTTGTATACCCTTATGATTACTAGCTCAAACTCAGGGGATTAGGTAAAGTAATATTAAAATGAAGAGGGTCTAAAGAAGCTTGACAACACATGTAGGCTCCTGCTGAGCTAGACATTTATCATAAGACAGTGCACACTTTTCTCACAGTGATTACAGCAGCCTGTGAAATTAGCAAGCAAGACTTTAAACCAAAACCAAGGGAGGTGTGTATTCTGTAGTGTATTTAGCATTTTTATCCGTGTGGTTAAGCCACAACCATGAGTGCTGGTGAAGGCAGAACGAAGATACTGTGTGCTTTCTTTGTGAGAGGATGGTGCTGCAGGAATTAGGCTGTACAGTAGGTGCACTTCACCAGGGCCATGCTCATTCCTCTTCTCACTTCTGCATAGTGCTCTACATGAGTGCCAGTAAAGTTTTGCGAATGCCACAACAGTAATATATTTTTTGATTATTTTATTTTTGTGTTGTTATACTGTTATTGCTGTTTTGTGCATTTGAGAATGGGCACCGTTATAAATGAGAACTTGCTCTCACTCAGATTTTTTGTGGAAATAAGGGTTGACGATAAGAGTGATGATGATGGTATTAAAGATCCCTGGGAAATATTGTAGTTAAAAGCTGAAATATAAAGGCTGGTGGCTCCTGCCTGTCATTATACAGTACCAGCGCTCCAACAGAGCACTGGTACTGTATAACACATAGAGACAGACAGCCACACACACACACACACACAACGTTCACTCCTACGGGCAATTTAAAAGTTGCCAATCAACCTAAGTGGCATGTGTTTGGAATGAAAAGGATGCTTGGTGCAAGAACATCGACAGCTTTGATGTTATTTCAAAGAGGGGCCAGCATATGTTCACATGGCCAGAGTGTGGTTGGACATTTGAGGTGTGGATACCGCGGGGCTTGTCAGCAGAACCAACACAGCTGTGAGATTACAGCACTGAAAAACACAGAGCTTTGCTTCAAGAAGAAAATGAAAGAACAGAAACTGTTGTGGGAGAACACAAGAAGCAGTGACTAGTAGTTTCTCAGTGTTTCCTCTCTTCTAATGGTATAGTTATCTGATAGAATAAATGAAGTACAAGTAAAGTAATTCTTTTTATGTGTAAAAATTAAGGCTGTACCTAACCAAGGATTTTACCAGTCAACTGGAGTCGGCTCTTGAGTGTGACTATTTGATTGTTCTTTTAATTTCTTTAAAAAGAAAAACAGATGACAAAAAAAATAAAATAAAATATAAACAAAGGCTCAACCAGAAGAGCCACAGTTGACTGACAGGTCTCGCGACTAATGATTCGACTAGTTGACTATCAGGGTCAGCCCTAGTAAGAATAATATAAAACACCTCATGTGTCCATTTGCATCAATTTTAAGAAAATCTAAATTCAATTTGACAACCAACTTCTTTTCTTTCATCTTGTTCCCTCACAGTCCATGCTGAACATAGACAGTTTGACCAAGCCAGAGTTGCTGATGCTCTTCAGCATCCTGGAGGGAGAGCTGGAGGCCCGGGACCTGGTCATTGATGCTCTAAAGGTACCCATCAATGGAGCTGTTAACATAATGTTTGAGTGATTCTTTGCTTGTTAATATCAAACCCTCACCCTCTCTAGGCTTGTCAACTTACTTCAGTAACACTGCACCTCCCATGATGCTCTTAATAAACCACAACCTCAAGATAAACAGTGAATAAACAACCTAATGATGCAGCATTTACCTTACTGAGACATTTATACAACACTGCAGAACTTATTCTCACTATTAATATTTACAGCTGTTGCACTCTTGGAATGCTGTTCCCTTTACTCATGTAATTTGCACCAGTGAAAGAACAAACCAGAGCGCAGCCATGTAAGAGAGCCTACTTCATGTGTTGTGTCTAGGCCACATTCCTTCATCTCTCCTGAGATGTGGCCATCTAAGGCAATACAGCACACAGGGTGCCTGCTGACTCAGTGAGAGAGAGAGAGAGAGGAGTGAACAAATAAACGCTGGCCTTAACTTGAGCTCGAGGGGAATATGGCTGTGCTTCTTTCATGGCTCCACCAGCACAGATTGTTAACCCATGCAGGCCTGGGACTGTATCAGTGCTGCAGTGTTAACAGTGCTTTCATTAAGGGTATAATCACTAACCTGTAAGAAATAAATTGCAGGGAGGGAAAGAAAATGGATCCTTTCTGTGTGGGAGTGTTTTTGCAGTGGGTTGAACAACTTCACACTCCCCTGCTGTTCAGTTAAGGTTTTGGTGATGCGGAAACTTGAGTCTCACCCTCATATGAAAGCAGTAAACAAAGAGTAACTAGACAGCACTTAGAAAGTGCAAACCTCTCCCCATAATGCCATTACACCTAAAAGCAAAACTGCCATTGTAGTTTGACCGTGATAATGAGTGTCTGTCTGTTTGACTGAGTACGAGGCTTAGCTACACACACAAAGTGCAGGGCAGAAAAGAGGATGAAGCCTGAGCTTTGGCTGCATTCATATAAAATCCTTCCTGCAGCATTGTGCTGAGATGTGGCTGTGTTTATTTGTGCTTTAGAATGTAACCGGTATGAAGGAACTTGAAAATAAGGTTTTATTTCTATGATTCAGTACTTTGTTTTGTTAGCGCCACTCACCTTCTTGATTCACATGCTAGCTCACACGACCACCACCGTGGTGATTAGATTTAAACCACAGGCAGTGAAATTTGGGCACAAATTAAAAAGAATGGCTGTTAGGTATGACAGTTCCCCTACCGTAACTAGCAAGTTAACAGGCCCATGCTGAAGTTCGATCGAGTGTCCAGTGTTAGCTGCCATGTTGGAATGATTTTACTACCCTTCAGGACTCAGTGCCAGTCACACGACTCAAAACTATGAATTGGCCCTATGCCAAACTCGTGGATCCACATCACCGCCAACCCAATGGATTGTTCCATGGATCATACCCTACTTCCCCCCAAAATTAGATCAAAATCTATTAATACTTTCTGAGTTATGTTGTGAACAAACAAACAAACAAACAAACACTGGACTTTGTGGTTGGCAATGATATCTGGATGGCAAAGAGAATGACCACTGTAAATGTCATACTGTGCCTTCTAAACATTAGCATGCTAGATTTGTCTTTGTATGCCAGTATGTCGAGTGCTGACATTAGCATTTTGCTAAAAGTACAGAGTACAGCCTAACATAGCTGCTAGCGTGCTGCAGAATCTTAGTCTTGTTCCAATAATAAAACTGCAATTGGACCTACAGTATTTAGAGAAGTATGTCCAGAAATATTACTCATGTTGTCTTAACCGACGTGTCACTGCTGAGTGTCATGCAAGAAATGTTTAGTTTAACCACAAATTACCATGGTGATAACACCAATGTGTTCTTTAATAATCTGTCCATCACATGGTAAACTGTTCACTTCTCTGCTTTGCATACCATTGCTCATTTGGTTAAAAGTAGCCTATAAAAACTGGAGAGTTTGCATGTGTCTGAGTGTTTTTAAAACTTTACAAACATCCTTATCAGTGCTTTATGACAGGACTAGTCTAAGTACAGGATGCAAGGTTAGTTATGTGGTTTTTCTATGGTCTTTTATAATTAATTATGCAGAACTATTAATGGCATTTTAACTATCCGCTGCATTTTTCCCCCTGTGACTCACTTCTGCAGCTGCTCATGCTGTGGTTTTCAAAAGGAAGTTAGTCTCTGGCAACACTTGTATTTGGCACACAAAGACCTGCTGAGATCCAGTAGTGTCATTGCTTTGGTAAAAAAATATGAGTCTTTTAAGCTCAAAGAGAATTCAGATATGGAAATGGGCCTTTAACTGTTGAGTTCACATAGCATTGTTGACTAGAACGTCCAAAGGGACATACGTCAAACAGGTTAGCTACCTTATGTGTAGGGCAGCTCTGAAATGGGGAAACTTGATTTTATAGTATTTTTCAGTTATCCATGTTCATTGCAGATCATTTTAATTACATGCACAAGCCTTTAAGACTATTTATGATTTTGCCTAAGCAGCTCTGAAATAAATAGCACTCTAGGGTAAGAAGTTCATATATCACCTTCCCACAGTATTATACAGATCTCGTCGCCAACATTGCACGACTGAAAGAGTCCAGGCATGTGTCAGCAAAAGATTAGCTTGATTGAAACCAGTGTAGCCATGGCACAAAGACGGCTTCCAAAGCAAAAGCACACAGTTTGCCAAGAACTGTAGCCAACAGACAAAGACATGAATAATAGACGTAGACAATGATGCAGAACAGCCATGCATTGAATGTTTATGGGTATTGTACTTGTACAGTTTGATGCAGTGAATAAACTGCGGTAGATTTGGGTGTTAGGTGTTCAGTAATGTTCATCCCCCCGCCTCCTAATATTTGTGTTGTAGATGTCTGTCTGTGCATTGATGGACTTGGGAGGGAACTGAGAAAGAGATTGAACCTATGCTTACGTGTGAAACTTTGTGCCACAAGGGTCCTGTGGAGCAGAAAGAACCCTGAGAATTTAAAGACCAATTTTCCACCTATGACAATGGGTAAAAAGTGGATAAATACAAAAAACAACCACATTATGTTTTCTTTGTATGTTTGCATGTTTCAAACTACTATCCCAATTAATAGCTTAGTCAGTGAGAGTCATAATGAGTAGAGTCACTTAAGAAGGTGCACTTTATTGTGCAAATTGTGTTGTTGATTTACTTTTAAATGGATAAAAATCCCCCCCCAATCTTCACATCTATACTCAATAACCCATAGTGACAAAGTGAAAACTAATCTAAGCTTATTTAATCTCCAACGATAAGATGACATATCAGACAGTCACCGACAGAAACGGGTTGTAGGCCAAGTCTGTAGATGGAGTTCTCTTTGAAGAAGTAGTTTCAAAATTAGATATCTACCTTTTAGAAAAACAAAAAGGCAACTCATCCTAACAAAGATGGGTAGTACAAAATCTTGCTCAAAGTATTATATTTTCAGCTTCAATATTTCTAAATCACATTCATGCAAGTATGCATTCCAAAAAGATTTTTTTGCAAACAGATGTCATGATTTTCTAAGCTGATCAGATGTGAGAGCTGTAGCCTTATATCCACAGAGTGAGAACAAGGACTACATTCCAGATTTACAGGATGTATGAATTGCACACAGACCTGTTGTTGAGTTGCTAAGTGGGCTGTAGATAGTGCATACATTTGAGAGGCATTTTTTAATTCTCCTGGGCACCCTGTGTTTTCCTGTTTCACCCCTCTACGCTG
Organism: Monopterus albus; assembly: GCF_001952655.1. Lineage (NCBI taxonomy): Eukaryota > Metazoa > Chordata > Actinopteri > Synbranchiformes > Synbranchidae > Monopterus > Monopterus albus. Next base: position 2,287,715 of record NW_018127881.1, read on the forward strand.
TTTGATCTGCCTTCACACTGTTGTCAGCAGACTGGATCAAGTAACAGCAGCAAAGCCCCACAGCCCTGCCCACCTCTTTTTGTGCCAGATGTGCTACAACTGCAGATGTAGAAAAATCACATGAAGCCTGTGACATCTCATGGAAGATAGTTTGAACTGATTTGTTATTAGTATAATGATAGATTTCAGTAAGTTAGGCAGATGGTAAATTTTGGAAAAGTGGAGTATTAAGAAAAGGTATAGGATCAGTACTTGCATATGTTAATACTTGGCATTAGAGGAGAAAATGGATCAGTGCAGCACCTTGGGTAAAATAGTCATAGTTATATTTCATGTTTGTGAAGGTCATGGCATACCTATGTGTTCAGCACCAAGCCACAGAAGGGTTTAAAAGTGTAAGAACAGTGAAATGGCAGGCCTATCCACAATCTTGACTGTGCGTTAAACAATTAACGTAATCTTGGTATCAGTCATCAGGAGGTGTGTCATCACCCTCCAAGAAAGGATACTGTTCTCTCTAATCTCTTGTTGAGACCTCACTAAGGACACATTGCCAGCTCTGCTTTAGCCCTCCTCTCTCTCACTTCAGCCCCTTTTCCTGTCAGCCCCATAGACATCTGCTGACTCTGAACTGTCTTGCTGCTATTATCCCTCCTTTGTCATGAGTTAAACAGAACAGGTCTGCCTTGTCCAAGGCTCAGTCCAGAGCAGCTGTCCTGCTAAAGATAGACAGACGCACACCATCTGTTGCTCCTTCCTCCTGCTAGCACACTCTCTTGTATTAGGTCTTTTATGCATATCCTCTCTCTCTTCCCCTTCCTTTATCTATTTCTTATATATCACCGGTAGTAAAATGAGAGAGAAATAACAGCATGTGTCAACAAAATCATAACTGCCAGGGAATAACATCATATCATAACTTCAAAGTTCAGTAATTGATCTGATGATCATGCTGGCTCAAATTAATCGCAACCATTAAATATATATAAATATGGGCAATAGGTCACTACTTCCCTCCACTATGCATAGGGAAGCCAAAATAACATGAATAAGGCAGCGTCCATCTTGCCATTTTGCAACCAGATTCAGCACAGTAGCAATGGAGAAGCTGAGTGACGTATTAGGTTGCCAGTCAAAGGTGTCAAATCATCCAAAATGCATCCCCTTTTATATCATCAAATAACATATTAAAAACAAACTAACCAGAAAGGTGACCACTTCAAATCAGCATGATGATATCTAGCAAATACAAAAGAAATCACTGCTGGGGAAAATTTTTTTGATTTGTACTTTGAGTTTTTAATTTGCCTTACGTCCCATCCTCTAAGACACTGCAGGTCTTAATGCTCAGATCGGATCTTTTGCCGAAATCCGATTTTTTTGCGCTGTTGTTCACACTGTCATTTAAATGCGACTGCCATCTGTCTCATGTGTGAACGGTATATGGCCCTGAGGTGACCCGCATGCGCAGAAGAGGACGTCAGACGCAGCATACTGTGTTTGCGAAAATAAAAATGGATGCGGCTTGTGATAGTATGTGCGTAGCGATGTACCAGTTAATGTGCAATCGAAATAAAGAAATAATGATAAGAATATCAAGAAGAAGGAGAGCACAAATATTGCTTATGGCCTCGCCTCCTCCAGCGCAGAATTGTGACGTCTGTCGCATTTCAATGACATAAATATCGCATGAAATGCGACCTGGTCGTTCAGACTGAAGTCGCATTGCAAAACATCGGATATGTATCCAATTTAGGACCACGTATGAAAGTGGCCTGGGCCGGATTTGAAAAAATCGGATTTGTGCTGTTCACACTGTCATAAGGAAATCGGATATGGATCACATTTGGGCAAAAAGATCGGAATTGAGCCACTTCAGCCTGCAGTGTGAACGTGGCCTAACGTGGAGGGGGCAGGCTTTATGATCTGTACTGCAACCAGCCACCAGGGGGCGATTGACTTCACTTCTGGGAGCCATCAGACTGTTCATCTTTTATACAATCAGTGATCACAACTAGGTTAGAGTTCACCAATCCATTGTATAGAAACTGCAGATCATTGTGTATCATACACTGGTTCTACTCCTAGTTTGCAATGTGAGGCAGAAGGTAGACCAAGACTAAAAGGTTAAGGCCATGTTAACATCTCTGAGACTGTACTTAGCCACAGAGGTGCTTGGAGCTAATTTCTAGCATGACCCTGTTAACATGCTTAATTTCATGGCAGCCCATCCAATGATGATCATAGCCATAAATGTGAACACCAAGATGGTGGCCAGAGGAGAAGTCATGGGATAATCCAGATGACCAACTCACTATAATTCATCCATTTAAGCACTTTCTGGAAAAGGCACTTCATGCAAAAGCATAAATAGCTGAGGTAGTCTGCTCAACATTTCCTACTATACACCCCTGTTCAGTGCACCATGTTGTCATCTGTTTAGGCCCAACGTAAAGAGCTGTTTATCCAGGAGCGCTATGGCAGGTACAACCTCAGCGACCCCTTCCTGGCCTTGCAGAGAGACAGCGAGGCTGTGGGGGGCCAGAACAAGGATATGGGCTGTTCTTCCTCAACCTCCAACCCTCTGGTGGTTCTCAAACTAGTGGTGAGCCACTGTAGGAGGATGCAAGAGAAGATGCTGGCCCAGCTGGCTGCAGCAGAGAACAGGCACAGAAGGGTGAGTATGGATGTGTGGTTCTTAATTGGGAGCAGGAAAATGAGCTGGTTGTTCATGGACAGTTTAAAAAAATGGTTGGATACATAAAAAGTAAAGATTGGCCTTAGGGGTAGAGACTATACTAAAACTCTAAAAGGCAGCCAGTAAAGCGCAATGCTAATAATGCTTTTTGTTTTGTTTTTTTTCAAAAAAAATATACAATACAAAAATTAGAAATCCAGTGCTCAGAGCAACAATCTTGGAGCACAGAATTTAATTAGATTAACTTGACCCATATTTTGGAAATGTTTTGTTTGCAGAATGATTTTCAGGAATGATGGAAAGACCATTTTTTCTCAGTATGAACTTTCCTATATATACACACACCCAAAAAGCAGATTAAAATGTAAGTGAACAGTCTCATATCATATTTATCCTTTTATGGTTTTGCTATTGAACATAATGATTCCATTATTGACTTTGTGAAAACACCCAAAGAAGAGCTATGGTATGTAATTGTTTAGCTGAGTCGCCAGCAGCATCTTTGCTTATAATGTAGTCACTGCATTACTGACCTCAGTATCAAACAGATCAGACATTTCATTTCATTTCCAACTCTCTGTCTCCCTGCTGTGTTTGGTTCAGGTCATTGCAGATCTGGAGGAGGAGAAGAGGCGGCATGCTGAGGACACAGCAGAGGGAGATGATGTCACTTACATCCTTGAGAAGGAGAGGGAACGCTTACAGCAGCAGGTGTCCTTTAGTTAATAGTGATGTAGACTGCTCTGCTAGCATTTGCCTAAAGTGTGCTGTATACATCTAACTGGAGTCTTTAATTGTAACTTAGCCTCTGCCAGGTTTGTAACAGTGAATGTTCCAGAAAATGGGTGAGCATTCCTATGGAAACATGGTATTCAAGTTAAGTGAAGTTTATCCATTATTTAGCCCCAAAGAGGGCGGGGTGTCAGACCATGCTGTCATAAATCTTTAATACAAAGCATCCCTGAATCCTGTCCTTACCCAATTAAAGAGCAGATATTTAGTGACTTGACCCATATAATCTGCATAGCATTTGCTGAGGTTGTACTGTATTTTGTGTTTCCTGCCTCTGTCTCTTTAGCTGGAATTTGAGCGTAGCCAGGTGCGGCGGCTGGAAAAAGAACAGCGGCGGATTACAGACCAGCTAGAAGAAGAACGAGCCCAGCACAAACAACTCTCCTGTGCTTTGGCCAAAGAGTGTAAGTGGGCAAGTACCAGGGCGCTGGAGGAAGGTCACCGGCTGTCTGAGCTGAGCCGTAAACTTGACAAGGTATTAACATTCTAAATCCAAGTTAGGCCATTTATTTTATTTCCCCTCAGTATGTTACAAATTTTAAGCTTCGTCAGATTTTGCATTTGCATAAAAAACAACTTTCTCATTTAGGAAAAGGAGGCTTGTCAAGCCCTGAGGAAGGAGCTGGAGGAGGAGAAGCGTAGAGCCCTAAGAATGGAGGCAAGGGTGGAGGAGCAGCTGGCTGAGTTTGACACAGAGCGAGAACAGCTCCGCTCACGTTTAAAGAAGGAAGAAGTTCACTGTTGTCAGCTACAACAACAGGTGTGGACACTGTGATATGGTCATTGCTAGTTTGTACATTTTGCATACTCTAACTCACTCAAGTGATTTTATCCCATTTTATTTCAAGAGAAGACTTGACATTTCGGCTTTATGAAAACATTTTCCCTCTGTTTTATGATCAGGTAGAAGAGCTGAAGAGGAAGCTGGAAGAGGCAAATATGACAAGAAATATGAGAGGGGTAGTTACAGCTCCTGCTGAGGCAGGGGGAAATGAGTGGGCTACAAAAGTTCCTCCAGGAAACAAAACATTAGACACTATTAAGGTCGAGGACACTGAAGAAGAGAGAAACCAGCCACATGTGCAGCCAAAAGTCAGTGGTCACCATTGTCCATTGGAGACTAACGGGTGGTCAAACAGCAGCCTCTCAGAAATGGCTTGCCTACAGAATGGGAATGAAAAACCTCCAAGTCAGACCCACATGTCTTTCTCCTCCTGCAATGACACCCCTCCTGCTCTTCTTCCTTCTTCCCCCTGCGCCTCACCTGTCCTTGCCAAACGCCAACCAGGCAGCCCAAATCCTGGTAGCTACCAGTCCCCCTACCAGGCTGGGATCAACCAGCGCTTCCACGCTGCTCGTTATAGATTCCAGGGTCCAACTGACCCAGAGCCTCAGTCCCAGGCCACACAACCCGCTCCTCCCCTCTCACCAAAGGACCTCTCTCCTGTGACCAGCAGCTCCTCCCCAGATGCCAACCCAGTCAAACAATTGGCCAGGAGCACAGTCACTCAGGTCCTGTCTCGCTTCACCACCATTCAGCAGAGTGCCACACCGAAGCTTGCAGCACCAAACAATTCACCCTTTGGTACAGACTACCGTAGCATGACGGCACCTTTATCACCAGTCATCGGAAGGGCTGCAGGAGCACCTCCACTGGGGATCAGATCGCCCACCATCCCCAGGGCAGACAGGGGCAATCCTCCACCCATCCCCCCTAAGAAGCCTAGTCTGGCCCAGGCACCTCCATCTCCAGCAGCAGTACCCAGGTCTTCAAGCCATTTCACTGAGAGCCCCCTCTCAGGCAGCTGTGGCCTCACCTCAAGCCAGGATGGAGTCAAAGAGCTGGACATGGTAGTTTCATCTAATTAACAGATCATTTGATTAGTCAGTAAATTATTCAGCTGCTGCTCTGCTTGTGACATCATGCTTTATCACCATCATCATGGCTCATAATTAAGATTGTCTTGTACAGTATATGACAGGATTTATATTCTTTGCTTATTTGAATAGAGGTCCCTTCAGACACCGTTATGCTATTTGTATACATTAGATAGAAACTGTATGTGCTGAGCACAATTTTAGATATTGGTTAAGGGGATGGTACTAATGAGTAGTTACAGTTTTAATTTCAAAATGTGCCAATATGAACTGTATGTATGCATGTACTGTATATAGGGCACAATGTACTATTACACTAAGTGTTTTTTCTGGTGTCATATCTCCAAAGAATATAACACAACTACCTCCGCCACGGCACGTTTTACCAGCGTTTGTTTGTTGGTCTGTTCACAACATAACTCAAAAAGTAATAAATGGATCTGGATGAATTTTTTTTTTTTTTTTTTTTTTTTTTTTTAGTTATTTTCATCTCTTTTTAGTCTCAACATTCTTTTTTTGGGTCTATATTTGACTTGTTTTTGACTATTAGGTTGTTTTGCATGCCCTCATCAGATTTGACACATCTTCAAAAGTTACTGAGCTACATCCTGAGGAAAACAGCCATTATGAAATATCATTATACTTGAATAACTTTCAAACTAACAATGATATCAGTGTGATTCCAAATGCTAGGGGTAGGTTTTCACTGTCAAGGAATCATTGAGGGTCCAACTATCATGGGAATATTGCTTTTATGGTGGAGGTTTGCGCTCTCCCTCACCAGTACTTTGTCTCAAGTAATCTTCAGACCAAATGTAATAAGTCATCCTTGGACCAATGTATGTTACATTCTTATTGTACAGTTTATACATAACTGTATTTTTTTAAATAAAAATGTATAGTTAACTTTATCAATGTTCCTTAGTTATTAATGTATGATAGTCTTATACAACAGCTAATCACATAAGTGTTGTACTGCGCATTGTTCACATATTACATTAATGTTGCGTAATTATGATAAAGTTCATAAAGGCTCAGATGTGGTCACAGTTGCTCAGATGCAGACGCGCTCACATTTGTACAGTTTACAATCGGAGTCAGATTCTGTTTTGCCTTTTCATTTGTAAGAAAACATTAGAAAACAAGTATTCTACAGTGAACCAAGGCTTTGATTAATGTTATATAACAACTGCCATGTTTGGTATCTTTTCTTTTATCAGATCCTACACAGTATTGTATATGCTGGAACGTGACAGATTTAATAAATTAATCCCAAAGAATGTCATGTATTCATCATTCATGTGTTTATACACTTGAAGCAATTATATGTGACCATTAGATAGTGATGGATTTATTAGTCCCTAATAATATGAATAATCAAATAAGAAAATGATTTAAAAACATTTTTTAAAATGTTACTTAATGAATTTGAAAGTTTTTGGTTGAAAAAGGACTATTGAACGAATTTCTTAAATAAATATAAATGAATTTGGATCAAAGCATGATGATATCATGAGGTTTTAAATTATTATGAAGTATTTTTAGTACTGTACAGCCACAGGCTGTCCTCTAGAGGGCAGTATTGAATAGCCATCTATGAATTGTAACTCTAGATATTTGTTACTCTGTCTCTCCTGGTGATAATAAACTTGATCTTTTCAATTGTATTAATATGAACTAGCACCATAATAGATATTAGAAGGAAAAGATAGTAAGCAAAAGCCCATGTTAATAGTGAACTACATCATTTATACTAAGGATATATTTGTAAATACAAGTAAAGCACCTGATTAAAAAACAAAAAAAATCTCATGTATGTTAGTTTCATGCTGCTTTTCCATACAATCTTTAAAATAATGACAGTTTTTGGAATTTATCAAATAAACAGCACTAAAGATAATAAAACAATTTACTGCACATACAGTATAACCATAAGAGATTGGGTTAATATTTTGGGTTTTATGTTATTACTTTGTAAAAACAAATATTCAGTGGCACTGTGCATTTTATGAATGTAAGTTTACCAATTCTGTATTTGTGTTTAAAGTGTCTGCAGACTGATTATAGTGAGGTGCTGAAGCAAGACTCATCTCCTGCTCCTTAGTTGTGAAACATTTAAGTGGACTGCGCTGTAATTACATGCCCTGTATTGCTTCAACTATAAACAGTGTTCTTGTGGTAGCTTGTGATGCAATTTAATAGAAAACCTGGGTGGTGGTGGCTGCTTACAGATGCAAATGCAAATGTGAACAAAAGGTACAAAGAGAAGCAATTATTTGATAGATATATTTTGTGTTCTATCATGCCACAGTATATATAGTGTCTCTCATTGACCAGCAGACAAATGCACAGCATATGCTGACGGGGCTTTCCATCAAATTAAATCCCCCTCCTGGTCGTCAGGGAAGGGTTGGCTGGATAACAGGATGGGTCACCTCTCCTCTGCTCACCTAATTAACATTCCAGTGTAGGAAAGCACGGCCGCATCCCAAATCCAGCACAGGCACGCCTGGATCTCCAGCACAGCCCCTTTTTTCTCAACCTCCATAAACACAGGATCAGGTTGATGAGCTGTGAGGGGCCACATCCTGGTTGCTGTCACTACCAGCATGTCTGCTCACTCTCCACTAGCGAAATGTCATCCTTTGTGGGGAGACAACATTCAGCAGAAGACATAAAAATCTGGGTTTTGAGATCTTATAATTTGTTGGGAAAAATCCCAAAACCACTGGCAGTTAGTAAGATAAATGCCAATGATAGCTTGTACAATATGTTCTTTTTTGGTTTTGGCTTTTAGTACTACTAATGCCTCACTTTTCAAACTTGTCCTACATACATATCTGTGTTGACCTGAAATGTCTTCGTATGAATTAATACACCAACACTGACTTTATACAGGTCACCTGTCCCTCCTGGGTGAACTTGGTAAGTGCTGTACTTTATGACTGTGGTGCACAATAGTAGACATACAACAAGACCCATGGTCTAGAGGCTGCAGTGTCATGTTTTATGAATGAAATGACAACACTAAAGTCAAGGGGAGAGCAGGTAACCTGTCATGAATTAAAACGTTAATTTACAGCCTACTCATTGTAGACCTGTTCTGAGAAAACAAAACATTTGTTGAGTCTTCCGTTTTCTTGTCTGTCAGTGATAACTGTCACTGCACAGGCCCCAGAACAAGATCAATATCACTGTAACGCGAGCAGTCATCTGTGCTGTGGCCAAATCTCTTTTTTGTTTTCTTTTTCTTTTCTCCCTCACTGTCTAATTTTAGCCCAGACCACGAGATGGGCCTAGAGATGACTCAGGTCCCCACAATAAGCTTCTAAAACTCCACAGATGGAGCTGGCATAAAGTGAGAAAGAACGAGAGGTATGGTTGGATGGCGAGCGTTATCGCCACCATCACCTGCTCTCTGTAAAGCAATTTGTTATATGGTTGTCACTATAGAATCCATAGCTTCTTCTAGGAAAACAGTGCCACGTGTAATGTGGATCTGAGGGTTGCTCCAAATCCAGAAATGACATAACTGAAGGACAAACAACTGGGCTGTGTTTGTGTGTGTGTGTGTAATATAGAATAAAGTCAAAATGTCCAGCAACACAACCTGGAAAATTTTACTGAACAATTTGTATTCTTTCTCTCTTTCTCTCACACACACATGCAGTGTGTTTTTATCATTTCATGGGACATTACATCGACTTGTATTCAATTCCTGAAGCCCCAACCTCAACCATAACCGCTACATGCCTAACCCTAAACCAAGTCATCAATCTAAAATGTAATGCTTGGTGTTTGGGGGACTTGCTTTTTATCCTCATAAGGATGTCAAGTCCCCACAGTGTGACTGTGTCAAAAGATTTATGTCCCCACAGCATCAGTATTACCAGGCCACACACATATTTTCCCCTGTGCTGTGGTATTTTTAGGAAGCTGTATTGTTTTTGACCTTTACGTAGGCTTCTAACCAACACGCCTGGATTTGAACTAATTAAAATGACCTCACACTCTTATATACTCATACAGTATACAATTGACAGTGTCCCTCTCTTCCTGCTAGACATACCAAGCACCAAATAGCAGAGATACTAGCCAGAAATGTCCTTGAGTTAGGAGTTAGTGTGGAGTTAGTGGCATAAGAAGAGCAGTTCAGGTGCTTGGAGCCAGGAGGAAGATGTTTACTCTCTTACCTTGAGTCATATGGTATAAAGGCAGCATGTGCATTTGACATCTGTTGTATATCTGTCACTCCAAATGATCCCCCCCCCCCTTCCATCTCCCTTTGCCCTTTGTTTCTTTTTGTGAGGTTTCTTCCTCCTTACCCTGTTAATGTTTTTGGACAGTTTTTGACCTATGAACCAAGACTCTAAGAACAGGGGGTGCCATGTCCTGTGCACATTATAAAGCCTTTATTGAATCTTCATATCTGTGAAACTTGTTCTGAATGAGTTTCTTGAGCCTCTTGGGCTCACACAAGCTAAAAACCATAGGAATCAATTTTTAGGAGTTACAAGCAACAAAGACATTTTACGTTGTTAATTCTGTAAGGGCACTGAACTGAGACCAAACTTGAGCAGCAAGCCTATGAAACAATGTGTAAAATGCCCCCGCATGAGAAGGATTACCCATCTCTATGGAGACACCAAGTTCCTGTTTAATGATGTGTCAAAGCATGAAGGCCTGACCCCTTGGTTCCCAAATAAAACTTTTTCCAGTTGTCTACAGTTGTGACACAAATGCCTACTTTTCATCCACTGGAAACACCAATGTTCGGTCTAAGCGTTGATAAATGAACAACTACATCCTCATAAAACTAAAGTCTACAAAATGCCAAGGTACAATACAGGCAGCAAGACCCAAGGGAAACTGGTCAATGCTATTACTGTAGGCCAATATAAAAGCCTTTGACATTTTATTAGGTACACATAGCTCAAACTAATGGTCTAATAGGATAACACTGCAATAAATCCTCATTCACGAGGTGATTGTGTTCGGTTTTGGTCGTTTTACTGAGGTGATGATTGTTTCAAAGATCCTGCTGTTCAATTGTATTGCGTTCTAGCCTACTGACAGGTGTTTGTATGATTTTGTGCACCCCACTGATATCAGTGAAGCTAGGCCACATAATAGAAACACCTCTCTGATGTCATTAAATCTCCTCCCTATGAAAACATTACAGTACATGATTTGAAACTGGCAGACACCAGAGATTATGATTACTTTCCATCAGACTATACCGCCCCTGTCCTGTAGGTCTACATAGCGTTATTTGTAATTTTCTGACACGGGGGTGGGGGTGGGATACAGAACGAGGTCACACACACACAGCTGACGCACCGGAGCGGAGCGGACCGCAGTCTGTTCCGTGCCGCATCTTTCATTCCGGCTACTGGAGGAAAAGGTGCGCACAGCGTCCGTCTCACCTTCGGAAACCCTACTTCCACTCGATCCATCTGACTTAATCAACATTTATCACTTTTACTGCTGCCTGACAGGATCTAACAACTTTCTATTGAGCGAGCGTAAATTCTGTGCGCAACAGCTGAAGAGAAAATGGGATTTTATTGCTTATAAAACATCTGTGACGGACTTATTCACCTCATTAAATACAATCTCCGACGCCAGCGAATATTATGGATGTATTTATAAAAAATCTACATGGCATCACTAAACTAACTGCAGTTAACTGATGGAGTTTAAGACCAATTTTCCTCTTTGGAAAATTCTTTTTGTTCCCCAATGATGGGCGGCAGACAATTGTCAAGGACTTTCATTTCTGATTGTGCAGCCTTTGCCAATACATGAAAGAAAGAAACCCGTTTTGTCTGATGAAATTTCGAGGCTTGTCAGACAGCAGCAGGGCTATGGGGATCAGAAATGGGACAAAAATCCAACATCCCTCTAAACCCATCTCTAAAATATATTTCAGTTTTACTTTGCTCCTGCTTATTTTCACACCGAGAGTGGATTCATCGTGGTGGTGAGTGAGATCTCTGAAGAGCGTTCGCTAATGTTTAGAACACTTTAGATAAATTAACAAATTAATAAAAAAAACAATCTGTAAAATAATGTCAAGATGCAAGTGCTGCAAAAGTTATGCTGCACACAGAACCTAAATGTTGCTAAGAGAATTTAACAGTTCTCTTCTATTTACTTAAATATATTTACATTTTGTAACAGCCAACATTCTATTGTCCATCTCCATCTTAAATTTTTGTGTTAACCCTTGGCACTAACTGGAACAGTTTTTCAGCATATGGCAATTTATTTTGTGAAAGGGGCTAAAATGAGCCCCAGTCTCCTTATTTGACAACCATAACATGAAACTTTCATCTTAATTAAGCTGTTCTTTTGCACATTTTGCCAACACATCTAAAATATCCCTTTCCCCATTTTACTGTATGTTTGTGCACATACAGTAAAATATTAAAAAGGAAACCTTTCATCCTACTTTACCTGTGCATGGGAATTTTCAGACTGTGTGCTTGTGCAAAGTGAGATGTTCAGCACAGCAATGTGGGTCATGGGTTTATGAAGATTAATGGTGTTGAGGGGAATCTCCCCTATCCATCCATCTTGCCTAGGATAAGTGGCAGGTGCAGGCGCTGGTGCATGAATAAATGCCCCTTGATGATTTCTCTTGAGGTTTTAAACACCAAGAGGGGGAGAAACGTCCACCAGGTACAGTTATCTCACCCACCTGAAACAGTTCTTGCACGTCAGGTTACACTTAAACGTATCTGATGTGTACTTTATGTTTAACTAACCATTGTAAAGCAGTTCTAGTTCTGTAAATTTAATACTGAATGCTATTTGCCATTGTTTAATCTTTTTGCTGTCTTATGCCAATATATTATGAATAAACTATAAATAAATCACTAAGAAATTCCAGAGAAACATAGATCAGGAGAGGCTTGGAAGCTTTGTGTGCAGATGCTTATTTAATCCTGGTTTGTACTGTTAGGGGCCTATTTTTAACCATTGTGATCATTTAGAGTAGCACCATGTGTCTTGCTGCACTGGACCCTATTCCCTCTCTTGCTCTCTCTCTCTCTCTGTGTGTGTGTGTGTGTCCTCTTAGACAGGCCTTTTGGCATGGTTCTATGTACAACACACAATAAACACAAGCAGTGCTTCTGCTCTGCTTTACTGCTCAGACAGATAGTCACAGTTAGAACGGGACTGGGACAGCCATAACAGGAGTGGAAACTGCCTGCCATGTCTGTTTCTGTCTCGATGACCAGGCGACATAAACGCAGCTGTGATTAGGGACTATACTGATATCTGGATGGAGAGTGGAGCATGCAGGTTGGGGAGGGGCACTGAACTATCATATGGTTGATCTGTGATGCTGAGAAGGAAAGATCTGAAAACTGAGTGGTCACTTGTACTGTAGATGACTGACTGTCCTGTTGACAAAAATCCCCCCAGTGTCACATTACCACCAGCATGTGATCCGCCCTTTTAAGAGTTGCTATAAAGTGTGGGATTATGTCTGAATGCAACAGGAAGCAAAGGCCTGTCACAGAAAAAGTGGTGCTTTTCAATGAACATGAGGAATTTAATAATCTTCTCCACATCCTGAATAACAGAGCCTTGAGCAGAAGAAAGATATGGATGTGAAAAATGGCAACGGCAAATTTTATAGCCTTAAAGAAAGTTTGAGACTTTAGAAACATTTGTTTATCTAGAGATAAGTTTGATGGCATGCTCGTCTGTACACTAAATATAAAATAACCACTAGCAGCTGGTTAAAACAGTGTAGCACAAGGACTGAAAGCCTGACTCTGCCCAAACAAATTATATAAAAGGCCTTGTTTTTCATGAAGTTATGTACCAGACTACTTCTTGGTCAGAGCAGTAACTTCCTGGAGTTGCTGCTGGGAAAATGGACTTGACCAAGACATAATACCAGCACACGACCCCCGGTGCTTTGTCATTGTTACCAACAAACGAAATGCATTTTAGTCAGTGAGTTTTACAACAAGCACCTTTACCCATAGTTTCCTTCCAAAAGACGCTCCAGTGATTTAGTACTGCACTTCTATGCATTTGGGGGAGTTGATTGTGACAGTAAATAAATAAAAAAAAGGTAAAAATTGATGGAGCACCAGCTGTGATATCTATAGCTCCATAAATACTGATTCTTACATTATGCAACCTCAGTGTATTTTGTTAAACACTTCCTACCTGCTAAACACACGCCTTTCAAACGCCACGCCTCTGTTTTCATTATAAATTTGTAGCTTTTGCTGCATTCACCTCTTTAAATATAAAACTCAGCAAAATAAGGCAGTTTGGGTTGTTTATTGGTGTGATGACACAAGTAGCAGCGGGTGAAACCATTTTGGAATAATGCACTAATGCTCCCACATTGAAGCCCCTTTAACTTATTATCAATAGTGTGTTTGCTGACTCTGTATGTGCAGGTACATTGGAGCACTGGGTGCTCGGGTGATCTGCGACAACATTCCTGGCCTGGTGAACAAGCAGAGGCAGCTCTGCCAGAGGCACCCGGACCTGATGCAGTCCATTGGCGAGGGAGCCAAAGAGTGGATCAGAGAGTGCCAGCACCAGTTCAGACACCACCGTTGGAACTGCAGCACGCTGGACCGGGACCACACTGTGTTTGGCAGGGTGATGCTGCGAAGTGAGTCTGCGCATGTGCGAGTTAATCATCCTTGTAAATGTCTCTGCTGTTACCAGATAAGCACAGAATTAATAGGTGTTTTATTAAAAAAACTTTGCCCCATAATCCAAACTAAGAAAAAAAATGCTGTGGGTATTTTTTTTTACCTCCTCCAGAATAAGAGAAGATTGGGAAAGTGGATATTTTCTGAAAACAAGTAGCAGATCGAGAGATCCACACTGGCGATGTTTAAACAGTAATAGGAGATGTAAATATTTGGGTAGATGTTTCTGGCAGCCAGACAAAGCTTTACTCCCTGACATATCGCTTGTGTTCTGCTTCATTGCGTGAGCAAGAATGAGGACAGGAGGTGGGTGGGTAAGCCAGACCAAAGAACCCCCAAAATCTTCTCTTGTCTGAAATGAAAACAGAGCCCAGTGAGCGAGAAAGTTGCCATCTGTGCAAATTATAAAAGGTGAAAGGAGAGTCCACTGGACTGTGATGTTATAGCTGACATGCTCCTTACTTCTGTCTAGACCATCCACCATAAATGGACTGATTCCTCTGTTCGTGCTGTCAGAAATATACTAGAAAAAGGCTGCTTTACTGAGCAGTGACACAGTAAACTTGGGCACTAAAAAAACCAGCTTCAGTCTTACAAATAAAGTAACAAAAGCTGTTGCATTATGGCGTCAAACAACATTTACAACACTGTCATATCAAATAAAAGCAGTAGTAAAATTATTTTCCTTTTTCAACTAATATGCAATCTGATAATATTGCACCACTTCTCATCCCTGTGTACCCAGGCAGCCGAGAGGCAGCATTTGTGTACGCCATCTCCTCAGCAGGAGTGGTCTACGCCATTACAAGAGCCTGCAGTCAGGGGGAGCTTAAGATCTGTCACTGCGACAGCCACAAGCGTGGGCAAGCTAGCGACGACAGGGGCACTTTTGACTGGGGTGGATGCAGTGACAACATCAACTATGGCCTAAAGTTTGCCAAGGCCTTCGTAGACGCTCGAGAGAGGATGGTGAAAGACGCTCGTGCGCTAATGAACCTGCACAACAACCGCTGTGGTCGGATGGTGAGCAGGAGCTTTAATGTTAACATTTTAGCACCACTCTGTTGCACTTTAGAGACAATTTAGTTGTTGGAAACCTACATCTTTTCCCTGCATAGACCAGTAGTGATGCTGTGTTGTACAGGTGTGTTATGGTGTAAAAAAGGCACTGCTTATCAAAATGAAAACATCCTTACAGTGGTGAAGAATGTGGCAGCAGCATCATGATTTGGCACTGGTTTGCTGCACTGGGCCTGGACAGTTTGCCATCACAAACAGAAAATTAATTCCCAGGTTTATCAAGGTGTCTTATAGAATAATGTGAGGACAGCTGTTTGCCAGCTGAAGATCAGGAGAAGTCAGTGATGCAGCAGAACGGTGATACTAAATGTAGAAGTAAATCTTCTACAGAATGACATCAAACAAAGAAAAGCGGCCCAGTAAAAGTCCAGACTTTAACCCATTAGAGATGCTGTGGAATGAGCTCAAAGAGCCACCAACACCAGGCATCCTAAGAATATGGCTGAAGCAGTTCTGTTGAGAAGAATGGTCCAAAATTCCTCAGTGTTATGTTGATACTGTAAACACTTGTTAAAGCTTATTGCTTCAGTCAGTTACTAAATCCAAGGCTCCACACACTTTTTCCTACTATCACTGTGAATGATTAATGGACATGTTCAAAGAAAGACACCAAAGACTGTAATTGTTTGTGTTATTAATGTAAGCACACTGGGTTTGATCTGATCATATCACATCTTAATGCATTAATGTAGAAATCCATGCAACTCCAAATGGCTTATATACTTCTACTTGCCACTATATTGATATGAATGACACAATACATTGTAAATACCATGAGGCCAATAATCTCAAGAGCTGAACTGTTGAGGGTAGTCCTTTCTACAAATTTTAGTAAAATATCCTTCTGGGCTCTTGTAAAGGTGACAGACAACAAAATGAGATTAACTCTCATAACAGCATACCGTACTATATATATTCAAGACCTACAGGTTGGGCTGTTTCAAAAAGTCTTTGGTAAAACATAAAATGTAGTCGTAGTGAAAAATATTCAGCTAATAACTGTGCTAGCACAGCTGATAACGCCTATATCATGCCATCACAGACTTAATACCCTGTCACCTTTGACCTGTGCTCTAGGCAGTGAAGCGCTTTATGAAGCTGGAGTGCAAGTGTCACGGGGTCAGTGGCTCCTGCTCTCTGAGAACCTGTTGGCTGGCTATGTCCGACTTCAGGCGAACTGGAGACTACCTACGTAAGAAGTACAACACAGCCGTTGAAGTGACTATGAACCAGGATGGGACAGGCTTTATGGTGGCTGACAAAGACTTTAAGGGAACCACCAAGAATGAGTTGGTATATGTTGAGAACTCACCAGATTACTGTCTCATGGACCGCGCAGCAGGTGAGTTAATGAATGAAGAATTGTCAGGGAGAAGCATTATTATATCTTTAAAAACAGAGAAAAATTAGAAGCTACTTCCAAAGGCAAATGTTTACAGACACATGAAAACAAATGCACAGAGTGACATGACTTTATGATTTAAGAAAAGGGTGGGTGGCTGTAATTTTACATGGTTATGCAACACATTCTGATCTCGTTGTCCCTTTTGAATCCTGAATATTTTATTAGGGTTAATTCACCTAAATGACACATTCAAAACATTGTCATACAGCCTGTGTGCCCAACATACAGTATAGCAATCTGTGAAAAGCCACTAGACGGCAGAAGCACTCAAATGTCTGCTTCATCTAATGATAAGGGGGAAAACACCATACAAACTCAACTGCATCAGGCTTTGGTCAGGATCAGACACTATATATTGTAAGATCATCAGGTTCGGACACCACATTCTCGGGCACGGGCCATGTTTGGACAGAAATATGCAGCCCGATCTGTGCTCTATGAATCCACTCTTGTGCCACCACCTCCAAGTAATTCAAGCAAAGAACCAAAAAATTTCATCTGATAAACTCAACGACAATCCAACCACTGATTTCCTGGGTACAGACTTGGCGATGAACAGATTTTATAAAACCTACTGGTATTGCATGTAGAATATTTCATAATTAAGACTTTACATCAGCAAAACAGTCAGTTTACATTACGACTTTCAGTGACGTATGTCTGAACTTGTGTTAAATACATTTTTCCAGACATAAATTGCAACACCACATTTCAAATTGTCAATTTAAATTAAATTATAAGTATACTGTTCTGAGACAACACAAACAGTTGGCGATCCTGTCATTTTCACAAAATATGAGAATCAGAGACTTGTCCACTGAAGCCTTACATTCCTTCACAGCTTAAAAGTTCAAAGATTTGACCTTTCACATCTCCCTTAATTCCTAGTGTTTGCTTTGCCTTGTTAAGCTCCGTCTTTATCCTTCAATCCAGCTCCAGTTCACAAACTCGCTGTTAATAGGTTAGGGAAAGTGCACATGTGTGGGACATATGATGATACTAACCTAAGAGATTCTCCCACTTCTCCCTGTTGTTAGACTGATTGCGGGCTGACAACTGATGACTAATGTAGACATGCTCACTGAAAGGAATGGTCGTCTTTCCTTGTTAAAATGTGATCCTAAAACAAGCTTATGACCCTCTTCACCACTAATCTCCACTGTATTGGAATTCATAGCCTAAGGATACATGCAGACACCCAAATCCTTCCTTTGGTCAGTGTTAAGCTCCACTCTCTAGAGCCTGTGGGGAATATTTCCTCTTTACTTCATGGATGCTCTGTTATTATATGTGGCATCTGATCTTAGGCTTAGATTTTACACCTGAGCCCATGGACACCTTTGTGTTTGGGTCTCACACAGTTCTTTTAGCAGTTCTTGAAAGCCTAAACCGAATTGTAGAACATGGGAAACTGCTATTTTACTTGGGAAATACAGTTTCAGTATCAACATCTCCACTGGTGTTCATTGGTAGTCATCTGCCAGCATTAGCTGTTCAGGACAACTATGTCATCAAGGGATGTTTTCCAAAATGTAATTAAGTTGAGCTGATATGTGACTAAGACAACCAATAGATAAACCACCTATAAAGAGCAACTGTTTTTGCAATAGAAAACAGAAATGTCACGCCAACTTTAAAAATAGTAGCATGCTCTTATTCCTTAACAGCTGCACTAATAGATATTTAAAAATGATCAGATACCTGTGTGTAATGTGAAAGAGGTTAATGACAAAGCCACAAAAAATTATCACCCAACTCTACAATTCCTCTCAGCTCTGCAAAGAGATGTAGCACCTTTCAGCTCATTGTTTTGATTTTATGGTTGAGCAAACTCGGCTCTCATTCTTGTTTCCAGCAGCAGCAGACAATAGCTGTCACCAAAAAAAGCTTTAATAAACCTAGTGCACGCTTCCCGCTCAATAGCAGACAATGCTAACAACTAGCTATGGACAAAGTTATACTCTGGGCACCTGAATGCATGCAACAGTTAAGAGATCTCCTTTTGGACCAAAGTGATGGAGTGAAAAACAAGTGTCCAGGTATCCATATGCCAAAACCACAGTATTTTTACTCTTTTCCTCTCTTTACAGGCTCCTTGGGCACAGCAGGCAGAGTGTGCAACAAGTCATCAAGAGGCACAGACAGCTGTGAGGTCATGTGCTGTGGGCGGGGCTACGACACAATGCGCGTCAAACGTGTCACCAAATGCGAGTGCAAGTTCAAGTGGTGCTGCTCTGTGGAGTGCAAAGACTGTGAGGACATGGTGGATGTTCACACCTGCAAGCCCCACAAAAGACCTGACTGGCTGTACATGACCTAATGAAGACAGATGACCAATCACAGTCACTGCCTCATTAACCTTTGCTCTAATGACTGAGTTTTATTACATGATATATAATTGGGATCTTTTAACTGTAATACGTCTGGTTGTCAATCCTGTGACACTTTCAGGGGCTGCTGAGCTTTTATAAAAACTTTGATACAAAATAGCTGAATATTATATTATTCTGTTATAAATGCACCCATTGTTGACGCAGAGATATGAAGTATTGTCTGTTTGTTTTACTGTATGTAAAGAGCACAGCCCAGGACAAACTGAGGATTATAATAATGGTAATATTTAGCCTGACAAGAAAAATTAAAAACAAAGATTGAGCTACTGTAAAAACACTGACAATGTATCATTTACAGTAAAATGACATCAAGTAATTGTATGGTACTGCAACAGATATATATATATATATATGAAAATATAGTTGCTGATAATTAATGCGAATCAGATTTAATAAAAAGTCAGACGGAGTTTACAAAAAACTTCCTACTCGAATGATAAATCACACTGTGAACCCAATGGAACCACAAACACGAGAACAAGCAAGGACTTTTCAGCTCAAGTGGCAGCACACTGCACTTGCTGCAGAGTCGGATTTGGCAGGTGAGAAAAAGGACACACTAACAGGAAAACTTCAAGGACTTGTCTTGGAGAATCACAGTTTTCACACAGTGTCCTGCATATTTGAATGTCTGTAACTGGTCCAGCGTATTCTGGTCGGGCTGTCTTATGGAAAATTTTCTCATGTCTAATACTCTGGTTCTTTGTTTCCACACGGCGTTAGAGTAATTTTCCGCTGATAAGCCTTCAAACTCACAAATGAAGGTCTCAACCTGGCTTCGCTGTATAGTCTCACAGGTACCTTAAACTCCATCCCCAACCAGTGCATTTTCTTCATTTTTAACACCCTGTTAGGCATCACTAAACCAAGTTTCACAAAGCAAGTGTGTGCTACAACAATTTCATTCATCGTAACTAAACCAAAGAACCTAATTATATGGGAAGATAAACATGCTTCTGATTCCATGACAGTTCTGTAAAGTCTTGTCATTTTCAAATCTGTCTTACTCTAAACAATGTATGTTTCTCAGTCGTGGCTTGTATCCTAAGGTTGTAAGTGGAGGCTCTCTCATTACCTGGTTGTTACAAAAGTCAGCACAGCCTCTTTCTTCTTCTGGAACAGAGCACTTCTAAAATGCAATCTTATGAAACTGTGCTTTCAGTCCTTTGTGCACATATTCACAGGCTCCGACCATTTTGAAATCAAGTATTTCATGAAACCAGGCCAAGATATTGCAAAAATAGCAGTGAAGTAGCTCTGGACCCTGACTTTGACTTTTCAACATCTGTAATGTGGCCAGACATCATGTTAGGCCATTGGAGACACAACTCTCAGCGGTGGTTTATAGATATAAATGAATCTGACAACAAGCTGTGGACGCCGAGAGTCAACAAATTGTTTCAAGTCCACGTAATGAGGACGGGAGCCAAAGTAAAGTGCTTTGAACAAGGCCAAATGACACACCATATCAAATGTTCACGAGTCAAAAGTTAATTGCACACAAAAGAGCCTGTTCTGAATGTAAATCAAGAGTGTGATGGCTGTGTTTTTCTTAAAGATTAGAAAGGTGATAGCTGCTCACACACTTCGGGGGCCAACCTGGGCCTGTGCTGCTCCAACCTGCAAAACCTCAAAAACCATTTACACAGTTCTTCTGAGTGTAATAAAACACAACACTGACCATTAAGAAATTGAAGTTTTTATGCCTAAAATCACATCAGAGACCGCCGGGCCTGCACTGTTCTCTACTATGAATCTGGAGTGGTTGAGGGTGAACGTCATATTTACTCTTTATAAATTGGTTTTGGTCTATTCACAACTCAAACATAGCATTAAAAGGTATACTGTAAGCACATTTAAGCCAATGCACACAAATATTAAGCTGTTACTGATGCTGTAAATTTCTTTCATTGAAGACTGACGCCGCATTTTTTCACTGAGCACTGGCACAACTGTGTCCTGGTGTGTATAGGAAGGTAGTTTCACCTTGGAAATGCAGGTCCTTAAATACCTTGCTGGTTCTATATTAAACCTCATTGATGCACCCTCTGTCACTTCTATTAGTGCACCTCTGTTCTATTTCAGATGGTATGGCCTCCGAAGCTTCAGCCCTGATTCAGTTATAGCAAAGAGGGGCTAAAGATAGTGTGGCCTGCCAGGTTAGTGTTTTAAAGTTCAGTCATTTCAATGTCAGGTAATTCCTGGGTATTTTTTCCAGAAATATATCTGGACTGGTACAAGCTAAGCAAGCAGCAACAGAAAATGTGTCACAAAATATTTCTCAAGTTCAATTATTATAGTATTTTCAAAGGAGACTGAGGATAATGCCCATGCCTTCAATTAATAATACTGTTCTTTATTTCCCTCATCATGTCATACAATCTGTGTTGCTTTGTCCCCCACAGTGTATGATCCAGTTGAAGTCTGTAAAAATAACAGGACTGGCATCGCAGGCATTCTCTGCCATCAAAGTGATATCAAATAGGCATTGCGATTGAACACTTCAGAGCTAAAATTGGCCCAGGGGGAATGATTGAAATGATCCATATGCATGCTTCACATTCAGCAAAACCAGAAGAGAGAAACATTGTAATCCATGCTTACAAAATGTAATGAGTTAAAAACAATTTAGCTTTGCATTAATTTTACACTAAAACTTGTTGATTTTATTCCACGTTGAATTTCTCTGACTGGACCTTCAGTCCTGAACAGTGCATCCAATCATGTGACTAATGTCTATAATGTACAGTAATATGGGGATATACACACACACACACACACACACGAGGAACTCTGATGAAAATCTCTAGTGGTTTCACTGTTTTTCTTGGAATAGAAGAGTTTTAATTACGAGTTTTATGTGGACATGTAATTGGACTTCACAGCAACAGCTATTGTGTAGTGTATTTGTTGTCTTTGCCAAGTGACATCATACCCATTTGTTACTGGCAAAGAGTAAGATCCACATATAAATCTACAGTATGTGAGGATGTGTTTAGCACTGACAAAGTAAAGGACTCTCACACATTATAAATTATCTTTTTATGACATAACCCAAGTTCATTACATGGTAGGCATCCATCTGATGGTTATATCACCTGTGAGATACAGTAAAAAAAGAACAATGGGATTGTTTGTTTTTCTCAGGGATACTTCAGCAGCTATTGACGCACACTGGATGTTAAGTGATCGAATGCAGAAATCATTAAATTCATTCAGCCAACTCGCATGCAGTGGATTTAATATATGAAAACAGGATATGCACAGAACTGGCACCTATGCACTGTTTCACTCCCCACGTCAAGTTCAGCACAGCAGAGACTAGGGTGGGGTGATTAAAAGAAAAAAGAAAAACTTCCATAAAAGCCACATCAGTTTCAGAGCCTGGTGCCAGCCATTATGTAAAATCTACTTAAAACCCTGCCCAAGCACCAGCTACTGTGTGGTTACTTTACAACGAAGCACCACAGGTCATCTTGTGAACCGAGATGGGCAACACCACCACCAGCATGTCAGACACACTTTATTTTGTACCACCAATGTATGAATACAACTTTAAGGTTAGTAATGAGCACAGCAGAGTGTAGGAGCAGCAGATAAGCTCCTATAGCACCGCGGAAGAGGAGCTCAGCAGCAAGTAAACATGTGGCTTTGAGTAGAAATGTTTTGTTTTTGCTTAGCCAAGTCTGAAGCATGCAGAAAACATATAAAAATCTGTGCTCACCATAACGCCAATATTACATGAAAACAATTATGTAAATGTGTTTAACTCCATGAAGACAATTTACACAGTATATCTACTATAGATCTTGTTTACATTAAGACAACCACCCACAACAACAGTAGCCTGGGGGGGAAGTATGCCAGAAAAAACACCTCAGGCCATTTAACTCAAAATACTCAAGCATGAGTATTTATTTCCACCACTACCTAATGAAAAACATCAATAACTGTGCCAAACAACATCCAAAAGGCAATGTCAGAGGAAGACAAAAACGGTGTAAGAGCAGAAAGGAGCCAAAGGATCAACAGGACAGACAGCAGCAGGTAAATACTGCCAAGCACACGAACATTTGCCAAACAGAGCAGGGACATCATCATGGATAAACATGTCAGCAAAAACAGCACAGCTCTTAGCTTGGCAGGGCGAGGTAGTCTTAGAAGAGAATGAAGTCATCCCCTGGTCCCCACACAGCTAACAGAAAGACGGCCTGGCGTTTGAGGCCCGCAGCTGATGAATGACTGATAAATTGTGTAGTTGAATTCCAGCAGGAGCATGAGACGGAGGGAGATTATTAAGATAGCTACTCAGCAAAACTCTCATGTCAACAAGTGTGGACTATTGGCAGGTTAGTTTTGTCACAAATTTCTACATTATTAGCAAAACAGGCTGCAGTGAAACAACAGGCTAGCATGGCAAAACAGTAGGCCATTTAAATGTCCTGCCTTTTCACAAAGGGTGCATTACATATGTGTACCAGCAGGTAGATTAT
>NW_018127881.1:2311244-2317131 GCF_001952655.1 Monopterus albus
AGAGGACGATTAGGACCACTGTAAACGTTTTATTTGAGTACCGGTACTGACTTTAGTTAATTCTGACTTTGACTTTATTGGCATTTATCGAATAAAGTCAAAGTCAGAATTAAGAATTTAGAGCCAGAATTCTAAGGAAAAAGAATTAAATTAATACTAGAATCAAGAATACACTTATTATCTTTTACTAAATGCTTTCAAAGTCTTCACTATATGCTATATATTATGTGTCTGGACAGATACAGAATGTATGTAAACTGCAGCAGCAGTAATTCTAACTGGATGTACTGTATGTCTTAGACACCAACATCTCTGAGGGGTCAAAATGAATGAGCTTTTGTGTTGTGTGTGCGTGTGTGTCAGCCATTTCAGTGACTCAGTCAGTGTAGTCTAATGTTTTAGCTGATTATTAACTCACTTGGTGGTCATCAGGAAGTAAAGTCGGGCTTAACCTAACAAGATATTAAATATTCAATCATTTATAAGTATAAAGAATTACACAGACAGTTCTTGGAAGGATTGATTTGAACTGATAAGATCGATATGTGCACACTAAAAATTAAAATGTAAACACTGAAACAGACCCATGGGTAGTTATAACACACCCTATGGCAGGAGCAGTATGTTCTTTTAGTCCCAGAGGCAGATTTCCATCAGACATCAGTCTAAGAGCGTGACTTTCAGGAACACACTTGGTACAGATCCAATGCCACAAGAGTTCATTCATCATTCATTCATCATGCTGGTGAGATTGCTGGTCTGGTAGCAGAGTATTACTGAACCGAAACTTTCCACTGGAGATGTTACGTGATTGTGAATGACATGGAGATGTTTTCAGACAGAAAGCAAGAACAATAAAAAAAAGATGGGCTACATCACTTGCCACCCAAATTATTGTTTTATTTGACACTTAATAAAGTATCTATCCATCTATTAGCTTATCATAAATGCACAAAGTGATAAAATCAAACCTGTCACTTTCTGCCTAGTTCACATATTTACTGTCATATTTACTCTTTATTTTCCGTACTCCGTCGACCCTTCTTCTTCTTCACTCTGTTAACCTGTCTTTGAAGCACTTCTCAGTGGAGGTCAGCGAGAAATATATGTTTCAACGTCCTGCATGAAATCCACTTTGGCACTGAGAGAAAACACTTGAGCACCCATCAGCAATCCTCCACAATGATTTTCATTACCACTGCTCACCACTTGAGCATGAGTGTATGGGGTATGATTATGGCAGCAGCGGTTCACTGGGAACATCCCATGTAAAAGCATCTGCTGATGGTTGCAGAGTGGTATAATCTTTATGAGAGGCATGATGACTCTTGGCTTTATATAGTCCAGGAGCAGAGTGAGAAACCGTAAGAAACCACGATGAAGGATATTACATCCACCTTTCAAATGACAGTATTCATCTCTGCTACTTCATGTTGAAAATCGTTAGCTATAGAGATTACCTGTCCTTGCGCAGTTTGTCCAGTCTGTACCCTGGATAAGCTCTGTGCATAGTATGCAATTTAGCATAGCTAAGACAATAAAATCTAATAAAAACAAGTCACACATGCCAGGATATTGCACCACAAGAGTAATTTAATGAGTTTTGCTTTCAAACTCAACCGAGGGTAAGTTAGTTGTTCAGACATTCTCCTGTCTTCAGCATGTACTCATACTTTTCAACAGACGAATATTACAAGCCAATGTAATACAAATATTATATTATTAACAAATTCCAAATGGCCATTTTCTCCTTTGGCATTGTTACTTGGCTGGTATATCTACTGATGCTTCTCACTGAACACTGAATAATGCTGTTAGAATTGATAGTTTTGAAGGAATAGATTTAACAGATTTCATACAGAGAAACCGGACAGAGTTGCTACTAAACACTACATCAATATTCCAGGTAAAGTAAGTGCCAGATTGGTGTGTTTAGTTAGTGTGATGTACTAAAAAGGCACCTAAATATCACATGTTTCTGTAATTACACATGGGAGTGGAGAACTGTCAGTACAGTATAATGTCACTCACAATTCATCACGAAGCATGAATATTGTCTATATTGTTGTAGCAGCAGATAATGTAATAAGTAACTCGACAAATTAAAAGAAACATATAATGCTAATGGCTTAGAAAATGTAATACAACCTGTTAATGTAATAAACTGTTGAGATGATGTGACGTTACATCAATGCTGATGTATTTTACGTTTTAAAAAAAGCTTCAAATAGTACATTCTTCATAGTCTTACTGTATATTTTCTGTGAATAATATATATCAATATACAGATTAGTATATCTACAGTTTTATTACAATTTTGTACCAGACACTTTTTTTTTCTGACAAGTGATTACATTATCAAACAGTTTTTATATAATACTTTGCAGGTAACTCAGCATATGTAGTTCAATAAAACAAAGAAGAGCAAATCTTTCATAGAAGAAAAGAACTGTTGGAAACAACACAGTTACAGCAGAATCAACACGTGTACTATTTCAGGCAAAATGAACACACGTAAAAGCAGGGCAAGGGGGTTTGCATGTACTAAGTAAAATGGCATCTTACTTAGCAGAGCATGTCTGGGCATGTCTGTTTGTGTTGCTTATCATCTCTAAATGTAACTCAACATATCTGTAAGCAGGCCTAGCTAACTATGCTTGGGGGGCACTTGCCCCTGTGATATAGTGCTGAGATGTCATGCCATGGTAACAACTGTTGAACTGCAGAGGCACTGTATACACAGCAGCCACTCCAAGGCTGTAAATCACAGCTCTGTTTTTAGGAGGTCTCAGACTTTTAAATATGACCCACTGGATTGTCTGTGGGGCGCAGTGGGTGGATAGAGCACATATAGGTCCCCATCCCGAATACCTCTTGGCTCTTTCTAATACACATAAAATTATGCTGTGAAAAATAGGTTAAGTTGCACTGCTAAAACATCAGTTTGTCGTTGAACAAAATTCTGAGCAAGGCTTTGCGGGATACTGAAATTTTTGAATTTCCACGATAACAAATGAATGACCCCGTGAAATCGCTGCAAACTGTATCCTCTAAATGTGTTCTTGGAAAAACCCTTGCTGCTGGAACAGTGTGGGAGAGCATCTTAAGTGTGGTATTGCCGTGTTGATATAACCTCAGCCAACATAATCAGTAACAATGCAGCAAGTTGACAGTAATGCTGAAGACAGGAGAGCAAACACTTTTTGTCTGAGGGTTTCGAGTGATATTGGTGTGTCTCTTTGTCGGATATGTGTGTGTGTATGACAGCGAAAGCCAAGGGGTCAAATCTGAGTCAGTTGGTGCCAAAAACTGGACGGCATGAAGCTTTCCATCTTGTCTGCGAAGAAACCCAGGGGTGCAAAGAGTGTGCTGAAGAACTGAAAGGAAAAAAAGCACAATGAGCTTTCATTCCAATGTCAGAAGATCCTCCTCCTACTCTTAGATAATGTTTAAGTAAAGCACAAAAGGTACAAAGCTCACAATTTCACTAAAGCAGTGTTATGGGTCTTGATTGAAAAAGAAAAAAAACAAAACAAACAATTTTATTACTTTCAACAAGAAAAATCCAGATTAGACATGGCCCTCCAGCTCATCCCTGTCACACTGGCAGGCTAACAGTCATTCTGCTAGTGAACCTAATTTTGATGATAACTGCAACACGGTAAAAACATTTTTCTCATTTTTATTTTATTCAATGCACCTGCCACAGTTGTTTATTGGTATAAAACAGGAGCACTGATATTATTTCTGCTCTAACACAGCTGGAAAATATTGATTGTATGCAGAACCTGAGGAGCAGCTCAATAACTCATGTTTTTATGGTTACCAGTACAACGTACATATCAGCTTAAGTTTAAGATTAAGATCTAGGATCTACTTAAAAGAATATTAAATCAGGTATTTGCTAAAATGCATGTTAGTGATTTATGTTAGTTGGTAATACAATATGTTTATTTTCACTGATACTACTTGAGGTGTTCTTGATATACCTGACACTTAAATAGTCTCATTAAGTGGAAATATTATCCTGGCCAGACAAGTGCAAACCAAGCACTTTATAATCCCATTTAATATACAGTATGAAACAACAGCTATATGTCTTCCATATCTGGTGTCCATTTAATAAAGGACAGGCAGACTGCCACCACCTCCACCATATCACCACTGTCTTGCCTTGCTGGGATCTTATTTTCAAGAGCAGTAGATTCAGAGAAATCTGTTTTTCCTCAGAAGGCAGTGAGGACCTCTGTGTTCCTCCCTCACTCTATCTGAACATTACACAAACCAGGCTCGCCGACACTGCTGTAAAAATCCTATCTGCTCCCAATCTTTCTCATAACAAAAGCAAGAGCACTACATGTTCTCTGTGGCCTTGTTTTTGCTACAAGTCTGTGAGTCTCTGTAAAGGCGGGCCCAAATAAAAAGGATGAGCATAAACAAAGAAATGGCCGAAGTAAGGAGTTTACCACACTGGCTAAAACTGATAATACAACACTTCTATAACAAATAAAGTCACGGATGCACTTAAAGTTCCTAATCTTTAAGACTGTAGGTTAAACTGATATGTTTGCCACAGTGATAGGGCTGCCCTGTTCAGCTGTGGTTACTGAT
Source organism: Monopterus albus (assembly GCF_001952655.1). Taxonomy (NCBI): domain Eukaryota; kingdom Metazoa; phylum Chordata; class Actinopteri; order Synbranchiformes; family Synbranchidae; genus Monopterus; species Monopterus albus. Next base: position 2,315,856 of record NW_018127881.1, read on the forward strand.
AGCTTAAGTTGGACTACAGCTTGTTTTCGTGATTTTACAGGCTGATGACTCCCATGACCCTCCAGTGTTACTGACAGTGATAGAAGGCAGCAGTTAACCAGGGGTTAAAATGTTCAGATTACAAAACGGTTACGTTCAGAAACTTCACACCATTACTGCAGCCGAAAGGGAGAGATGGCTGAAAAAGTACCGGCTCCACTGCTTCCATGTACAGCCTACACAACTAAATGGCCAAGGAGGAGAACGACTTAAGCACAAAGATTTAAAAATAAGGCAAAGTCGGAGATCTGTATAACATTAGCTATGTGCTGCTTTCCAAACATGGAGACACCTCTGGGATTTAAAAGGGATGAGGATGGATGCAGAGGTTGCTCTTTTTTCTGCTGGACAGGTGGGAAAATTGATTGCTATGTGCCACTGAAAGTCATTATGGACAATTGCACATGTCACATTAACCTGTTTGCTAAATTAACTTTTGCTAGGACATTCAGCTAAATTGCTAATTTGCAAATGTACAGTGTGAGGTTGTTATGACTTCAGCTATAGCAGCTGGATATGGTTTTGAGAATGAAATTGAGATATTTAGTTTCAGTACTTACTGCTTTGGCAAAGACACCCATAAGCTCAGGGAACTGATGTGTGAGCATGGCCAGCATGGCGGTGAAGGAGCAAAGGCCTGCTGTGAAGAGGATGAAGAAGGGAAGCTCTTTCTTTGGGTACACAGACACCTCATGAAAAGCTGTGGTGAGGATGACAGAGAAACAACCAGCGAAAGAAAGTCAGATAAACAGAACTGAAACATTTCGATGGGAGATGGGGTTTAAGTAGTGAGAGGACGACCGTTTAGGATATCAAATTGGAAACGAGACACATTCATGGCCCGCAAGTAAAGGTCAGGATATTGTACTTACAGGGCAGTAGTTCCCTGTCTGCTGTTTCTGTGCATCCTGGGTAAGGGTAAAACAGATGACCCTTCTCCAGTGGGTAGGGAATTATCCGAAAGGCTTGAAAGACAAAGGAGCAAACAGAAAACTAAATTAAGATGAGTGTGACTTAACAGTAAGTTTTAAAAATAATTTAACTACAATAAAATTTTTACAACATGAAGTTGCAGGTTCAATCCCCCGACTGGCAGGATTAAACCAGTGGGACAAGTGAAAAAGCAGTGCTTGCTCCTCCCACATCAACACCACTGTGGTGCCCTTGAGCAAGGCCCAAAAGGTCAGACTGTAGTTCTGGGCAGCTTCCAGGTGTGAATATGTGTACTGTGTGAATG
>NW_018127881.1:2317145-2318183 GCF_001952655.1 Monopterus albus
GAGGTGCCTTCTCAATGAACCTACCTTGAATAAATAATGGATAGTACAGTAGCTTACAAAGAAGGCACTTTTGGGCTCACTGGATTATTACTATTATTTTTTTCAAAGCCCAACCAATTATATACAACAATAAATAAAACAAAGAGCCCCTAAATATCAAAGGTGCAATAGAAGACATAGAGGTGATACATACTGCCCTCCCAGGTGCAGTGTAGTAGGTTTAAGGCTCCCTCTGCCCTCTTCCAGTGTTGCAGGTGAAAGAAAGCATATGCCACTGCCTCACTGTCACCCCTCTTCAAGATGTGCTCTGGAGGTAGGATCAGGCTCTTCATCTCTAGCAAATACTGAAGGCAGGAAGAGGAAGAAATACAAGACTTCTGTTTAGTATACACTCAGTATCTAGATGTCATCTGGCTTGTGAATTTGGTAAAGCACAGCAGAAGTGCACTTCATACTGTTGTTATAAACTGTGACATTGTGCAGTGATTCAATGATTTTTTTTTTTAAGAATCTACTACAGTTTGTGTATCTGTGCACAATACGCATATCAATATTTGGATTGGAGTAGATTTTTATACAATAACAGCAAAATGCTGGACAAAAAATATCATTACCAACTAATGAACACCTGTAAATATTCATTTGCATCCTTCTATTTAACAGGTGGTAGGAAAAAGGACTTAAGTGGGGTGTTGCTTTGTTTGTGCTCTCTGTGAATTAGGCAACTGGATGTACACTGTGCTGATGTGACTGCTTTTTAAAAAGGCTGCTCATTTGAGGTCACAAATCACTTTGTGCAGCTTTAATGGTTTCATTCACATTTTCTACTTGTGTCTCAGTCAGCACCTCTCCTACTCTGCCCTGTTGTGTAATTCCCTCTGGCTAACTCCCTGCAGACTTAAGATATATTTTCTTCATGTGAGGTATTTGATGAGAGCCTTATTTTGCAATTGTTCAAGGTGGGAGGGAAAGCTTTCCAAAGCTCTGTGTGTGTGTGTGTTATTGTTACAGTGCACTACATTCATTCCATGAATGTGT
>NW_018127881.1:2318236-2341500 GCF_001952655.1 Monopterus albus
TCCCTACTGTGTAAGTTTGTCCCAGTGAGTCAGTTGGTTCACTGTGCTGACAAAGGCTCACATCCCAGAGTTGCACATTATAAATCAGATCTGACTTCAGAAATAACACCAAATAAGAAATAACAATGTGAATATATTGTGCATTGCTTTCCTGCAATATGCAATTTTAAAGAAGACCTAGCTCTGGCAATAGACAAGTCACTGTGTGTAATGACTCTAATGAACCTGCCAATCTATGCAACTTATGTCTATGGTATGGCAGGGGTCTGTGTCAGACAAAACGCATGTGTGGGGCTGGGGCCCCCTGGGCTGGATTCCCAGGCGGTAGCTTCACAGCGCTCTGGATCTCAGACTGTCACTTTGGGAAGGTTACCCCACAGCTAATCCTGTCTAATCCCTTCCATGGTCAAAGGCTCAGCCCGCCATCCATCCATCTATCTATCCAGCTAGCCAGCCAGCCAGACCATGCTGCTTCACCCATCGTTCCCTGCCTTCCACTGTCTCCACTCTTGCCCCCATGATCACAGCCTGCCCAGGTTCTTCAGCCTACCTCATCCCTTTTTCCAGTTGTCTGCCATCCTCCTTCAGCTGGCTAGACAATAAGCCTTGGTCCAATGTCCCAGTACCCAGACTGGTAATCTGTTTCTAATTCCCCCTACCTCTACTTAACCCACTGCATGAACAAACACGCTTCGCCACTGATCTGAATTCACTCAGCATCTTCTTCCTCCCTCTTCACTGCCTCATGCTAGTACAACCTTGCACAATTAAGACTGTCAGGGCAATCAATCAATTCAGCAAGTGGAACTTTGAGGTAAGCCAGTTTGCAAACAAAAATACACTCCGACTATTCATCCAAACACATAAGAAAAAAACTTTACACACAATTTAAATCTCCTTCTCCTGAACCAGTGTATCATGTTCTCTCCTCAGCATGTTAGGTCTAAACACCTCACTTCAATAACAGCCATATTCATCAGATGTTTATTGGTATTCATTGATTATTATACATGTGCTATATTCAGACAGTTTGCTCGTTGCCTGTGCCTTCCTCACCACCTCACCTTGATGAATAAAGCTTTAGTAAAGCAGGTAAGCACCCAGCAGGTGAGAAACTCCGCATCACCAGTCTTTCTCCTCTTCATTCAAACATGCCAGTTGACCTTCCTGTCCTCTGCCCTCTTGTCTTTAATCCTAACATCCTCTGTGGTCATTACAAGGATAAACAGCTACACATCACCCCTGTATTCTGTCTGACTAACTTAAATCAGCTCTCTCTGCTTCAGCCAAGACATTTGACCGTCTGCCTTCGTCATCATTTTCTCCTTTATTCTGAGCACAAATCGTTCAGCCTTTCACCATCTTCTGTTTCCACTGAGTGCAGAACAAATACCGTAACTGCTAAAATAACATACATTAATTTTATATAACTCTTTAAGACGGCAGGAAATGCATGTAGAAATGAATAACAAGTAGGAATGCTGGTTTTCATGTTTGGCCCATCTTAACTTTAAGGTGTGATCATTTTGACAATCCATAAGTGAGCCAATTTGATTTGGTTAAACTTTAAATTTTTGTTACATATTTCAGCTGTCTTTCCTCACATACTGTGGCATTAGACCTGGTGACACCTCAGTCCTCTATGCTGGTCCCTCCCTTTCTCTCATTCTTCCATCTGCTTCTCCGCTCCCTGTCGCCCCTTTGATGAAGGGATTGAGTTTCATGTTCTCCTTTTATCCCAGGGTAATCATAAGCCCAGATCATAACTCATACATTGCCTTCTGATTCTAATCTGCTGCACTTTGCCTTTCACAATGGGACACACAGGCAACAATGACCTAAGCCTTGCAGTTTCTCTGTACGGGTCAGACGCACACACACGTGTACTGTAACAGAACTTAAAGTCAACAGGTGTTTAGGAACACAGGCAAATATCACTATTGCTACTGGCTGCTTCAACCTCTACTGAGAGAAGGGGAAGTGTTCAGAAAGCACACAGCATTTATCTGAAAGTGAGCTACGATGAGGCAGATTGTAAGTACCCCCCTTTTCCTTCTCTGAATCATCTCATCCATCTTAATTCACAACAAATCCAGGACTGCTACTCTGTCTCAATTCACAAACCTAAAAGCCAATTTCAGAGGTAAACTAAGCAAACGTCTACATTTCTGAGCCTTGGCAGGTGATCTAGATGAGAGCGTGTCAACCAGAATAGGGTGAGAGGAGAAACTGCCCTCCAAAGTGGAGTAAACTAGCACGCCAGATGGGACTGGGTCACTAAGACTGCTTCAAAATGAATGTGTATGGACCAAAGTGGCAGGAAATGTAAATGTAAAGCGGGTTCAGGTAGCAGGAACACTTGATCAGCTATCTAACCATCCAGCAAATTGTCAGCTTCTTAAACACCGGCTGACAGGGAAGCTGAATGGAATGGACAGACAAAACAAGCTGGAGGTGGGGGAGGAGAGTAGGATAAAAAGGGAAGGGCAGGAAGATGAGGAGCAGAGGAAAACAGAGGGAAGGAAATTGGAATAAGGAAATAGGGGAAAAGATGGGGAGCTGGTGAGGGACATTCTGTTAGGATGGTTTGCCTTGAAACAGTTGGTACTGAAGCATACATGTGCGTGGATGTGGGTTTGGTGTGTGTGTATAACTTGTTGAGCAGTTTGAATAAGCTCATGTGATGTGGCCTAGCATGATATTCAAATATAGTCTCATTGGCATGCTTGATAACACACACTTAATGCTTGACCTAACATTGTTGCTGTATTATGCCACCTCTTCAAGGGTGGCAGAGGCTGTTCGTATTAACCATGCTAGCGGCATGGCTCTAGGGGCGGAAATGATGATCTGCTGGTAGGTCAGTCTGCCACTTTGGTTCAGACTTGACGTATCTCCACAACTACCAGATGGAGTGTTATCAAATTACAGACAAAAAAATACAGATAAGCATGGTGCCCAGAAGATGGATCTGCTGGTCACTCAACAGCTGCACAAGAGCACTGGGGACTAAACACTCTTGCTCAAAGGCAACTTTTACTTTCCATATTCTGCAGACGTGGAGATCAAACTACTGACCTTCCATTTAGCTATAACCAGCCGTAATTTCCTAATCTGTTCCTGCATTAACACCTGTTGATGCTGCTTATAAAATAATATTCAAAACTATTAGCACTGTCCAGTCAAATCATTTGTAAGGGATCCTTTCTGCAAAAATCCTGTGATGAATCTGCATTAGGGGACAGCAGGTCAGCTGGTGTCTACAAAGACCAGAGTCACGGGTGCACTCAGACATGTCAGACAATACCAAGTAACAGTACCCCTCCTTCCCTCACACTAGTACATGTTCAAAAACCTGACAACTCTGCTATGAGGCCTGGTAAGTATCAGAAGTCTGAGTTACATACCGAACCATGAGTTTACTGTAACAATAATCACACATGAAAGCTGTGCTTCATGTCATTTAGCTATTCAGCTACACAGAAGTCATTTTTATAAAGTTGGCAGTGGAGCTAATTTTCAGACTCTCTGTTTTAGCTCAAACAGATATGAGATGATGAGGCAACTTGAGCAGATAAGAAAGAGGATGTGGATATGTGATGAGAGGGGAGAGGACGGCTGCCTCTGGGCAGGATAGAAAGGGAGCAGTTGGAAAGACACTGGAGATGAGGGCCCTCACTTTAAAACCAAAGGCTGGATCAAAGTGCTGGCTGACGTCTAGCCTCCTAAACACACTGATTCTCTTTCTCTCTCTCAGAAAAAGAGTCAAATGAGATGAAACAACAGCACACTACAAAGGCTAAACTGAGACAGAACTCTGCTGCAACTAGTTGTGTCTGACCCTGTGTGTGCATGTGAGTGTGTGACATCTAATCTGGTGGGAACTGATGGGAAAGGCCAGAGAAATATCCAGGTTAGTCCCATGTGTGCCCTGGTTCAAAGTCTACATAGAGCTGCACTTTGGTATCTATTATTGTGACCAATGTATTTGTTATAACTTACATTTAAACTTTTTCTTGGGATCCAAAGGGTAAAACTCTAAAACAACACATTTAGATTCCAAAAATATGCATTATCTTTTAACAGTAGTCAGCAGATAAAATGGGAACATTTTAAAATAACTAGAACATAATAATCATCAAAGACACTCATATACATAAAGAACTGCCAAAGCACATACAAACTAGAATTCAGTGTCTACAGCTGAACCTACAGGTGAGATGAGTTGAGAGCTACTGTATGAAGACCTACACTGACACCTGCTGGTGAGCAAGTATTCAGCATGTCTCGTACAGAGGTAATCAGACTGAATATAGAAAAAAAATGTGTAAAATAGCCACTCAAAGAACTTGCATGGAGCATGCAGACCAGGTAGTAGCCATATCTAAAAAAAACAATCTAGACGACAGAAAGAGAACGGGATGTGAATTGTTAACTGTAAGATCATACAATCCCAATAATCACCAGAGGAGGAGATAATTGTGAAGGAGATGTGTAATTTCAAACATTATAATTTCAGATCGTTGACAAAGTCAAACAGATTTTTCAGCTAATAACTAATGTGGAAATTAAATACAGATTTCTACAGATGTAGAAAAAGGGACTGATTCACCACTAAGTCAAGTTTATGCATGTTTGGAGCAGAACACCGCATCACAATGTGATCAGCAGGTTCTACAGGGCTTCAACAGTCATCAGACTCTATGTGATACTTATAAGTCTAATGACTGACCTTTGGCACGTGTGGATTGAATTCAACAGCTCTGTGTATGGCCTCCACAGCGTTCATTTCTGCTGTGCTTAGCCCCCGCCTTGATGCTGCCTCTGGAGAGAACCTGCAGCAAAACACCTCATATGAAACACTGTTCAACACATTCTGCTGTTACTACTGGTGATGCTTAACTGTGCAAGATTCAGTACTAGCAGATATTTGAAACATTATGAGTCAAAAGGAAACATACTTATCTGATACAGCCCGTGCTTTCAACAGTGCTGATGTGTAGCATATAGTGGCTGATTTTGGCAAGCTGATGTCTACAATGGCAGAAAGAAACTAGGGTCATGAAACATAAGCCATACAGTACAGTTTAGGACACATTTATTGAAACTGAAGTGTGATGATGGAAATGTTAAATGTTTATTTGATTGTCTTACCATCATATTTGGCAAGAACTGCTTGGACATCAGCATAAGCCTGAAGCTCTAACAGTGCCTCCAGGAGGTTTTCATGTATATTTAACATTCCTAACAGTGGGAACTCCTTCATTAGCTGTAAATAGATAAATAAATAATAAAGCACTGTGCATACCATTATAGTATTTGTTAATACTATCACTCAATTAAGTACAGTAAGCATGCTGACTCAGTTACTCAGTGGCATGAGTAATTTGACAAGCTGCACACTGTAGCGGTAAGTTTTACAAGGTGATATTTTGACAAAGTCCAATTTGGATTAAAGAAAACCTCACATCTCTCATCATTTTCACTGCTTCTTTAATGCGTCCCAGCTTTCGTGCACACATTGCCAGCCTGCGTTTAATGTACACTAGTAAGTTGATATCTTTTCCAGCTGTAGATGACAAAGAGAAAGAGTCATTTAATAAACAAAACACTTATTATTCATTAACTGATCCATGCATTAGCTATTCCAGTTATCCCATAGAGGGTCATAGTGGGGTTGGAGCTGATTCCAGTTGACATTGGATGAGAGACAGGATACACTCTAGTCTATCACAGGGCAGACACCCAGAGACAGACAACCATTCACACTCACATTCATACCTATGGGCAGTTTAAAGTAACCAGTCGATCTGCACATCTTTGTTTCACAAGCAGGATTAAACCTGGGTGTAGTTACTCTTAAAAACTATCTTTCTGCTACTGTGCATCAGGATTTACAATGGCTGAGTTCTTAGTGTATATTTAAATTCATTCTTACCAATAGTTAATGCTTTTTTGAAGAGGCGTTCAGCTTCTGTGATAGTTGTTGCTTCTTCCTCTGCTAGGAGAACATAGGCTGCAGCACATCTGCACACATATAAATGCAATACACAAAAAGACAGTCCATCCTTATATTATCCTTTGTGGTACACAAGAATGCAATATTTGTGTTTGAATGCACATGCAATACTTAATGCATTCAAGGCAATAATTTCACTATGAAACAACCCATAAAAAGGCCATCACATGATTATATTCACATATTTATATTATCAACTGAAGCAAGCATCACAGTCTTTTACTTTGAATACTTCCATTTTCAACGCTTTACTAGAGCAAATGCTATTTTAATGACACAGTGGTGTGTTTATGAATGCAGTATTTAAGGACATAATATGTAAGTGTGTAAGAGCAAGACTCACTCATGGTTTATTTCTATGGCCTGGTAAGCTGCTCTGATTCTGGCTTGAGGATTTCTCTCTCTCCAGGCTTTCTGCATGACTGTAATGAGATTATGAACTCGGGCTTACTACAAATATGACATTACAGTCCTGGCATAAACAATTGTGTTCATCCAAATTAAAAGTTCCACAACCAAAAAGAAAACACAGTTCCTTGTGAACATTTACTATTAAACAGAGAAATCTCCTCCATGGAAATACACTAGCAGGTTTATGACTCAACTGAGGATTTAGTCTGTATGGGTTTATAACTCACCAGCATCCTCTGGCCTCAGCTGCTGAGTGTCTCCTGTGAAGAAGGTCTGATGGTCTTGAGCAGACAGGTTCATGTCATAGTATGTTAATGGTTCCTTCCCTGTTACCCAGGTGTACCTGTAGGGCAATAAAGTAAAATAGAACCTGTTTTGCTACCATTTTATAACCTGCAGTCAATGAAATGAAACTAATTTTCTTGCATCAAAGACATGGCATGTTTAAGTAGGTATGTACCTTTATAAATAGCTTCATATTATAAACCATCCATTGTAAGCATTATTAAATGTATTCTAAACAGCTAATTATCTAAATCACACATACCTGTTGTATTCTGCTCCTCTGAACAGATTCAAAGGATTCCTCCAGACCTTGCACTCTGGCAAAGGGAAGATGTTGGTATTAGCACTAGTAGTATGATGAGTAGTATTGCTGTTACGGTTTGTGTTAAATACATATTTACCTGAAACACTGGGTCTAGGCTCTGCCTCTCCATTAACCGATGAGAACAGACCAGTTGTGGAGCTGCTCTCCACTCCTCCCAGGAGAGGACGCAGGTGGCTCACTGACACTTGTTCAATGAATGAGGTCCCATATTTACGGAAATACCACCACTCAAATATCTGTGGGGACAACAAAACGTGGTGACACGACTTACAAAAAGATAAAGCAATAATTACTCAATTATCATTCAGTGATAATAAAGACGTGATAATTCATTTTAGAAAATATGTTCATATTAATGATGTTACAACCATGAAGGGCCAATCTGTGCAATGTGTTTCATCTTATAATCACCTTGGGACAATTATTGATTCAGAGCTGAAGTTTGAAAAGGGGCACCAGTGGCTACACCGTTGGTGTCATGGTTCAGGAGTAACTCTCTTAATCAAGTTGTAAAATGGTCAAGTAAGTTGACCTGTGAGTCACAACTGAACCCAGTGTCCCTGTATACTAGACAGTTACAGCAGATGGCCAACACCATTTTAAATGGCAACCTGCACCCTCTGCTCAGCGAGTTTCAGCTTCTCCCTTCTCTGTGTAGAGGCTTTTAGTCCCATGGTGTAAAACTAGGCATTATAAAAACTCCTTTGCTCCCATTGCTATCACATTTCTAAACAAGCTGTAGTAATGTTCCAATATCTTTTATGATGGGATTTAGTCTCTTATGTTCTATTTTTTACTAATTATTTTTTGGATTTATTTTTGATCAGTATTGAAGCCTTTTTACAATTTACAATCTGACCGTTCTATTATTAAATTACTTTAATTTTCATTGTACTTCTTGTTGACATACAAAAATTAAGGCGATAACTCACAAGGATTAGTCCAGATATGAGAGAGGAGGTTCCAGTGAGAGCCACATAGAATTTCGGAGTCAGTGTATTTAAAAACACTGAAGCTGAAAGATGAAGAACAGATTAGTGCTATCAGTGCAGCCTGAGATACGAAAGGTTGGTCTCTTCTGTTGTGATCATATAAAAGAAAATGGTTAACAGCTGTAATACCAACAGAACAAAATTGGTCGAAGGTTGTCTACAACAGAGAATCTCATAGATCAAGCCCACAGCTGCAAACTTGGTAACGCGTCAATAAACTACTAACTAATCTCAGCTAAAACTGGCACATGGTCGTTAAACAATAGTGCATTTAGTTAATGGCGATAGATTTCTAAATACTCGATATAAATCTAACCTAACAGTCGCCTCTATTTGTGTCTGAAACAATCCGATAATCAGCTGTCAAAGTACCAGACCTCTCTTGCTGCCAACTAAAGCAAGATACCCGAAGGCTAAGAATAGCTAGCTAGCTGCTGCATTAATTCACCTGAGGTAAGAGTTTCCTGCAGTTTCAGCGGGCTCCACAGGACATATATCATGACCAGCACCATGCCGAACCAAATGAAGCACACGTAAGTCCATGACCAAGAGAGCCAAGACTTTAATTTCTCAGTAAAGCCAAGAGATTGAGGATTACTGCCAGTGGCTTCCTCCATGTTTTTCCGGATGTCTGTAAACAGATGAGTCACGTGACCACGAAGCAAGAAGACTTCTATTTTGAAATTGCTTAGAAATGCATTTCCGGACAAATCTAAAATATTTTAGAAAATATTTATATTGTGGTGCACCCGGTGGTGTGTGTTCAGTGTGCGTAGTAAGTCGTTTTACTTTTGATACTTTACGTACTTTGCTGGTGTTTCTGTAGGCTACTTTTACCATCGAATGCGAGAGTTTTTGTTGTTGCTTTACTTAAGTGAGGGATCTGAATAGCTTCCTCCATCAGTCCACTGTTTACTAGGGCCTCAGCTAAGAATTATTTACATTATTGTTTATGATTATGATTAATTATTTGATTAATCAAGTAAATGCTTTTTTTATCACCACTGCACCACAGTCATATTTTTTTTTGTTTTATTTACACAATAAAATATTCATATTACTGTGATTAAAAGAGAGAGGGGGGATCCTCACACCCGAGAAGCTGTAATCACGATGTCTGGCATTTTTTGACTCATTGAGTACAACAATAATTACATGACTATTCAAGCAATTATTTCATCGCTATTTAATATAATAGCTTATAATAATAATGATATATATTTTAAAGAACATTTATTTCTTTTACTCTGAGATTTGAGTGACAGGGTTCGTAATGATTTATTGCCCACAGAGTAATCCTGGAGGAGCATGCTAAAATGAAATTTCAACAAGTAAATCAACCTTATTTGTCCATCCAGCCAACCTTATTTATATGAAATATTAATGTAATACACACCAAGTAATATTTGAAAGCAGTATTTGTCTTTGCTTAGAGCAAAGCACAAGCTTGATAGATGTGGACCTAATGCTCGGGGATATTTTCTGACATTCATGGCCTTAGCCATAAATGAGGGAAAACACAGGCAGAAACAGCTCTGCCCACTGTAGCATGTACTTCTATTTATGTCCAATAAGTGGGGCCCTTACATCATAAAACCATTTGCTTCTGTTGCCATCTGCTAACTGCAGGTGGTGACAACATTCAGTTTTGTTTACTTCCTTGTAGTCTCTGAATTCATTACAATTCATTACAATTTTAGAAATTCACCTTTTCAGGCATGTAAATGTATTATAATTTGAGCTCATAATTTATACAAATTAATCACCAAACATTTCTTCAGGCTTTATCTAAGGCTGAGGGTTGGATCCAAATGGTTTGGCTTTATTCAAAGTCCCAATCATCACATATTCACACTGTTTTATTCCCATGATTTACATACCAACAGAAGTATATATTTGTCAGAAATAAACAATTCAACAAGACCGTTGCAAGAAAGGTATAAGTGTATTTTTGGATGCATTCAGCCCACAGCAGTTCTCACCTTATGTGAGTGACTCACATCTCCTAACAGTGCAGGAATAAATGTGATTTGTTGGAGTGTATTCTAGATGGAGGTTAGAGTCATTGAATGACAGAGAGCCAGATTTGGTCCCGCTCACACATGCCCTTGGGTGTTTTCTGCCTGATGCTGATGGACAAGCACACGCAGGGTTAAAGGCCTGTCATATAAATCAGGTACAATCACTTTAGAGGTGAAAACATGCATGATGCCACTGACAGGGAGGAAGAGAGGGAAAAGAAAAGAATTTTAAAAAGGAGAGAAAAGGGAACAACACAGGTTTGTAGACATTATCTAGAGTTTATAGCACGACCTGCATATCTGACTGTATTTCCAGACGAAAGAACATTTCCAAATGACCTCAGTTCAGTGACTCATTCTTTGATAAAACATACATGTAGCTTCCATGAATATACCAGCTTGAAAACCTTATCTTCTCTTGTATTTACACTGCACTACTTATAGCAGTTAAATATCAACACAAGTCAGATGCACGTGAGACAAATGTTCACTTTTGCACACAGTAAATTTCTAATATAAAACACAACATTAATATAAAACTTGTGAACACTGGACAGAAGTGTGATATGACCTGTAAACAAATGGTCAGCCATTGCCCAACCATGCAGAAGCAATAAAGCTCATCATTCTGTAGTCACATGCATATTTAAGGGTCATTTACAATTTCATGTCTGGTATCCATCCAGCCATTCTGGACTTCATGTTCAGTTGGTGTAGTTTCTCTTTCCTTTTCTCTCCCCAAAGCTTTTAAGTCTTCTAATCATACATAATTAATCATGGTTTTCACTAAATTGCACTGCATTTTTCACTCTCATCATTACTTAAGAGGCTTGCCCCTTAAGACATGAAAATATACAGTGTTCTGTTGATCATATTGTTCACAAAGCCAGCAGTTTAAACAAATGAGTATTTATAAAAACAACAAAAAAAACCTCCAAAAACATGTATTAATATTTTAGGTTAACGACATAGTTTCTTTACTTCACATAAAAGTGTTAATTGCATCCTCTTGATGTCAGTGAAGCATTTTAGTGCGATCTTAGCAGAGATTTGGACACAATCTAATTTTAGTGAGTAATAAAGTTTGCTTTAAATACACCAGTGCACAGTATTGTGCACTGGTGTATTGTGCACTGGTCGTGTGTCAGCTCTGCATTTGGTGGTCCCTGAGGATGGAAAACTTCTTATTTTATGAAACTGGTTCTTGTCTCCCACACTGCTTTCTCTTTGTGAGTTTATATTAGAGTCTGAACAAGGGGACTCTCCCTCTACAACTCATACCGTTTGACCACATCTGAAAGCAATGGCGCCACAGAAAAATGACTTCCTCCATAACAGGGTCAGGGACCAACATTTCAACTGTATTTTCTTTAAACTAATGAGGACAAGTGGACACAAAACAACTGCAAATGCTGATTTTACATTAGAGTAATGACTAATTTACAGCAGTTACTTACATACACATGTGCTATATCTACAGCAGGATATTTCTTTTTGACCTTTTTAATAATCCTATATTAGAACCACAGCTAAATCCCTAATGTATTCCATTTGAATGTTGAATGTAATCATCATTGTTATCAGTATAAGCACAGTAAAATGGGAACGAACAGAACAGCAAGCAGCTTCCTGTTCAGTTTTTACACTGGCTTTTTCATTGTATACAGCTCCAGCCAACTGTAAGTATAAATGGAAGAGGCAGAGATGAATAATACATATGAATTACCTTCATGCAGTCAGGGTCTTTTATTCACTCCCCTATGCTGCAGAGCCTCATTTTTAGTAACAATAAAAATAAAAGGCAAGGTGCATCGAAAAACCACAGGTACTGTGCATGAACAACTGTGCATCATGAGTTGCAGGAGCTTGTAAGGTGTTCTAGTACTTTCAGAAAGGTGTTAAATAATGTGTAACTGCAAACAACATGAATAATTAAAGTCTTTGTGCACTAAAAATTAGAGCTGCACAAATAGAGTAAATCCTGCCTTTTTAATGTTAATAAGCAAACTTGTATTTGTACTGTGAGAGGACGTCTGACGTCATTGCAAGTTGAAGTACTTTGTTCACATCCTTTCTTTTCTTTGCCACTGTTGTGAGAGTTATTTTGCTTGTCAGTGTTGAAACAGAAGATAAGGGTCCAATTCATAATCTAAACATAAACAAAAATACTGCTCAAACAGTAACAGACAAATCAGACATATCAGAGACATATTTTTATCTTGAAACTATGAAAGATTTACCCTGGCACTGTATTAATAGTGAAATGAAAGCGTTGTAGTAGGAATTACTCTGCAGTAGGTTGTAGACATTACACATATCTGTAGTAACACCACCACCTTAAAATAAAAAAAATATAACTATGGTTATTGAGGATGGAAAACACTAGACAGGGTCATTATGAGTCAGTTGAACTCATCTCATCAAACTCAACTAAAATCTTTTGAGTGATTATCATTTCCCCTTTTCCTGTCAACCCCTACTGTTTTTGCTTATGTTTTGTCTGGCCTGCGTGCTTATCACCGGGCATTGTAACACTGCTGAAAACTATTGTTTTTATGCTTTTTCTGAACAAATGTCTCAGCTAAATGCTTTAAAAAATAACTAGAATCTACAGGTACAATAGCAGCTCTGTGAGCCTGTGCACAGTAATGCTACCAAATAAAATATGTGCACAGTGACAATGCTAATATACTGACGTTTTGCAGGTATATCATGTTCGCCATCTCAGATTAGCATGTTAGCATGGTAACATTTGCAACTTGGCACTTACAAATTACAGCTGACTCATTCAAAATCTCAAATGTCATCCTTGTGGTGCTACCCGAAGATTCGGGGGAATCACCAAAGTCAGTAGGATTCATCCTCTTGGCGTCAGTGTCTGCACTAAATTTCATAGCAATGCATTCATCAGTTGTGAATATATTAAAGTGATGGACTGACAGGTCAAAATAACAACACAGCCATCCACAGAGACCGCACGGTTAAAGGCAATGCTCCACAGTGATTGTTTCAAACATCACAATGATAACACCAGATGATGAATACAACAATTCACTGAACGTGAATGCATGCAAAGGAACACGACAGCACTTGGGTCGCTGTGGTTTAAGTCCCCCATCAGAGTCAACAGGTTTTGATTGCAGTTACTGCAGTTGAGAATCATGTAACCTTTATGGGATGGTTTCAAAGGTGACTCATATGCAAGCTAATTTTAGAGGGCTTTGTGCTTTAGATTGGCCTTACATTTATAACACATGAAACACAGTGACAAAGACAAAGAATGAGGCACACTCAGCTGCTGTGCACTAGTTACGTGTTCAGTCTCAGTGGAAAAAAGCTGGAGAAAACAACTTTGAATTTAGAAGTGAGTTCTTGACATTAGTTACACTACTGCATGGTTCCTGACAGCTTAGTGGCTCTACTAAAAATTTTATGTAAACCTAACACCCCGTGTAGATTTTGAAATTTGATGATTGCAGTGGGTGTGCATGGCCTTTACTGACAGTAATTTAAGACAGATGTAAAAAGACCAACCCCCTACCACCGCTGCATATGGCAAGTAGAAGAGATGTGAAATGAAACTGCATTAATGCTAACTGAATAACTGAAGTGAAATAAAGACCCCCCCTCTCCCCAATAGAATAAGATGTGTTCATTAGGAACCACAACCAACTAGCATGTTGGTCAAATACTGACAAAACAGAGCTACTGTATGTATCTATGTATGTATGTATGTGCTTCTGGCTGTATCAGCTTCTAAAGAATAATGCCCTGACTGTCAAAAATATTATTGATAATGAATATTTTCAGTACAGTGACATCAACTGTGGGGTGATGTTGGAATAGAGGGATTATTGGATATTGATCCAGACACAGATTGAGGATGAATGCACCTTTTACAGGGTTTGATCATGCAAGAATATAATTTTAAGATACAGCTACCGTAATCTTTTTCATCATATTTCAGCTTTTTCAGCATAATTTGTTTTGCACACCACAGTCAGATTCTGTCAGCCACTTTGTGGAAAGCTGGAGTTCTCTGTTAACCAAATGGTTGCAGCACATATCTGTAATGTCTATAGTTTCATGCTGGCTGTGGCTTGTCATATCCTCATGTTTCCGGTCTCCATTTTCACTGTCCAGTAAAAAGAAAGAAGAAAACCATGAGAGTGTGGGAGAATGCAAAGTGTTCTTTTGAAATAATTGAATTAATTAAACCAGATCATTTAAATAAATCATTTAACAACCAAATTAATTGTCTTAAATTGAGCATATTATTTCTTGTTTCTTACATTTCTGTACAATAAGTGATCAATATGGCATTGTTTCTAGCAATTTTAAAGGTTAGTTCTACTAGATGGGTTGCTATAAACCCCCGATGTAGGAAAAACAAATGTGAACAGGGTATAATAAACATTACATATGGAATTTAGGTTAAAACACAACCCTACTTGACTTTCCACAGTCAGCAGACAGTATAAGAGAATGCTGTTGGATACTGACAGAAAACAAAACACCACAGTGAACCACAACTAATTCACCTGCCTGACCTTTTACAGCGAAATGGAACATGTTAGCGTCACCTGGAGAAAACAACGCTGATTAACACGGCTACTGCTTTGTCCCTGATGTCACTACAAATCAACGTTACCTGGCCACTGGTATTTGTGGTCGAGAACTGAGTCAGACATAAGGAACAAATGTATTCAAGCTGACAGCAAGAGGGAGAGAGGTTACCGCTCATATTTGTGAGAACCCCCTTTTTTAAAAGTCTGTGGCAAAGTAAAGATCATGCTCTTTAAGTTCAACTATAACACCTACATGAGGGGTGATGAGTTGAGTCCGTCTTCACAATAAAGCTGTCAACTGAAAGCACAGACCATGATGACAGGCAAACCAGAATGCTTTTTAAAAATAAATACAGTAAGAAGGTAATCAGTTCTTTAAAAGCTAAACCCACTAATAAATTAAATGATTGACAACATGAAGGCAGAACATGTTATGTTGCAGTCTAGTGTAATTAAAAGAAAAATGGGAAATAATGCAGTTATACAATTTAAAATAGTGATTGAAAAACATAACTTGAAAATGAAGTAAAACCACATTGCAATGTTTTAACAAAGAAGGACCACAACATTTGACTTCCTTGAAGAAACAAAGATTTATTTACCAAACTATCTGTACTTTAACAATGCATATACAGTAAGTGCCCACTGTAGTGTCAGAATACAGTTAGATGGTTGTGTACTGTCGGGTTGTGCTAGTCAACCATACAGTAATATGTTCCCTGGGCTGACCTCTAGAATGACCTAGAGGTCATTATCACTGTCCTGGTAAAGTCTCCAGAGCCTGTGTGGCTTAAACCAACTATACTAACTGTAGCTGTAGCCCAGTTAAGAATACAGAATGCTAGAAAACCTTTTCTTAAAAAACAAACAAACAAAAAACTGTATAGATTCTGTCTTTGAAGAGATTTTTTTTTTCTTATCTTGTGCACATTTTATGGTTCACAGAAGCTGTGCATTTCTAAATTCCTTGCCATCTGTGTAAATGTGATACCTCTCCTCAGTACAATGAACTGGAAATGGAAGCTGTGTTTCATATAATCCCCAAATCCATCCAACTCTCACTGCCTATCATGCAAATTTAGTGCAGTTTGAAAAGAATCCGGTCTCTCAACCATATGCCTGAGCTGTGTAAAAGATACAACAATTTATTATGCATGCATTGCACCAGGCTTATGGTAATAAGGTATTAAATTAGTGCTGGACATTATTGCTTTCTATATCACCACTGCTCAAAAGATTTTCATAGAAGTCACATAAAAGACAAAAAGGAATGAGATTTTTGTCCAGATTTGCTGTAAAGTTTTACCTGTGATTTCTTCATTTAAAATAACATTGGACCATTTAAGTTCATTCCACTGAAAATTCTGAACTGGGCTGGTGCTCAGCTGTGTCATTGTCGGGCCTCTTATCAATTCAAACCCAGGTCATTTATGTAGAGAAGCATCACTGTAACATACGGACATCAAACAAAGCGAAATATAGGAATGTGTCGGCTTCTGTATACATTTTAAAGTTGGCTCAAGATGTTGTTATTCTGTCAAGCAAACTAAGCTTGAGAAAACATGTTCAGTCAACAACAGTTTATTCATGCAATGACCAAATTTGAATTTGTACTTAATTTGCAACAAAAACCTTAAAGTTGTGGCTGTTCCTATTGGAGTCACCTTTGTACTAGAGCTGATACAAAGAAACACTTGAGGATGCTCCTGGTGACCTTGGTTACATCAACCTCCATCATGACTAGCCCTGGAAGAAATAGCTAAACATGCAATAGAATGCACAGAGAAAGTTTCCATTGTGTCTGCTTTCTTTAAATTAAACAGGAGATGAGTATTAAGCTGTAACTTTCAAACCATGCACACTAATCACGTTTCTTCAGAAACTTAATTCAATAAGAGGAAAGTGGGTCATTAATACGGCCCAGGAGATGGTCGGCTGCCCTCTCCTCACTCAGGAAGAACTACACAGTTCCCGCTGCCTCAAAAAAGCCCAGAACATCTTTAAGGACATGTCACACCCTGGACGTTCACTCTTTGAACTGCTGCCGTCAGGTAGATGGTTCAATCAAATCACGGACCACTAGATTCAAGAATAGTTTTTACCCAGCAGCAGTTTTTATATGGTCTTATTTCATATGTTATGTTTTTTCTATTGCTGTACCGACTGGAGGTCACAATAAAGGATGATCGTATCTTATTTTAATACGTTTAGGGTCATTCTGCAGCACACGAATTTGTTACATTTGACTGTCATTTTATGTCACAGGTGTTAAGGAAGAAGAAATGAACCTATGTATTTGCAAGTAGATGATAAAAGATGAGTGGATGCCATTAGATGGCTGTCTACTATTTTACAGTGCATGTATATTTACCCCATTGTTTAACTAATGCATTTAAACCAGCTAAGTTCTAATGTCAAAGTTAAAAGTTGTTCTACCAGTGATCCCATTGAGGTTTGTTTATTAGTCTAAAATGCAGAAGAGAAAGTTTGTCACATTAGCTGTCAAAAGGCAACATATAGTGTTTTTGTCACATACTATTCAGTACATAAATAGGTGTGAACCAAGTTTCATCAAAACATTGTAACCTCATCAATGTGAGAATGTTTTGCTTCCGTGGTACAGTAACAAAATGTGATGAAACCACACTGAAATTCTGAAGATAAACGTTTTATGGTTAAAGCCAGCAAACATTCTCATTACCGAAGCAGTCGCCCTGTTGGATTGTGTTTCTAATGTGGAAAGACACTTAGGTGTGATTTTCGAAAGTTTCATGTTTCGTCTCAAGTTCTCAGTATTTCACCCTGTTTGGGTGTTTTCCCTGGAAGGAAGCAACAGGCTCATAACATTTTACTGAGGGAGAGGACTGCTCTAGACTGTGAACAGATTTAGAAGAAAATGCCCCAAGTAAAAAAAACAAACAAACAAAAAAACTTGGGGCATATAAAGTATCTGCAATCAATTTCTAATACACTTAATCTGCAACACGCTGCAGTTTATAACATAGGTGTGTGAAAGCGGATTACAGTTATAGTTTATAGATCAAGCTTTTGTACAGTAAAACCCCTCCCTGTGTTATTTTATTGTTTGATATGTAAAATGTGAGAAAACACCCACACACTCCTCACTGCCCATAGTGCACCTGCTTGTTGTTTCACCATCATAAACAACTGCCCTGCGGCTGTCAATTCCCACGCTACAGATAAAATGTGTAAACTAGTGCAATGCAACATTGTTATTACAGATGCCATACCATACTATTATAAATGCTGCCACAGCTAAATCACCATTAGCTGCTGGTGATGCGGTGATGCTCCTGCTGCTATTGTTGTTGATTTCGTTATTGCAAATTTGTAATGCATTGCCTTCAGGCTATAAATCTTGTATGGGATTACTGTGTATAGGTCTTTTGTATGGTCTTGACTCATCAATCAGAGCTGGAATGTTTGTGTTACAACTGCCACTTTGTATGATGGATGAACATGGGTGTTTTCTAACAGTAACTGTGGTATGGGATGGAGACTTTGTGTGTGTGTGAGAGATGGAGCACAGTGTAAGCGGTGACACTCATTATTCCATCAGCAGCCGAGAGTGATTGAACACATCACATATTAACTGTCTTTTCCTCTTAATCCCATTGTGCTCAGTGAGATTAAATTTGAGCACTAATAAACGTTTTTATGACTAATTAATGTTTCGCACCTTGCCAAGAATCTTTTTTCCCCCTCTACTAATTCTAATTGGCCCAATTAATCATGCAAAAGGTAATTAGCATAGTTTGATGTGCAGTAAAGCCACTCCGGAGCCCACGGGGGGATTTGAGAGCTTTTGTTTCTCGATACAAACAGGAAATTAGTCAAGGGTAGTAGGAGCTTAATGCTGAAGCACAGTGCAACACAGTACTAATGAGCATATTCTATTGTGATGGTGTTAGGAGACTGACAGCAATAGTACATACCAAAGGCAGATGGACATTGCAATTGGATGAAGATGACTGGCTCTAGTTACCTGATAGATCTGTGCAATATCCTGAAGATTTACAGCAAGAAAAACCATTCACTAATACACAGACACAAACATGAGACATGCAGGAGTTTATTCCCTAGTACACAGAGATTTTCTCAGAGAGGTCTCCTACTGTAGTCTATAATAGACATACTGTATATTAATCTAGTTCATCTGTCTGCATTCAGGTCTCTCTCTCTTTTACAAATCAATACAGTTAACTTTTCGGGAATTTCAAGATATTTGAGGAATGACATTAATAGCAAAAAACTGTTCAGAGATGAGTTTTTTTTTAATTTGAATTAGTACAAAAGATTTGCACACAACTGTTGTTGGGTATAAAAGGCCAATTTAGAAAAACCTATAATTCCATTGGTCTTAACAGTTCTAAAAACATATCTGATTTAGGGATAGTCTGTATAAATCAGGTGCCTGCACTTCTGAGTAGGCCAGCGCAACAGTACAAGACCTGATGTGAAAATAAACATGTTGCTTAGAGCTGAATATTTAACCGTCTGTAGTTTTTATCCACTGAACCCATTTCCCTTACTCTTTTGTCTCATATTATTTCAGAGATGAACGACACCCTTTGCCCATTGGATATAATTCCACCTCTCCTTCTTAAATAAATGTTTTATACACTAGGGCCATCCCTAATAAAGCTGTCACTACTAAATGGCCATTCAGCCATTAACAAAAACAAAGAAAACTAAATCTGACTATAAATATCCTCTGTCCTCTCTCAAAACCTTCCCCTCTAAAACTCTGGAATAAGACAGACAAATTCCAGTCAGCCCACCTGGGACCTTTCAGTGTGGAGTTTGCATGTTCTCGTTGGCCCTGCGATGGATTGGCGACCTGTCCAGGGTGTACCCCGCCTTTGCCCGATTGCCGGCCGGGATTGGCTCCGGCCCCCCCCATGACCCCGGGACTAAGCGCTAGAAAATGAATGAATTCCAGTCAGGTTTCAGGATGCACCACAGCTTTGACTCTGAGCTGTTAAGGGTAACAAATGACCTACTACTGTCCTAAGGTGTTGGAAACCATGCCATTTTAATTCTATCTGACCTTTATGCTGCTCTTGATATGGCCAACCATTGTATACTATTGGACCATCTCAAGAGCATGGTAGGCATTCAGGATCAGGCATCACGGTGGTCTAAATCATACCTGCAACACAGATGTATATCAGTTATGATCAATAATTTTCATCTTCTGCCACCGTCTCCTGGGGATGCACCGAGATACCATCCTAGGCTTTATTTTATTTTCACTATATGCTCCTGGGGTTTGTGTTTCGGAAATTCAATATATGTTACTTGTGCTATGCAGACAACATGCAGCTCTCCTTCCCACTGAAACCAAACAACACTATCAAGCTTTAGTTTCTCCCAAGTTATTTTGAGGATTTTAAATGTGGGAAGGTCAAAATTTTTTTTACAACTAAATAAAAATGAAACAGTGGGAACATCAGAGTAAATTAATTTTCCCTGTTTCACCCACAGGTGGTTCCAAATCGATCATAGAGACTGGCCTTACTCATTTATCGTCAAGCCTATTACCACGTTTAAATCTCGGCTAAAGACTCACCTTTACAAAACTGACTTTTAGTCCTTTGAAATTATTTTCTTTATCTTCTTTGTCATAGTGAAAACTACCTTTTTAATTACTTGACTATATTCTAAACGTTTCTCTGTAAAGCACTTTGGTCAACTCCTGTTGACCTGATTTCTTATTGAGATATTACGAAGTAAAATTCAGGGGTAAATGACTCTGGTAAAGCACAAGTTATGGGATAGTAATGCTACATATTACTCTACACTAAAAGAGTGAAATAAATAAGTATAATCTGTTATTGCAATTATAAACAAAAACCCAAACTCCTGTAAACAAAAACCAAAACTGACTGACAGTTCATATTGTATTAGGACACAGACTAGACACATGACCATCAGCTTGATGATCAGAATCAGAATCAGCTTTATTGGCCAGGTGTGTCGGACACACGAGGAATTTGATTCTGGTACATCGGCTCTCAATGTGCATGTACATATCCCCATGCAAGGGGCAAGTAGACAGTAAAGCAGCATAAGGCTGTGTAATATAACAAAATAAGCAGTATTAGCAAGCAACAAACAGTGCAAACAATGATGCACTTTGATGATGATGTTTTTATATTAGGAGCAGTCGTCTCCCAACCAGAAGGATGAAGGTTCAAATCTCAGTGCCTGCAGTCCACATGTTGAAGTGTCTAAAACACACAATCACAAGAACACTATGATAATGTTTACTGTGTGAATCTGCATTTTGAGCTATTTCTCAATATGTTGATTTGCATTAAGATGAATGAGGTGTTACTGGCACAAAAGCAATAACTATTAACTGCTAACTGTGGTGCAACATTCTGATTTACAGCTGTGTACAAACTGTAATTACTTCATGTTTACCTGGCTGGACATCTTTATATCCCTTCAAATAAAGTAATACATCACCCAACCAAACTGATTTTTGCTCAAAATGCACCAGTAGTCTACAAATGTCATCATGCCAAAGAAAAAGAAAGAAAAGTTTTATCAGGCCGCATTCACATTAATATTCACATCCATGTTTTGCATGATTTGCTAATGCAGCTCTGTTAATCAGGGCCAGAAACTTTAGGGACTGTTCTTCAGATGTTATAGGTTTTCCCCCATGTTTCATTTGTGTGGCTTATAGCAGATCTGAGAAAACGATTCATAAGCAAAGTGAATCAAAAGCAATATAAAATGTGAGGAATCATAACCTGTACTTTACCTTGGGTGATTTACTTTCTCACATGCAGCTGTGGTTTATAATAAACCTCAAGACCTGCAAAAAGGAGCAGTATAGAAAAATGAAACTTAATTCTTTACTTTCAAGGTACTGCTTGACATATGACCATTTACTTTGAAATCTAACATGTATCTTTTTGCTGAGGATTTTTGAAATAATGACACATCTCATAAAATACATTTATTAGGTGTGTTGTGTAATAAACCTTGATACTGTATATATGAGGTGGCCCTGGACGTACCTTATGTTCGTATAGTTTTAGTTAGTGACAGAACATCTCTGTGGCACTAAACCTGATTTAAAAAATGATCAAAGAGGAGGACTAAATGCTTTGTCTTTTAACACAAGGAGGAATGACAGAGATGATTTAATAAACTGAGTGATGCTTGTTTGATTATAACTGCACAGACATACATATGTAATATGTTGAAGCGGTTCTGATGTACTGCCTAAAGACAGTAGCAGTGTTGGTATGTTTGGGCAGTATATCACAATGTTGAGATACCTTTTAATATGGAGTAATAACATGATTAATATCAACTCGGATCAATATGACCTCTTAGATTTTAATAAGACGCAGCTGATGTTTAGATGGGCCAAACATTAGTCTTGTAATTCTTTTACTTGAACTGTTTTGCAAAATGCAAATCTCTTATGTAATCTAAGTAATTATTAATTAAGATACTTATTCAAACAAAACTAGTGATCAAACTCATAAAACTAATTTAAAAATTTAACATTTAAGATCAGAAATTAAGAAAAAAAAATTCATCAGTTCTATTCTACCCCGACTTTTTCTTATCATAATATTTTCTAGTTTTCTGCACTCCCCCGAAAAAATCTGTGCATAGTGAGAGCGTCAGCAAAAATAGTTGGCCCTATAATATCATTCTACAAACTGAGGTTGATTATGATAGTGAAATTGGCAGCAGAGCGTGGAATGTCCCTACGGTGATTTTCCAACTCCAGCTCATTTCATGGGCCGTCTCTGGGTCCCGATCTCTGGGACGGGGTTCACTGGGCTCAAGCCCCTGTGCTACTGATGTCTGAATTGGTGTTTCACAAACTTTCACGTGTCAATGCAGCAGCATCGAAGGGACCTGTGAGAAGGAAGTGATGCAACCACAAAGACATGTAAGAGCAGCTAAAAAACACTAAGGCTGTGGTTCTCTGACCTCAAAGGAAGGAAGGAGACAAAGAGAGAAAGGCAGAGACGCAGATAGAGACAGAGGGAGAGAGAGTTTGTATGACTGTTTAAAGGTGGTCAGAGGATCTAAATGTCAGGTGGTGACAGTTTGGAACATGAATGTTAAACTAGTGTTGAGGATATTTTTGCACGCATGTGGTTTTTGTTTCTCATGCATCTGTCCAAAAGCATAACTTTGTGCACAATCCACTGCATCCAGTATAAGGTCTTCAAAAGGTGATAACAATTGCAATAAACATTAATCAGATTAATGGCAGGTGAAACAAAACCAGACTGCTGTGTAATCTAAGTTCTAACCTAAACCATGACAATTTAATTGCTGCTGTCAAAATGTTTGATTTTAAGTAAATTAGATCAGTAGCTAAAAAAACAGTCTTGGTAAATGGAGTTTTATCTGTAAGTCAAGGCCATTAGCAGCCCAACTCTGAGTTGCCTTGGGCTCTGTAATTAACTCCACTGAAGCGCAGCTAAACATTTTTGTCATTTTTCCTAGTCCAGAATTAACTGTCACAGCAGAGAGAGAAAGTAACCATCTTGTCACATTGAGTTTAGCTGAGGATTGTGCAACGCTGTCCTGTTCTGCTTCTCTCTCTCTTTTTCTTTCACTCTCTGCCTTTCTCCC
>NW_018127881.1:2341657-2384285 GCF_001952655.1 Monopterus albus
CATCTCTCTGTCTTTCCCTCTGAGACACACATACACACACTCAGCCAACCTGGGTCTCGTTTCAGTAATGTTTCATGATGAGCCAGTTGATGGAAAGTGTGATGAGACCTAATGTTTAGAATGCTTAGGTGGCACCTTCATCAGGTTACGTTACAGTGCAAATTATTAGGCAAAAAGCATTCCTCTCACTTGAATGTATGTAACAGAGCCCTGGAGCTCATCTGGATTAGGCCATGTGACACAAATAAAAAATCTCTTATATAAGTTCTTATGGAGGGAAGTAACTATAAAACACCACTTTGACATTTTGAGTCTTCTCTCACTATGTTACATACAATATGCCACATATTTATTGGTTAAAATTATGCTGGTACTGGCACACACACACCCCCACATCCAGACATTGCACAGAGGCGGTGTGGAGCAGCAGTTTCACCTGATTGGTTTAGCTGAGAAACAAAAAAATGAGTTGGCTGATGTGAATGGAAAAGCCCAGGGTACCATGAACATGTAACATGTGGCACGACAACTCCCAAGCCATCCAGGAACCGCCTGGTTTCCGGTAAAAAATTATTTTTGTGTCTCTGTAAATGCAGTTAACGTTTGATGTGCAATTTGTCAGGAACAAGAAGTGTCAGAGTGGTTTGGGGGTAGACCACAAAGAGATAAAGATCAGTAAAATGCTGTTAATGGGTCATAATATAAGCTCTGTAAACACAATAATTAGGTAAACACACAATCAGAAACAATGAAAATGATTGTGTGTATGTAAATATATGTTTATTAATGTACTGATAGAACATCAGAGAAAATATACAGATTATTTTACTGGATACTGGGAAAACACCTTGTTTGTTTTATTATTTTCTGGATTTCTACAAATGATCTTAAGGAAAAAGACAACTGACCATCTGTAATTATCCACACAATTGAACATGAATGACATGGCATGCTCCTCTGTAGCTAAACTATTAAATCCTCCTCCTTGGCAGCAGTACAATGTTCAGTGAAAAATCTATTTACTGTCACCAAAATTTTATGTCAGACAGATGGTGAAATGAAAGTTACTAACAAGTGGTAAAGTAAACCACAATTTCTATTCAACCGGCACAGTTGCATAAGTGGATTTCCAGACTATTCAAGAGCGCTTTAATGATGGTTGAGTTGACCTTAGACATCACCCACACAAATTACTCATTTGGCACATAATAGACCATTTCTGCTAAGTTTCATTTATTGAGAAGACAAAGTTTTTCGATCGTTCCATCATCCTGGATGGTTGTAATGAGTAGTCAGGAGGTTATAAAAGCTATGCGATAACGTGTGACTAGCCCAAATAAAATACCGCCAAAGAAAAGTCAATATGGTGCAAATTCCCACTGATGAACACACATTAAACCAGTCACAGCATGTTAGCATTTCTGTCATCCACAGGCCATTACCCAGTGCTGTAATTATACCATATATTCTATATATTACTTTGAATGAAAGAATGCCAATTACAGTCTTTTTTGCTCTGTCTCTCCATGCGCTGGCTGATGCCTCTATAAAGGTCTGTGATTAAATTACTCAGGGGAAAGCACTCACATTTTATATGACAACCCCTGACGCTTCACTCAGCTTCGAATTCCCCAACCAGCAGCAAATCATCTGAGAGCCTCTGAATGTGGACAGGTGGGTCCATATGACTGAGAGAGACAGAAACAAAAGTCCTTACAGGGTCATGCTTTATGCTACTGTTCTCTGTCCTTTTCTATTGATATAGAGCTAACTTACCTGCCATACATAGTGCATTATGTGACAGGAACATTAAGAGGAATTTCACTTCATTTTCCACCTACCACAACCAGCATTCTGTTTTCTTTCTTCTCAGCTGTCAGAGTGCTAAGACATACAATGCTTATCATCTTGTAACAGTGCTGTTAACTACACCAGGGAAGCATGTGCACTGTACTTATGAATTTAGGGGCTCTCCAGACAAAATCATAACTAATCAGGGGTGATTTGACACTTTGTGTTTGAAGGAGTTTTAACACAAGCAGTGACGCCAACTGCCCGTCTTTCATTTGAAATACAGTCAAAGGCTTAAAATGAATATACAGTAACTACCTACTCCCACATGTTCCTTTGAGGCTGAAAATTCCCTCATCTGAAATGAGTGTCTGCTGCAGACTGTAGGTGTTGCTGATGAATCGATGAACACTGGACATAGGCACACAAACAGCAAAGTAAGAACTTTACATAACACTCAAAAGCTTGTTTAGTCAAGAATTTTATCATCGCTTTCCAGCATCACTGATGTACACGAGGCATTAGATATGCACTGTGAAAAGTGGGGCTCCAGAAATTTCCCTTTTATTTCACAACAGAGAAATTCAAAAGTCGTTCAAGTCACGCTGGAATGCGAAATGTAAGTCGTGGGAAGACATGGGCTCGACAGACACAGAGGCCCTTCTGACGAGGAAGGAAACCTGAACTTGTCAATCACGTCACTCCTCTGTCAATAGCTGTTTAATCCTCTGTTGAAAGCTGCTAGGTGCTGGATCAAGAGGCAGACAGGAGGTTAAAGGTGACATGAATGACAATCCCCTCACTGCAAGAGCATTTTTCATCGTTGGTGTTGAGAGGTAAGCATCTTATCACTTCATTGTTTTTGTGAAAGTTTGTTTTAAATCAACACTGTGGTTCAGCTTGTGACATTGATAGTGATGAAAGTGATACTGAGACTAAATGTAAACTCCCTTTTATCAACTTTTGCACTTGGCATAAAATGTCTGTGCCTTAGAGCAAATCCTTCAAGACTTACTCGCCATCCAAAAAAACAAAACAATGTTTGTGTATTGCTTTATATTCTGCCAGTCTGAAAAAGACAGATACAGTTGAATCAACTGCAGTTATATGTGTGGGGATAAACAAATCATAATGAAATGAGCACGGTGAAGACAATACACTTGTTTTGAGCAAAAATATATTTGAGCTTATAAAAGCCTTATTATCTCCATGACAACGGCTTTACTGGTAACATGGCAAAGTATCTATGTATAACCACAGCAACATCTTCCAATTGAATTACAAGCTGCACCTGTGCACATTATGGATGAAAATAACAGAGAGAAAGCAACTGTTATAGTGATCCTGTTGACTTGATCTGAGCATGAGACTGTCTGAGTCTGCTCTGCACAGCAGAGAACATATAGCTCCTCTCACAGAAATGATTCATTATTGTACAGCAGCGTAGGATTAATTAGCTGATAAACAAACTTAAAAGCAGTTTGGTGTGTCATTTTACAGTATCTTGTGAGAAAAATGACTAAATGTTCTTGTTCTTACATTTAAATACACCCCCGATGTTCTACTGATTATCTTGCACAACCCCTTTTTTATGTTCATGAAAAAATAAAATCTGCTTTAACCTTGTTTTCCACCTAATGCACTAATACAGACAAACAAAATAAATACCTTCTTCGACCGGCATGAAAAATCTGCAATAGCATAAACTCAACAGGCTATATGATACAAATGGGGAACGGCGACATTCAAATAAACAGACTCACTGTGAACTTTCCTCATTTTGTTTACCACTGGGATATAAGCTAAACACTGGATTTGTGGAAAGGGCACCAGATCCGAGACGCATATAGAGAATATTAGATCAGAACGAATAGCAACACTGAAGATGTGGTAAGGACAGGCTTCTTTCAGGTACACCGGCTGTTCTATCAATACATTTTCTTGGAGGATAACAGCCTGTGTCAATGAATATTTATGATTAATACAGCTATTTGTAATAAATATTTGATGTTACTTTATTTGCCAAGTTGCTTCTAAGGGTTTAAAAGACTGAGGGGTGCTCATACTATTCATGGAGTCTTTATTTTAATTTAAAATACAGGTTGTATATTTGTGCCAATTAAATCTGAGACAATCCTTTAATCATTTATTGCATTATGCATCATATATATAATGTAGTCTTCCTGCAATGACTATTTGCAGCCAACAACAACTGTGTGATGTGATAGTTTGTGACTGAGTGCCACCAACATGTTTTGCAAATAGCCATTAAAGTTTTTAGTGGAAGCAAGTGCCAACCTGTGAAAATGGTATTGGTCAACAAATCCAGTGATGGTGATCACAAGTCAGAAAAGGCTGAACCATTATAAACAAAATTATTGCAATAATTTTCTGGTATTGTAGAAAAGACAGTGTTCTTGAAGTACTTTTTCAGAAGAACATGAATGTGTGCTCTATGCTGAACTTTAGAAACGTACATTACATTTAGTCATTTGACAGACATTTTTATGAAAAGTGATGTATAAAAGAGGTGCAATTATGTCACGGTAGATGATGGAGAAAAAGTGCGTTTCAATTCCATGTTTCACTTTACACTAGTGCCTCAAGGCTTGCTGGTGCATGAAGTAACATATAAATGAAATCCTAGAGAGGTAGAGTAGGATCGAGAAGGGAGTGCTCTCGTAAGAGTTATGTCTTCAAGCAATTTCTGAACCAAAAAGAGATTCAGCTGACTGAATCTAGCTTGGTAACTCATTCCACCACCCAGTGATTTTCTAGGAGACAGTATTGGACCAGTGAAGTATCAACATTAAACTCCCATATAAGTTATTAAACACGCATACACCTAGTTCACAAGTAAAAAGAGTAAAATGCTGTTAGCCCAGCTGTAAGTCAGCTGTTTGAATGATGTATTAACTACACATTAGCCTTTGACGGCTGTTGTAGACATTAGCTTGCTTAGCAGTAAACTGATCACATCAAAACAAAACAACAAAACAGCCACTGTATAATAAAAACACTTAAATCTTATGTCCCAACAAGATTCTTGTCAATATTTGCCTGGACAGAGATCTGTTAAAATGGTGGATGTATCTTTATGTCAGTTAAACTCTAACTGGTGTAGAGCGCTGTAATCATAACACCTAAAACCTGAAACCGAGTCAGTATTTTTGCACTTCCGGTTCCCTCGCCCTGAAGTCAATGAGTTTTTTGAATAGGTTTTGGTTAGATGCCTTTAATAAGGTCTGTGGTTAACACAAGCCCTGTACATTGTCACTTTTCATTTTATGAAATAAAATACACCAGCACATATTTTTAAATGGTTTTACATCTTAGAAAGGTGGTTGCTAACAAGTGGCTAAATGAGACTACAGAGGTTGTCTGGGATATCTACCACAGAGACTCATTGCCATTTACCATTAAGACTAATCAATTCATAAACAAATTGCTGCAGCTCTAAAACAGTATTTATTGTCTATAGTGTCTAAGATGTGTAAAATTGGCTTATTTTGAATGAAAAAGCTCAGCATTCCTTGATATAAACCCTGTGTTTGTCCAAATAAAAATTTGTGACCTGTCCATTATTTTTAGAGGCAGTATGAACATGGCACAATAAAGGGAACAGGTTGTTTACATTTTCTAGCGACACAAGAAAAATACTGTTCTGTAATGCTGCCGTTCTCTCTGCTGTTATTCACTTGATTGCATCTGTTCTGAATATTGCTTCCATTTTCATCAAGTATGAGCAAGAATATACAAGAAGACAGACATTGCAATGGTAAATTAATGATAATGACACAGTTGTTTGAAATAGTTGAGGTGTGCTTGTAAATGCTGTGATAATAGAGGTAAAGGAAACATTTATGATTGAGGAGGAGGAGGGTGATGGAGGCAAATAGAATTTAAGATCAAAGAGGAGGACTAAAGGCTTTGTCTTTTAACACAAGGAGGACATTTAATTCATGATCTCAGAGAAAGAGAATGGGATACAAGAGGGTGTGTGGCTGATGCAGTAATAGAACCAAGCTCGATAAAAGCAGAACCCTGTAATGCACTGTGACACAAGGCTCACATCAAGGGCAGAGAAAGAAATGGTAAAATTGTTCGTCTGATAAAAAAGCCATGTTTTCTGTCAAATATTAATGACTCTATGAAAGACTTTGCCATTACAGCAGCTATTCTGAAGTTATAAGAGGGCATGGTTACACAGAATAGTGTTGATAACTTCTTCTAGCTCTTACAACCACACCCTTTCCTCCTTTGATAGATGGGTATACAGCACAGGCAGTTGCATCTCTCTTACACTGAACAGAAACATTGTGGCCTGTGTGTGTGTGTGTGTGCCCAATATTTGTGCAGCTCTGACTTATTTTTCACTTTTCCCTTTAACTTCCTGTGAGTCATCAGCAGTGGAGGAAACACTTTACAGCTGCACCTTTATTTTTATGTGAAAACATGGTTTAATGCACACAGAGAACAAAAGCAGGAATCTGGTACAATGTTTCGCTTCACTTGTAAATTCCTGTGCAGCGACTTAATTTGCTTTGCTTCTGGATGGTAAAGTGCAGTCATAAAGCTGTTATATAACCTTTGCTTATTTAAGTATGTCATGAGTCTGGAGTGGCTTATGTAACTTTAGGAGATGGTGAAAATCTGTAGATGCTGTCCCATTTTTACTTTACTTTCTAAAAATCCAAGATACATCTTTTGTGCTGATGGAAATTACTTTCAGCAAATCAGCGAGAAACTGTACTTGATGAGCTTAGTTGCTTTAAAGTGGATGGTGACAGTCTGCACAAATCTTTTACCACTATACTGCAGTTGCAAATGCTGTCGGTCACACGTGAGATGCAGAGAGATAAGAAATGAAGATATTCTTTTATTTCAGATATCCATAATTAATGTTTTCCATGTCGCCACATAAAGAATAAAAAGTCCTTTGATGACTGTAGAACTTTATGGCTGCTTGTTCATTTGTCATTCACAGAACGAAAGGGAGCGATTAAACATCTGTAGAAGTTGATAATTTACCTTTAACTAATAATTTGTAAATATGTAGTTTTTTAAACCCCCCCCCCCCTTCACTATTAGGAAACTTCAGTCAAGATGTATGAACTAGTTTGGATGAGTGGCATTACATAACCCAAAAGTACTAAGTGATATTTATCTCTCCACTTTATGAACTTTATTTTTGGGAATGGGACTAATTTACAGATATGCTTATGAAATTTGTTTTTCTGGGGTTGGGCCTTATGTTCATAAGCTGCAACCTCAAAAATAGCAACCAATGCTAGTTAGAGTTTCATACTGGTATTTGTGAGGAACAAGAACAGTTGATTGGACTTGTAAAGATGTTACAAATTAGTAAATGACTCCCACTGTGTTCTCAGATTTCTGACAGCAAAACTGTTAAAAAGAAGTACAAACATCAGTGGCAACACTGTGGGCACTCGATGTAAGTATGAGGCCAACTGCAATGTAAACAATACAGAATAATGGACAATGCTCCCAATTTGGAATACTGGTCGGCTTTCCAGTTAATCCAGTTCTTCCAAAATTGCATGGAAAGTTAATTTTCAGCCACGTCATTAGTAAAATGGCAACAGGTGAGATGTTGCCGTCAGAAGAACTGGTAATGAAATTGAAAATGTACTACAGTGAGTAACTTATATTTTCACCATCACCGTATCCTGTACATACACTCCACTGCACCCTTATAATGCCAACATAGTATTTCAACGGTCTGTCCCGTATAAGCTCTGCCATATTCTGATAGCAGAACGCCTGTTAGACAGCAACTTACAGAAATCTTGATATAATATTCAACCTTAAATTAAATGCGTATTTAGGGTAATACACTTTACATTTTAATTTGGAAATTAAGAAAAAGGTATAAAAATTGCAATGATCTGTTTTTACTTCTGCCACTAAATGCTTTTTAAAAAATCATCATTATTACCATAAATAACATTATTTCTTGTCTTATTTACCACTTTGTAGGGCAGTTCATGTTTGGCCAACTCTGTAAATGTGAATATTAATGTGAGAAGATGATGCTCACAGAACTAACACATGTGTTAGGCCACCATATAAATAAACCATTTTGTAGCATTTAATTGGATTTTTCTTTACACTGTATGTCTAGCAGTTTTTCCCCTCATATTTCAGGTTCCCACCCTTCCCCTCTAGCTGTCAGACCTGGCAACAGTCCGGGATGTTTTAAAATCTTTTTGTATCAGTGGCGTTTGGCACCCTGCCCACCCCACAGGTCAACTAGTCATCAGAAAAACTGCAGGCTCTCCAGATGGCAAGTCAGCTCATGGAAGCTTGTTACCAAGCTCATTTGAACATCAGTGCATACTACATTTCAAATGATAGTTCAGTTGTTTAGTTTTCAGTGATATTGGTGAATCAAATCTATGAAGTAAATAGTGATTCAGTCATTATGGAGTTTAATATCAGAATCAGCCATTTTAAAACAACCATCATGCAGCCAGTTCATCTGTGGTCACAGCAGTACTTCCTCCTACAACTGTTTCTTAACACTGTTCCAAATCATTGTAAAATCTTATATTAATTAGAGACTTACTTATTATCATATTTATGGGCAAGACCTGACAGGAATCACCTGAGAGCACTGCTGATTTCTACCCACTTATTTTGGAACGAGGAGCAGGTTTAACCTGAACTTTAGGTCTTCTGAAGGAATGATGAAAGCCACTATGTATTTTTTATGCTAATTACTGTCATTAATTGGTAATATTATAAATTTGTCAATAGGATATTAATATAAAATCACTGAAGAAAGCCATTTTGCATGTGATATTTACCTCTGCCAAGGCGGGGGGAATGTTTTTACCCGCATTTGTTGCCCGGATTGTTTACAGCATAAGTGAAAAAGTAATGATTAGATTTGAATGAAAGTTTATTGAGAGGTAGGGTATGGCCCACAGAATTACCTGTTACATTCTGCTGCTGATCCAGACCACGGCTCGGCTCCAGGAATTTTTTTTAAATGATTCTTCACCATTGTGGGTGTTGAAAAGGCTTTTGACTGTATGTGAGACCCCTTGTGGCAAAATTGTGTGGCTGCACTGCTGAGCATTTGGGATGAAAGCTTATTAGTGGAGCAGGAGCCACATTGGAAAATGGACTTTAAAGTGGATTTACATGTACCCAAATGGTGTGAGCTGTGTGCTTCTATTGAGGACTGTTAAAAGCACATGGTTATTTCAGTCTGCATGAGACATTTTTCTTGAATAACTTTCAAACTAATAATAATATCAATGTGATTCCAAATGGTAGGGGTACGTTCTCATTCTTACAGAATAATATTATGAGGAGCTGACTATCATGGAAATATTGCTTTTAGTTGGCATTATGGGGAAACTGATCTGCCTTGACGGAGGTTTGCTCTCTCTGAGTGCTTTCTAGTTCATAATGTGGTGCAACCTGACTTTGCAACTCAGATGGTGGGACTTTGACCTGGTATGTCACTATCCTTTCAAACATACCATTTCTCAAAATCATTTTTCTCTTTTCAAACATGTACAGATTGTAATTAATTTAATGGAATTGAATAAGATTTATGCTCTGGAACATGGGTTTGATGAAGGCTAAACACAGATAAAAAACAAATCTAAATTTAATTAAAGACCATGACATTTTGAACATCAAGCTTAATTTAAAAGCAATCTAACAAAAAATATCAATGTTAAACTCAGCCCAATCTGGTAGGCGATGTTTTTCCAAAGATAGCATTACATATCTTCTATATTTAACAAAATACTGTGATTAATTTAGTTGATTTTCATTTAAAGATATACTATTACCATCAATGTAATTAAGACAGCAGCAAATTACTTGTCAAACTTATTGTACAGTTCATTCTGAGAGGAGAGGACAACTGCAAAATGATTATAGGGTACCGATATTGTTTTGTTACTGCATGCTTTATGCTTAGCAGCTAAGAAGATATCACCACTTTCAGTAGGCATTTGAATTATAAAACAGGGCCTCAATTATAGCGAAGAGAAATAATGTCTATGGCTCCTGCTGAGGTCTTCTGTATTTTTTTATTATTTAAATAACCAAAAAATGTAATCAAATTACAATACTGTAGTTTCAGGAAGTGGATCACTATCTTTAAAAGCTGCAAGATTACAAACATGGCCAATATGCTGCCAAACAGTGCATCTCAAAGTCACCAGAAGGATTTCAATGAGGCTGAAACGTATCTCTTCTTCTCCCCATCCTCGACACCCTTCACATTCAAATGACCTCTGAAGGCAGCATGGGGATCTGCCTGATAGATATTACAGTATTTTGTTCGTGTCTGGTTTATGTGAGATCTCGTCAGCCCCCCTCCCCCTTACCATGCAAGCTGACCTTTCATATTTAATACCCCATGTTGGGTAAAGGTCACCTCTGTTTTGACTTCTCTCGACCGGTTTTGTTGTGTGATTGGAAATGCCCACAGAATCTTCGAAACATTTTTCCATGTTGCTGTCAAAAACATGCAAAAGGAAAGTCATCTTGGTTCTATAAGTTATTTCTGAGATTTCTAATCATGTCAGGGTGAATAGCTTACACCCGAGCATGCTGTGCTATAATGTTGTGAGTTTATGAGTAATTTCCATCACTTCTATACAGAAATGATCAACTTTGCGTTTTCATGGTTTGAAGTCTTGAGTGTGCAAAGCTTGAAATTAGTGTAGAACCTATATCAAATGTCAAGAATTGAAAAATAAACTACTAATATTTTGTTATCAGGGAAAGCATCACCTGTTCAAAAGTACACTGTAATTATATGTTGTCTCTTTCCACCACAGATTTAATGTTACTAGTGCGCTTTTTTCTCAGAAGCTATGTGAACGTTCAGTGCCGTAGCATTGGATTTTCTTACAATACATGTCCCAATCACATGAAGTGCCCGCTGTTGGCTTCTTGTGACAGGTGCAGAAACCTAAACAGTGGCTCTGAAAACCAAATACCTCATTGCTAATTCATGTACATTATTTTATTACAGGGTGATTTTATAGTAGTGGGTAAGCTACTTCTCTACTCCTCTATATTCAGTATATTGTTGAAATGGTTTCGACCTTCAACACATTTTACTCATTTACAAGAATTTTCGACTTTTGTTTCATCAATGTGCCTTTTATTCTGTCATCATCTCTCTCTGCGGTGGTTCTGTTTTAAGACTTGGGAATGCGAAAGGCTCCAGTTAAGCTTCAAATGGCCCTCCTCCCATCCCAATGAGATGGAAACATTAATCAATTAGGTTGGCCCTTAAAGTATCTGAAGGAGATGAAGCTCCCCTCTCTCTGAAAATGAAATGCCACAGACTTTTAAATCCAGTCAAAGGGCATTTTTCCCAATCTTGCTCTCTTCTTTTTCCCCTCTCTTTCATTCCCCACTCCCCATTTCATTCATCTTCCCTCCCATCCCCCTCTCATTTCTCATGTGCAAGACAAGTAGAAGGTCGGGGAATGAGAGGATGATGAAGAGGATGGTTTATTCAGGAGTGGAATGGGAGGATGAAAGGATGATGGGGCTGTGAAAACAAATAGAAAAAACATTTTCAGAGAACAAACCTATGGTGTTAAAACTACAAATTTTGTCATTGTTTCCACATGAGACACATTTGCATTGGTACCTCCACTTGTAAAAATCAAAAATTGCAAAGGTTAATTACAGGGTTTGTTTGTTGGTTGGTTGGTTTGTTTCACATCTAATGCGACGAGTCAGAGCTCATCAACCATCAGTTACAATCGACATCTAATAAAATGTCATATATCTGTATATGAAGAACAAATATTGTATGTGATCGGTTTGTATCTGGTGGAAATACAATAACAGCTAATTACTAGTATGAAAAAGGGCCACACAGAGGGTGGAGCGGACTCTATGAATGGCTGTTGTTTCAATGGCCAGTTGTCCAAAGGAACAAGAGACAACATAGTCTCATTATTGAAGGTCAGTGGCTAGAAAAGGTTAGCAAAGGTTCACCATTGAATAGCCCTTTGTGATGCGTCTGCTATGGCCTCACACAGAATTTTACCAACTGTGCTTTGGTAAAGAGAAGTGCAAACTCTGCAAAGCATTCTTTGGCACATCATTGTTAATATTCTGGAACTGCCATATGTTTTAGTTTATTTGCGCATTTTAGTTCAGATGAATCTATGACAGGAAATGATTCTTAGTCTTATATTGTGTCATTTAAAAATGCTTGCGTTTTCATGTACAGTACATTTTGTACTTGCTATAGACTGGCCCCCTTTTTGAAATGTCATACAGAAATATGAGCTTATAGAGGACCAAATATAATTTATTAGGAGTCAGAAGCACTTGGCGTTAAAATACCCCTAGACAACAATGGTGTCCTTTGTAAGACTGTCAGATATGTGTCTGATTTAGGCAACATTAACTTGCTGCATCTAGAAAGTCTGAATGTTTCATCTGGG
The DNA here is from genome assembly GCF_001952655.1 of Monopterus albus. Lineage (NCBI taxonomy): Eukaryota > Metazoa > Chordata > Actinopteri > Synbranchiformes > Synbranchidae > Monopterus > Monopterus albus. The sequence goes on from NW_018127881.1 coordinate 2,353,915, forward strand.
CCCATTGCATGACTTGCTAACCCACAATTGTGTCGCACTAAACCCTGTCAGATCAACAGTTTCATTGTTTGTCTTCACAATACTTTCTTAGAGTCCCATTTAAAATGTTTTTATTATTTCATTTACATGTATGTTTATAGTAGCATTGAACAGGATAACAGAATTCACTTGACATGCAAGAGTTTTCATTCAACATATTTTCCAAGTGGAAGACAAGTGGAAATGTGAAAATAAAAAAATTAGGCTCCTGTGTACCTGTGAAATTTAGCTCAAATAGACATAATGTGAAATTTATTGTATGAGAACCAAAGTCAAAGTCATTCATTATGGCATTTACAAAGCATTTCTGGAAGCTGCACCATCACAAAGTGATTCACAGAAAACCAATGACACACATCAACGCAGAGGTGAGTCTTTTCCACAGGTTTGATTTTTTTCCATAAATTTTCTGCTTGTGTTTATTACTGTGAAAACAGTGTGTTTTCTGTGTAAATTATGGTCATTAATGAGTCATCTCTCTGCTTAATGGACCTACTGAACTATTTCCTGTTTACCATTGCTTTTCTGTTTGCTGTACTCAAGACACCCTTATATGGAATTGCTGCCAGTCGAGCAAGGCAATGTTGTTACAACATTTACATTAGCGCTAAATTGAGTCAGAGAGAAAGGTAGCACCATTTAGGACTTCAAATTTGAGCTAAACTGGAAAAAAAAACATTAAAAATCCATGTGAAAAACACCCATGTACTGCTCAGATGGTTGAAAAAAAGGTCATTTGACCTATAAAACTTTTAGCAGTAATTTCTGAACCTGAAAGCTTTAATGTGTTTTACAAGCGCATAAGCATTAATATTTTACACAAGATGACCAGCAATGAAAGTCCTGCAATGTCTGACAAAACTACACCTTGAGAGCTTCACTTCCCATGAAGGTCTTATTATAGTGACACTAAATAACACTTACATAACTCTGCTTGTTTGCTACAGTTGAGAGGGTAGGCTAATGTGTATTCTGTCATGTGGAGGAGGAGAAGGCCACTTAGGTACTGACTTTATTCTACAGTACGACCACTGAAATATGCAGCATCTAAAGGTGGCTTGCTGAAGGAAATCTCTGTTCACCCTACAGTTTCTTTAACATAAATGCAACATAGCCATAAAGATATGTTTGTGTTCATTGACATAATCTTCAGTTATTCACTTCTCCAATCTACTGTCTCACTGGTTAATGACACGCGTTGGTATAAAACAGAGAATGTCAGGGAATGAGCAAAAAAACCCAGTCACACTTTCTCTTGAAATGAAAGGAAAAAAGTTTTTTGTGTTGTTTATCGCTCATTGGTAATCAGTGCACATTTTCACGTGGAAGAGGATTTAAAAGTCCATTTAAATGCAAGAAAGGAGACCTAAGAGGCAGAGTAGAAAGAGAAGAGAATGTTGCTGTCTGGGTCTTGTACTACTAGTCAGTAAATGTTTTGTTTTAGGTGAAATAGTACACCAGTTTAAAAAACTAATGTTTTCTCCAAAGCAACTTACTCTTGTAGCAGCACAAAACATCACTGAACATTAGTGAGCTGAGTTCCTTTACTTAAAAAAATGAACACTACCTTTCCACAAAAGGAAAATTCATATTCAATTTTCAAAAAGTAGCTCATTTAAGCTTTGACAAAGTTATAAAACCAATACTGCTGACATGATCTAAGTACTGGGAGAGTTGTAACCCTTAATGGAAACTACTGTTTTATATTTTCCTCTCATTTCCTGATGCTGGCTGCGGCTCTTACCAAGGCAATAAAACGTGTTTGTTCAGCTTATTGTGCTGAGCGGAAGAATGTATTTAATGATAGTATGTTAGACAATATGATTTGCATCCTACGTCAGAAACAAGTTGCCCTTGAATGGTAAAGTTTGCATGACTTTGCCTCTGTCCTTGTCTTATCTCCCTTTTATTTACATCAATGTGAGTCCCTACTTTTTCACCCTTCCACTCCACAACTAATTCCACCCTCTGCCTCAGTCTTTACCAACATCCTTCTCTTGCTTGCACCCCTTCCTTATTTTTCCATTTACACAATTCCTTCCAACCCCTCCTTTATTTTACATAACCCATTTTTGTTTCTTTCTGGCATAATTCCCCTTCTTTCTGGTCACTACTCTGTGTTATAAAGGGCTGCAACACAGAAACTACACACATTCCTTTCCCATGAAGCCATAAGTCAACTCATGCCAAATACGACTGTCTACTGCACCCTCTTCTATAACAGTGACTGAGAGACTGAGTGAACAAGTGACAGTATAAATGAGAGACAGGCAGAGAAGAATCAGATAGACAGTGACACAAAACTACAGTATAAGGAGACAGTATGCTTGTGACAGTTAACCTTATGAGCTTGGAGTCAGGACAGCCTGAGCTGGCAGCTGATGGCAGACCGACACAGCAAACCCGTGGTGTGACCCATCTGTGCCTGGTATTAAAGCAGGCTCACACCCCAGGGCCAGAGCCACCATGCTGCGTAATAGCTACACAGACATAGGCACAGTCCTGAGGGGGCCAACAAGTCACCCACTGGGATGACAATGGCAGCTTGGTTAACACAAACACACACTTACAGTATACTTGTACATAAAAACCCTCCCACACATGCAACAACAACACAGAAAGAAAAGAAATGCACACACTAGTAGGGATGCATAACTTACAGTACATGTTGCTCTGCCTTGCAAAAACACATTAATAGCATGTTTCTTTCTTTTTTCATGTACCAGTGAGCACATAACACCATTCTACCCTATTCTTAAAGACAGCGTGATACACGTTTGGCTGTGAGTGATGTTATTTTCCTTCTCTGCACCTATTTGAAGCTCTGGTTGGACATTGTTCTGTGTTTACATCCTGTTGTGTCGGCCGCTGAGTGAATATGTTTTGCGTTTGTCCAGGTGTGTGTGTGTGTGTGTGTGTGTGTGTGTGCAAGGGTCAAAAGTGGAGGACAGTAGCAATATATTATCTCAGCTACCGACTCTACTCTGTGTTTTCCACTGTCTACTGACTAGCGGACATATCAAAATCAAATAGAATGAAAAGTAAATTTCCAAAATAGCTGTCGGGAAGGTGGAACAGTGTTCACCAAACATAAGCTTTATGGTCTAAATTATGCCAGCATTACTTGTCATAACAAGTTGTATCAAGGGAAAACATAACACAAGTTCATGCATTTATGCAAATATACAAAAATTAATATTTCTCCTTTTGCTATAAACTGTGTTGCTTTCCAGTTCTCTCCAAAAGGAGATCACACACTAGATGAAAACTATACAAATTACTTCTCTTTTCAGGGAAGCAATGTTATTTTGCACTGACTCTCAGCTGTGTCACCCCTATCTGTTTTAATGTACATTCATGAGTGTCCACTCAGTGCCATTATAAAGCAACACAGGAGAATGTGACATTGGGAACCTTGTAGGGTTTCAAGGTTAGATTTTCTTGTCTGCAATATAATAAGGGCCCATACAAAACTAGCTACACAGCTTGAACCTTGATTTTCCTTTTAAATGTTTCATTTTGTAGCTGTAGAGTTACAACAAATTTTACAGCAACATAACTATTATTTAAGAGTTTCCATCACTGATACTATATGATATTTACATTGAAAATGTACATATGTTTTTTTTACTTAAATGACAGGTAAGTAAAACTAAGTAACAGTCACATCCAGGACTTTTATTTGTAATGCAGTATTTTTAGTGTGATGATGCTTTTGATTTTACTAAAGTAAATAATCTGAACTGCACTGCATGAGACTCCATCTACATTATTTATTCATCCAACTTTCCTACTGGTTTACTGTGAAGTGCGGACTAGATGCAACAGAAGGTTATGAGTTGGCTGTGAGATCATGATGACTGTCGCAGTTCATTCTCAGAAAAACCACTCAGATACAAAATGTTTACAGCTGTTAAAATCAGACTGATTACACTCAGCTTATATGAGTATAATCAGCATATACCTGGGATTCAGACTTGTGGGGTTCTCGTGTTCACGCACAGGCTGCCTCTATCCCAGTAAATGAGAGGTAACCTGAACTCAGTTTGTGGGGGCTCATTCTTCACCATGCTCCCTGTCCGTCCACCCAACTCCGCTGGCCCTCTTATCGCATGTTGCTCCTCTAACCGGTAGAGGTCGCAGCCTAGCAGCCACAGTGTGCACGGGAACGAATGGATGGATTTGAGCGCTCTCACACGACAAAGCAACAGCGCGTCTGGAAACCGGGAACGGAGCACTGGCATTTTGGGAGAAACCGTCGACAAGAGCACTTCTGCATCTTTACCTGCACCACGACCGACTCGGCTCGCTGACAAACAACTTCACTGACCGCTTTTCTTTTTTCTTTTCTTTTCGTTCTTTTTTTTATACCGACACTGGCACCTTCCCTCTCTGCTCCTCTCTGTCCAAGTGAACTTTATAGGGATGTTATATCAGAGCACCATCGCACAGAATGCCCAGATAGACAGTGCTGAAGTAAGTGTAGTACGGGTGTGAAGAGCCAGCGACTGGAGAGACTCGGTCTGCTTCCTCCACTTTTGATCGGTTTAATACACGCGAGAAAAGCGTGTGTGTATGTGTTTGTGTGTGTGTGTGCGCAGGAGAGAGAGAGAAGTCGCACAGGTTTTTGGAGCTACGCTTTCATGCCGTCAGTCTTGCGGACTCTGAGATGGACGTCAGATTTTATCCAGCTCCCCCTTCAAGCGTGGGTTCATGTACATTACCGACTGACTCCGGTTTGGACTATTACCACTCCAACAAGGTAAACAGTTATCTCTACTTTACGAGCTTATAGCCGGTCAGATGTGCATCCCTCAGTGCGACGATGGTGCTCGCGCGCAGAAGTACATTGGTTACAAATGGTGCACCATACTGACAATTTGATCATGCAATGTGTTAGGAAGACCATTAGAGACAAGTGCTGCACTTTTCGCTACTCTGAGATAAGTGAGTCTGTGGTTAGAGGCTGCGTTGACAATGAACTTTGTTGCATTTCTGACGTGATACTAGACATAAACACGCGGAAAACCACTCATGACACCTGTTCTGAGCCCGTAAACGTGGATTTCCCTTTAATTTCGCTTGGATAAATTATGGGTACGTTTCGCCGTAGCTGTCCTGAGAGTGGAGTTGCGCGTAACTCTCCAGCGCACTGCTGGCCGCAGTGGGCACATTAGCGAATGCCCTATCTGAACAAACCTGAGCCTGATGTTTTTAATGATGATATGTAGAATAACAAATTTTCCCCCCGTATAACGTAAACCTTTCTGACCTAACTGTAGAAATACAATGCCTTATCTGCGTCACACAGGTTCCCACATGGGTCAATGCACAGGTAGTCCAATAAACAATTACCAAGATTACGTCTAAATGCGAATGTTATAGCTCTGGACTATTTTTTTTTTATTCTGTAAGGAATATATTGTGCAACCTGTAACTGGCCAGTCTACCAGTTTGTCTTATTTTGTCTCATTGCACGAGAAAAGTGTTTCCATGAAGATAAGTCAGCCACGAGCTGATCAGCCAAACCCGTAACCATATAGTAACTTTATAGGCATTCATTTTTCATAACCTAACAAGAAAGCACCCATAGTGGATTATTCATAAATGTTTGCGTTTATATCAACACGGGAAAGAAGTTGTGAATTACACCTGCGTATCTACGGCACCCGAGACAGTTTTATTAGTAATTTGAAGTGGGAATCGGCGCCATAAACTGATTATGACTCACAAGCTTCAGTTTGAAGCAAGGTGCTATAAAATCGGTTTGCTTAAGTCTTTTCTGGCTAGCTAAACATCGTCAAGTTTTCCCAAGTATGCAATGATTGATATTTCTGTTGAATCATGGTACTCACTGCACAGAGAACACCTTTTCATTGTTAACTCTCTTTTCATGCTCAGCAAAAGTGCAGATGACTCTTTGCTCTTCTGTTAAAGGTTTTAGACATATGCCAAATGTACAAACCAGATAAAATCCAAGACTACAAGTCACAAGCAACAGAGCTAGTTCCTTTTTGTGGGCAAGGTAAAACTTGTGTAAACAGTAAGTACTGGGCAGAGGCAGGAGAAGGCATTATACCCAGAGCCACTCAAATAGGTTTGCTGGCCTTAGCACCTGGAGGGAAGCCAGCAGGCAGTTAACATTTGCTGATGACAAAGTGAAACCTTATAGCACAGTACAGTATTTGAATTGTTAATCTCCCTTGTTCATACACACAGTCACCTGCACTGTATGTATGCATGAAGAACGCACACATGCAACACACACACACTCATATGCAATCTCACACATATACAGTCACTTACAGACAAGTGTGAATTAAAGCTCATGACTACTTTACATATAGTTATTCCTTCACCTCCTAACCTACTGCAGTATCAACCTCAGTTCTTAAATTCCAACTGATCCTAATTAAGAATTGAATCTTAAACTACAACTTAAATTAGCCCATATCATAAAGTGAGAATTAGTAAAATAACCTCACACAGATGGGTTTTCCTGTCCTTGTGATAATATCACACACAAGTACACACAGTAGCTGCAGATGTATATTCGAGATCACAGTGGGACCTGGCCCTCTCTGATGGAGGCCATGTCTCAGGTCTTGTAGTGTTAACACAACGCACTGTACTAATTCAGAGGAGGTAGAGGTTGCTGGCCTGGTAAGAAGCCGGTTTGAGTTTCAAGGACAGAATCATATAACACTGTCATTACTAAAGTAACAGCTGTGACTAAGAAGTAAAGTGACATATTATCTGTACTGTGCTGCTGCTACACATAACTGTTGAATAATGATGCAGGAGCCTTATATGACATTTTGGCAATAGTTCTAATTTATGGCAGTCTTATTTCAGAAGCGGGATGAAGTTGACCTCCTGGAATAGCATTGTGTTAGCAGTGCGGATGTGATCTAATGCCAGTTCATGTGCAGGTGTTCACTTGTAGAGGTGATACAAAATAAGCAATTTCTTTATTTCATTGTCTTTATGTAGTTAAATCTAACTATTGCGTGCATGGTTTTCAATCCTTTTGTTTGAATGTTTAAGAGAAATTGGAAAGACAAATGCAAATTGCAGTGATAGATCATTTCTATTGTAAGAGTAGGATATGAACAAGCTCAAACCCCCTCCCCGCTACTCAAGGCTTCCTGGAAGGTGATGATTGACCATCATTTCCACTTAACCCAGGCAGAACATATATGTAGAACCTACATGAAACTCACTTACTAAACATACCAGTCAGGAAGTGAGCACAACACTAAGTGGGACCAACTATATATAAAAGCCCTTCACTTCCTGTTAGAGGTGTAAACTCAAAAACACATTTATTTCTGAGAGTGGGTGTTAGGTTTTGTGTAAATGATTGTATATCTCTATGTCTTTGTGTGCTGTGTGCGTGCATATAGTTGATCCTATCTTCATTATATCTTCTATCTGAAGTGGTTAATAATTGAGGAATGTAAAGAATGTGTAAGCTGATACTGGTTTGAGCTGCTTGACCGCATTCAGACTGATGATTGATTGATGCTATGCCAGGAATATAAATCACACTGACAGAATAAGTCAATACTCCAGATCTGCTTGTATGAATGCACTTGACCTTTGTTTTTAGGCAGTGGTTTTCCTGGAATTACACATTTAACATCAACTTTCCTAAATGCTTTAATCAAAAGGTGATTGAGAGTAAGGAACTTGATGCTTAGATTTTTTTTAAACCATAATCAAAACACAAAATCATGCAACTATCATGTAAGACAAAAATGCTAATGTGCTTCTTTACATTTCATTGTAAAATCCTTCATACAACAACTTGAGCATCCACATTTCGGAACAAAGCAAAGAACAACACATGTGAAGAGCATTGATTTGTATTTTGCTATGAGCCCCATGGCTCTGTTGCTCTTCTCAACTCTTTCCAACTCTCATTGTCCTGCACTTGCAGAATCACCGTGAGTCATCTTTACTTTTCGCCCAAGATTTCTCCTAATCTTTTTGAAGCCTCTCTATATCTTTCCTGGCTGAGTGGGAGGCTCATTTGTTCAGTGTACACTCAGCTGTGTATACCAGCGCTGAAGGCCACTTCTTCGCAAATGCCTGTTTTAGCGAGAGACTGTTTGTCAAATGCATTATGACTTGTGCATACCCCCAGGCAGAATCACTCCGGTGAAATGAAGTTGGATAGATTACTGTAGCTGTTCCACTTTCTCCTCATCCCTCTTCCCTCTAACAGCATGGTGCACAGGAGAGAGGCTTTCACATAAGGTTTTTAATCGAATGCTTTGCAAATCTTATTCTTTACATAGTTGCAGGCTGTATGCATGTTATTTATATATGCTCAAGCCTTTTTCATTCCAGTGTGATGCAAACATCTTATTGATACAGAGTTTGCGTTGTTGGAAGTACATACACAAGTGACATCTTATTTAAAGCATTGCTGTGTTTGCAGACTCCATGCATGTGTGTGCATACTAATTGCTAATATGCCTAGAGGCAAGATGTATGAAACATGCTTAACAGGATAACCCTAAATTATACACTGATCCAGATTTTCCCACCCGTGTTAGACTTTGTAATGCCTTCCTGTACACCTCCACATGAATGCAAGTAACACTTGCGCTCATTTGTCCACTCAAAGAGCAATGAGGCCAGGTTTTGCAGAGCCCATACCGCCCCTTTTCAAGTAATCCATTTCATTTCCACCACTATCCAAATCATTGTACTAGTCATGGGGTAGTTCAAAGTATGGACAGAAAAATATTTTCCATGTTGAATTCTCAGAATGTGTTTTTTACCCCCCTTCTTCAAAGCATGATGGTAATAGAAACAGAAAAAGAAGGGGAACCTCACTCTATACACAGAGAGAAGTTCATTACATGGAGGCAAACATTCTTGGGTGGACAGCATGGACTTGAGGTTTTTCATTGTGCCCATTCATAACATTCTGCTGACTGGCCTGTCCGAGTTGCAATATCCCAACCATTCTCACTGGGCAAATGTTAACCCGTGCGTGGCTCAAGTGCACACCCGAGGGGAAAATCGCAGTGTAAAGCTGCTGCAACTGAGAATACTCAAAGTGTTTATTATTCCAATGCAATTAACTCGGAGCTAATAATATATAACATGATATAGAGTCAGGGAGTGATCATTTTCTGTATTTAAGAAAAAGTTAAAACTGCCTACTTTGTGATGTTATTTTTTTTTTGGTCTTACCACTTCCTGGCACTATTCATAAGTCTTTTTGTCTCCCCACCACTCCCCCTCTCAGTGTCTAACTTCTTCTTTCATTTACCTTCCCAGCAGCAATGTCAAAAGGTTATGAAGAGAAGCCGGATCGCTTGGGGCTGATTGTGTCTTTGAGTTAATGATAAGTAACTACAGTGTTATTCTCTGGAGCGATGGGGTTTAGACTGTGTTCTGTGCACAGACCATCACAGTGGGAGAAAATTGCACTATTTAAGAAGATTTTGTTTTTTTGATCACTGGTTAAAAACGAGAAATACAGGGCTATTTTTTCAAAAGAAGTAGATGGATAATTGTGTAACGTGCTGAACCTCACTGTCCTAATTTGTTTGTTTATTCACCTACTATATTTTACATCATATTTACAAGAAAAATCCCCATATTGCTGCAACCCTATCAGTGATATTGTAGTTTAGATTCTGCATGATATTTCATTGGGTTTTTAGGGTCAGCAATAGGCTGTTAGAGAACAGACAAAGGGACACAGCATTATCCATAATAGGGATTTACCCCCATGGACTTCAGTTTAACCTACAGGATAGTGAAGGTGACAGAGCTTCAACCAGACTCTGTCACATTCCCATTTCTCTGCGCTCCACTTTATAATCTGGACCAGACGTGACTCAGAGCTACTAGAGGTGTTAAGAGGGTCATAAGTCATGTATGGCTGAAAATAGATAGTATAGTTTATCCTGCCTGGTTAGCTATTTAATCACCTAGGTCCACAGAAACAGGCTATTTATGTCGATGAGTGATTGTATTAACTGCCAAGAACTCAGTCATGACAGTGCATTTTTTAAAGCTCATCCTAATATACTTTGTGATGTACTATCCAAATCATTTCTACGCTGCTATCACACTGTAATCTATCAGCCAGTAAGTTGGTTCATTAAAAGAAAACACCAGACCGTTTTAAGGATAAGACTGATAGCAGGTTTCAAGGCTTGGTGACACGCAAGGCAAACTGTAACACAGTGTGAAACACAGCCACATCACAGGACGTCAGAGTAATTCCAGTTTTGACATTGATTGCGAATAGAAGCAGCCAAGCTCCAGCCCAGCTCATGTCCCTCATTAAATCACATTAACCCTAATTATCGTCACTGCCCCTTGAAAGCCAAATACTACAGTCAGGCTTGACCTCTGTCTGCTCAGCTGGATGTTAGGTGTGTGTCTCATTCCCTCAACGTGTGTAACGGAGTTCAAGGTGTTTTAAACTGTCCTCACCTCAGGAGGCCACTGGTTTCTCAGTAGCAATAGCCTAGCCCGTTTCTCTTTCTCACTCCCCCCACAAACCGCCTCCCTCCTTGCAGCCCAGTTTTCTTGTGCTGTTTTATATTCAGTTCTTGATTGGTTGGGGGATGGGGTGGTGGAATAGCATTTGAGAGGTTACTGGTTAGTGCAGTGAGGGAGGGGGAAGTAGATTTGGGGTATGTGCAAAGAGAGAAAGAGAGAGAGAAGGGGCTATAGATGCAGGGGAAAATGGGGAGAGATTTTTAGGGGTGCTTTATTTTTCAGCTCACCATTGAGTCTATAATGTCATTCAACGATGTGGAAACCAAAATGAGCCTTGCCACCAGATGTGTTCCAGTCCAGATAGCGACTTGAAAGACAGACGTTTATTGTTTTAGTGCATTTGGTGTGGTTCAAATCCAAACTGCATGAAATGCTGATTGATGGATTTCACTAAAGAATGTGTGTGTTTGTGTGTGTGTGAGATAGAGAGGAGAAGGCGAGAGAAAGAGAGGGAGAGAGAGAGGCATCTGCTTCATGTGATTTATTTAACCATTTCTGTGCTCTGTTCCATGCTCTGCCAGCTGATGAGAAGGGTGAAAATGATTGCATTTTACTGTGCCACAGTAGCATTTCAAAACAGATTCTTTTGCTTTTTATCAGCACACCATTATGAAAAAGACAAACCTTTCAATAATGTTACCTTTTGATATCTACAGAATGTGGCCTTGGTGTTTCTGTAACATTCAAAGACAAAAAGAAGTACTGTATTACATGCTTCAGTAAGGATAAGTATGGTAAACATACTTGGCAGCAAGACAGTATATAAGTTGTTGCACACTAGGCTCTGTTTTCTGTTATAACACTAAATCAATAATAACATTCATTCTGCTGTGACCTTCCATTATGCAACTTTATATCTTTGGTTCACCAAGGCCAACAGCCAAAATTGTTGTTGCTGACATTTAGCATCATCCACATGCATGTGGTTTAGACTGTAGGTCAGGAAGTGCGTAGCTCAGTCTTTTTTGCAACAGGTTCAGCATCCCCACTGTGAGCTGGGTGTCCTTAATTATAACACAGTAACATTTTTGTTGTTCCTGTTGTTTTATGATTAAGGTATCAGCATGCCAGCATGGATGCAACAAAAACAAAACATCTTCATTATGTTGAAATGCTATAATTCCCCCAGCAAGAGCCAGAAAGTTGATCTTCATTAGGATAATTGCTTCATTTCATTCATAACCAAATAGACTACAAAGTGATTATTCTAGATGCTGAAGATTATAAGTGCAGTTATTGGCCTTGGCAGGTTTGTATAAAGCAGGCTTTGGTACATAAATTAGCTTAATCAGTGTAGGAGCAAACCATATCAACATTTCAAATAAGCACAGACGGAGCTCGTCATCTCTCAGTTTCACACTCGCCACTCCGCAGAGATCTCACAGTTCATCCAACAATTTGTTTTTCATTTCATCTCTCAGGGAACTGTATATTACAGCCTATGTTTTGATAATGTCGTTTTTTTTCCAGTAAAGACTTTACATGAAATGATGTGTGAGACTGCCTTTTGGTCTATGAGCAGGAAATGAAACACTAAAGAGCGGAAGAAGTATTGGAGAGGGAGTGCTGGGCAATTTAGGGACATCTTACTAGGTCAGTGTGTGTGGACGATTTGACAGGTTGTGGATTTTACATATCAGTCACAGCACTGGGAGGGACAGTGTTTAACCTTAAGCAAGTCTGTGAAGGCACCAAATCACCCTTCAAAACAGATGACTGGAAATGTATTATCAGTTTTCTGTAGGAGACAACATTTATCACTCACACTGTTGACTCAGTGCTTGTTTTATCAGGAGGTTTATTGTATTAAATGGTAGCCTGACAGCTGATCCAGGTACAGGTTATAGTGTTTTAGATTATATAAGCAGCACAGAGAATTTACCTATCACTGCAAAATGGCATATGGCGTATTTGTTGGCATTTCGTTCCCCTTGCTCCACTCCTGATAGGTGTTTCCTGTGTAAAGGTCAGTGAGGATGGCGTGATTCAACAGATTCCATAGGATAATGTATAAAAACACGGAACACAGTATCTGTGCTGTCGAAGAATGCAGCTGTCGAGTATATTAAAAGAGGTTCGCAAGCCTGGGCAAACATGAACAGTTGTCTTAGCTTCCTGAGGCATGTCCTGTGCAAACAGAACTGGAGATGGCTGGTTCAGGTCCACAGTCCCAGACCATAACCCCGCTGAGTACACACAGTCATAGACATACTCTCTCTCGCAGGTAGACACACACACTCATACATGCAGATGTTCATAGCATTAACAAACATAAGCACATGTGTGAGCGCACAAACCACAGAAATACTAATATGGTGTTGTGCGCAACATCCTGAACACCAGGCTCCTGTGATTACTGTATTTTATGGTGGGAATGTTTATGTTAACCTGGTGATGACATTCAAAGAACTGTGAGTGTAATCACAGTTAGTATATTTTGGAAAGATTTATGGATTTATGTGTGTGTTAGCCAGCCTGACTAGAAAGAGAAGAAAGTTTATTTGTTTTATTCTTTTTGGTTTCACACGTTTTTCTGCTTCCTTTAATTCCTCTCATACAAGCCAGAAGAAACACCTCATACCCATCAGTAATGATAAAGTCCACAAAATACTGCCGTTGAAAATATCACAAACATAAAGCTAAACATTTTAAAACAAGTGCCATCTGTGATTTATTTAGCGTTTTAGTCAATACTTCATCTTTAAGTTAGCTTGTATTCGGCCACCAGGCCTTGATCCTTTGCTATGTGCCGTTTGTGCTTCTCTGTGCCAAGTGTGTGTGTCACACCCCTCCCTATCACTACAAGCCCACAGTTCCCCCAGGCCCATTTTTGCCTCAGTCTAGAAAACCCCCTCTGGCCCTTTTGGGCTTTGTTCATAATATTTTCATTGTGACTTTGCCTTACTTTTCAGGAATGACATTCTCTGTATCTCAACAGTCAGTGTATTTTCAATGTTGACCCAGTAGCAGCATCATATAAAATCATTTAATCTTATCGAAGAGCCACACCTGTAGTTAAATATAGATGTAACTGAAACTAAATCTGATTTGCTTTTACATTTTTGTTTTTAAAATCAACAGGCTCCCACATGCAGTAATAACAACAATAATAATAATAATAATTCAACTCAAAGTACCGTACAACAACAAATGGAGCATGAAGCCTAATAAACCAGACCGCCACATATACTGGCTGTGGCTCATGAGGTAGGGCAGTCGTCTCCTGACCAGCAAGTTGGTGGTTTGACTCCCGGTCTCCCCGCATGCCTAAGTGTCCCTGAGCAAGACACTGAACCCCGAATTGCTCCTGGTGGCTTGACTAGCGCCGGTGCATGGCAGCTTGTCGCGTGAATGTTGTGTGTGAATGGTGTATTATCTTCTGTAAAGCGCTTTGGCCAGTGCAACACACTGAGAAAGCGCTACATAAAATACAGTCCATTTACCATATATGAGCTTGATATTCCTCCTAATGTTTCAAAATTTTGTACCCTTTGGTCTGTTTTAGCTGATTGGTGTGTGATGTATTGGTGCAGATGAAACTGCATTCTGAAACTGTGCTCACTGTGCAAACACAGCATGGCTGGCACTCCTGGTTTCACTTAATCTTTGACACAAAGACACTAGCATGTGGCTGGGCTCTCAGAGAGATTCAGTGACAAAAAAAGAGAGAGAGAGCTGTGTACGTGTGCATAAATAGTGAGATATTTGATTAAAAGGTAACAGGTCTCGCACATTAATGATCATATTTACTTATTTTACTTTTTCAAAGTCTATCTAGAGAGGAAGATTACCACCTTTTTTTAAGGATTTCTCTAAGGCCTAAACATCACTGTCAGTTATTAGGACTTCATGAAGCAAACACAATATCGTGTGACTGATACCGAGCCAGGCACTTTGGTCACCTCAAGACCTTATTCTGGGTTATAGTGTACACAGATGTCCACACTCCTGCCAGTCTGGATGTATGATTTATTTGCCTTCCATCCTATAATTATCCATGGGGTAGATGGGAGGACCTCTCTGAGATTATGGTTTGTCTTTGCAGTAAAATAAAAAGCCTGACAGACTTTAAACAATTTGCCAGGAAGCTCTTTTAAATAGTCTTTTGAAGTTTCATCAAGGACGGGAATGTTAATTGGAAATATTTTCTACCCGTGTAATGAATGAAACAGTTAAGATAAGTATTAGAAACATTTTAAAATGCAAAACATCTTATTTTTTTTATCCAAATTGTGTCATCTGGGGTTGTGTTCTTAATTACTGCAATTTAGCTGGTTTGTGTTAGCACCGCAGACTGTTGTTTGGAAGCTCTGATATCTTTCAGATGCAGATGCATTGCATTCTGATAAGTATTGAATGAATATTTTGACATCAAAAGAATTTGTTTTTGTGTTTTTGAACATGGCTCAAGGCTAAAAGAAAGAATCCAAAATGAAAAGTGGTGACCTCTCATCAGACTTTGACAGGCTTTCACTGACACCATCATGGGTAATCACCAGCTTTTTGGCAGAATAAAGGCATTAGAGTTCTTTCTAGGTTTACACCACCTAATATTCTTTTAATTGACTTCAGAGAAACTATATCAAGACACGCTGATGAAGTTACACATTGGCTAAAGTGGCTCCTTCTGAAAGCCAGATCTCCTTGTTGCTTTTGGTTTGGTTTGTTGTAGCTTCTGCTGCTCTACATAATGATGAGGGTGGAAGATTTCAATTACTCAGAGAAAGTCAAGGAGGTTGTTGAAGTTTGAGAAATACAACACGAGTTGGTTGCTATGTGGAGATTGTGCCCATTTGGAATGTAATTAAATTGGTTTGGCTGCCTGCCAGTGAAAAAATACATTCCTTTCTTCTAATCTCAAATGAAAATGTATAGAGTGTTTTGCTGAAAAATACCTGGAGGGAACAGTAGACTGTTGAATATTTGTAATACAGCTTGCATTGTGCAGTTGAAATGAGTTTTGAGATGAGTTATCCATCGTGGTTTCCCCTTTGACATTTCAAAGGTATGTAGCTTTTGAACCATGCATTTACTGTAATCTATTTTTTTCTATTATTGATGTGTGGTTGAGTTATAAACTGCAAATTGGCTTCTCTGCCATTTCACTGGCTGTGCCATATCAGAAACCATGAGGCCATGGTGCAGAAACAGACTGTAATGATCTTTATATAGTTACATGTAAACCCCAGTTGTTGGTTCCAGTCTACATATGAAACTGCACAAGACCACTGTTTACCATACAGAGTGTGTTAATCTTTCATCTGCTCCTTTGCCTCTTCACAGTGACTAACCAATTCTGAAACGTGCAACAGAGTTTGTCATTCTAATTTTAAAATAATGACTAACTGAATTATGTGCAAAGACACACCCAAGAAACAAGAAGGTGAAAATAGAAGCTGCTGCTTAAAGTGCAGACTGAGAAATTGTAATGTATGGCAAATGCTATCACATGAAGTTGGAGAATTTTAAGGAGGGATCCGTCTACTCCTCCAGTTGACACTGATAAAACTGCTCAAGGACAGAAACAAATGTGAACATTTTAACAAAGAAATGTAGAATAATCTACAATGGATAAATACAGTAGATTCTGTGATATCTCTTCCTTCCATTTAGCTGTTGCAGCCAACAGTAAGTGACATTTAAGTACGAAGTGATCTTCCTCTTCACATGGCCTCAGGGCAGTATGAACCACAAAAAAGAAAAAAGTTCTCAGATTTTTCTTAGAGCTTTTTGGAAATTGCCCTGTTTGCATTCAAGCAATTTATAGGCCAAATAATAAGTTTTGACCAGAAACAACAGTGTGAAAATGCCCTAATAAGCACATTATTGAAGAGATGGAGAGAAAGAGGGACCAGCAGATAAATTCAGAACCATTAATGTGAGCTGTTAGGTTGTCCACCGTTGCCTGATCTGCAAATGGATCGAGCTGCCCAGCCGAGCTGTTCTTACAAAATCAGCCTGGCATGGCCTTATAATAGCTTTTCATTGTACGTGTCCTGTCAAGTCAACTTAGCTTCTCGGGGTGCTATTTTGGTGTTAGTCACATAGTCGATAGAGGAAACTACGAGTGGTGTGTTGTCGCTTGTCCCCAGAGAGCACATGGAACTGTACGTGTATGTCCAGTGCCATGATGCCATCGTTAAACCGTGACACTTTTGGAAAGTATACTTTGAAAGCAGATCAATGAAGCGAGGCAGAGAGGTGCTGAGATGATGAGCTGATTACTGAGGTCTACCACTGTCATGCTAATGGCTGTTTGTGGGTTTGTGTGTGCAGGATACATGTGTGTGATCTCATGCCGCATGCTTGGTTTTTAGTCAGAGGCTTAATCCAACATGCATGGCAAAACCTACTGAGTGAATCAAAAAGCTGTGTATCAGTGGCTACAAGGCTTCGCGGTCTCCACAGTGGAACTGTGAAGACAGAGCGAATGGGCACAGGCTCATGCCAGTACACCTCTGGGCGTTGACTGTGTGCCATAAGGCTTTCATGAGCCATACGTTGCCTATGTTGAATGCAAACTCATATCTCAGTAAGGTGTAGGACGATTTTCTTTGTTGTCTTCTGTGTATGCTTTGCCAGATATTGTGCATTTAAGTGAAAAGATTTAAGTAAACATGTGTGTGAACCCTGACTTAGAGATGTATCTGTAAAATCTGTAAAATAATGCAGGTTTCTACCATTGCAGGTCTGTACTTGTGCAAGGAACTAGAAAACAACTCTCAAATGTAAGAGAGACAAGAGGAGATGGACAGTTAGAGCTTCATCTGGCACATGGAGAGAAAGAGGCTTGTGGAGTAATTCTGCAAGGTTAACAGAAAAACGAAATAGAACAGAATAGATCACATTAGCATAGATACACACACACACACACACACACACACACACACAAACACAGTTGTTTCCCAAGCATGCACGTGCTAAGATGACACCAGTTTTCACTTTCAATTGTGCTCATGCACCTGCTCACATTCACTGTTATTTTCATTACTGCAGAAGAACGTTGTTCTACATTAAACATCTTTGTTCCTACCACAGTGTGATCACACAGTTTTTTCAGCAAGATCACACAACTAAAAAAAACAAAGTACAGTAGTTTGTTTGTCAATGCAGTCCAGTATGAATCTTATGTGTGTTTTATGATTTACTGCCTTTATGGTTAACGTATTGTTAAGTTATGGCAGTTAGTACATTTGGTTAAGGCTAGAGAAAGACTGTCTGTATGGTTTAAGGAAAATAGTGCTCAAAATGAATTTTCACCAATTTCAAATAATAACCAATGGTGTTAGGTCATTTTCCAGACAAATATTTATATCATCTGCTGGTTACAGCTTCCTAAATGCCAGTCTTATGTTAGGGTTAATTAAATATATTTGGATTTTACCCTGTTGGTTGGGTAAAACAAGTGTTTTTTAAGTTGAAGATGAAGATTTTTTACAATTTATTACTCAACAGAAATATAAGAGTACAGATGAATTGAAACAAAAATAAGTTATTTGCAGCCCTAAAAGAAATCAATCACCAGTAGGTGACCGACTTTGTCTTTTCCTGTGAACAAAACACATTTAGATTAGCACTAAATGTCAGCATGGGTAGTTTTAAGATGTTTGAACAAACAGACAAAGCTGCCAAATTTCTAGTGAAGCCAGTGTGTTAGTTTTATGACAGTAGAAGTATTGTGGTTGTGTCCAGAAAGGTGTCTCTAGGATAAGATATGCAAAATGAGTAGAAATAAAATATATGTAGAGAGAGGCAATTCATGAACCACCCTGCAGTAACAGATTGTTTTCAGATTACAGTAAAATTCTGTTTCTGTTCACTTTGATAAGACCTGATATGGGGTCAGGACTTAGTCCATCAGGTTGAATTTGCATTAAATCTCACAGCTTGGTTGTATATTCGAATCCAGTTAGAGGGTTCAGTTTTTTTGACATACCTTTACAATTAAATGAGATTTTCTGTAATCATCCAGGCTTGTTCAGTATATTTGGCAACTACTACTGCTAAGCTGCATAAACAAACCCAAGCAACAAAGCAACAACAGGGGTAAGCAGGTCTCATGTATGACACTGAGTTGACAGATGAGCTAATTGGGGATTAACAGTTAATAACAGAAAGAGGTGAGACAAGTGCCGAGCCCCCCTCTGTGCCAGAGTCTGCAGTGATATGTCTGTTTTCCTGGTTCTGCTCAGCCCTGCTCCTCACCTGCCATGCTTTTGTTTCTATCTCCCTGGATTCTCATTCTCTGTGTCTCCTTCTGTTGGACTTATTCTTCTCTCCTTCCACTAAGCCTCTTTTGATTCGTCTCTCTCTTGGGCTGATTCTCATCAGCCTGTATTAGTTGCAAATGCAGAACTAAGTGGCTGTGACAACATTCTCAGATGCTCCAGCTGCCACAGATTTATTGAGTTATTAAAGTAATGTAGTGTGATTAAAAATGCTAATTTTCCCTAAATCATATGCCAGCTTACATAAATTTTTTTCCCCAGAAACTGATTTAATTACATGGAAAATGAAACAAGGGCACGATGATTCAATCTTTGCAGCCAATTGCCTCTTATACTACTTCAATAATTCTAGAATTATTATTGGAAGTACAAAAAAACGAAATAATGAGCGTGATTCTTGTGGATTGATTAATCAGAACTTTTCCTGTAGCATTGTATCAGTCATTGTATGTGCCATATATTTAAACCATTGCATACAGTATATTAGGTTTGTTTGTTGGCCCGATGGCATCTCAGCAATCTTACTTTAAGACCATAATGTGAAAGTGAGGCTTCAAATTGATTGCAAAAAACTGATTCTTTAAAATCTTTATCTTGCTGCTTAAGTATGCCATGCATTACATATAGGATAGCTCTGGTTTTACATTTACAGTGTGAGGTTTAAATAAGAAAACAAAAAGTTTCCTATTGCGATGTTATTATGAATTGTGTCCTCATCTTTTTTGAATAATATCCTTCCCCTGGGGGATTTGTTCAGTGTGCTTTCCTTGGCTCATTCTGGCCTCTAATTATGCATTCATGTATTCGTTTATATAATGCACAATGCAGCAGCTTCATTTGGCAAATCTTAGTTGTTTGGACAGCACTGTGAATGATATATGAACACTTGCTTCCTTTGAATTTTGTGGTTTCCCCCATACTTCTACTTCAAGCAGTCAGTCCCTCCCTGCTGCAGGTATTTCTCCAGATATGCACGGCCCTTTTTGGACATCACTGAGATTCTCATTTAAATAATAATATAGAATTTTTTTCCCTTGATCAATTGGTCTTTCAGAGCACTTCTGCTGAACAGCAGACTGTGCCACACTGCAGAGTTATTCTAGCCCTCTGAAACTACTGCAAAATGACCAGAACAGCTTCGCATATTGTTTCACAGATTTCTCTGTGAACTGGAACAGATACTTGCCAGTATCAGTACTACTTTACAGCATCCTCTGAACAGGACCTATAGGTGAGCGTGTAAAATATCGATGACCATGTCAGACATCTTTTCCTCTCTGGAAAGGACTGACTTGTATGTGGAGTACAGCGAAGTGGGCGGCTCTGGCCTTCCAGATGTCCTAGACATAACAGAGGCTTGTCAGCTCTGTGGCTGGGCTCTAAATGGGTCACTCTCCTTGATATCACACAGCTCCTTCACAATGACCCCACTGTTCTTCTGATATTACAGCACACCAGGTGGCTCATCATGAAAGTCACGGCCAGACAAATACGGACTGCATGCGTTTGTGAGTAGGCAGAAAAACACATGAACGTACACTCTTGTGATCGCTGACTGCAGAGTTGTTTGGAAATAGTTTTATTGCTCCAAGCAGATGCTTTAATATACAGTACACTACAGTTCAAATTCAGCAAACACTAGTTTTCTAAAAGAGCTTACACAAAAAAAGCTTTCTGATCTGTTCTTAAAAAGTATTGGGTTTTTCTTTCACTATATTATTCCATGATGGAAACTACTGGTATGGGCAAAATGCATGCTTCATTGATCTACTATTCATCTCTACCAGAGCACTGTATGCCTGACTGTATGTAACATAACATGCTATACAGGGAGATCTGCAGAGAAGAGTAGGAGGGTAGTAACAAGAAGAAAAGAGATTGGGGCGGGGGTGGATGCATGGCGGGTCAGTGATTTCTGATTTATGGTTTGATTACAGGCTTTCCATCCTGATAAAGACAGACTGTATTTGCCTGCATCACACAAAATTGTCCTTACATGTCCTAGTGGTGCAGCGAACTCTGACTCATTCTGCTCCTCGACAAAATGAAACCTATACATTTACACATAAACACACACAAACACACACACACACACACACACACACACACACACACACTGATTGAGAGATAAAATGGAGAATGGCTCTTTAAGTCAGCTGAGTAGTCTCCCCTCCAGCAGCCTAGTGACCATTCAATGCCATTTACCTCCTAGTGGGAAATAATATTGATATTCATATATGTACCAAGTAAAGGAACAAAAATAAGGGACAAAAAATGAGCACTAGTATAGACTGTGATTTGTACACACGAGTCTGTCTACTTGGAATCATGATATCCCACTCATCAGTGCGTTTATTACAGCAAATATGATATAGATGCCAAGCTCTCTTGATCTAGAATGTCAGTGCCACCATTTTGTAAGAAAAGTAGCCTTGTAAATTTAGACAATAGACCTTTTTTCACCTGTAACTGGCTGGATATTCTCTACTGAGAGCTGCATTCCATTAATAGTCTAGGAGTGATCAGACCTTGGCAAAAAAGAAACATAGTAGTGAAGTGTGCTCTTTATCTACCATTAGTGTTTTTAACCGGCATCGATTCACCTGCATTTAGACCATGTTTGAGTATGAATAGGATGAAAGCTGCACTGAAAGAGCCAGTTCCTGATATCATGTCTCCTCAGACGTTCATTAAACTGCCATTCATTCTTCTCCTCAGGCCTCCTTAGGCCTCTTACTTTGAATTCCGTAACTGCACACTCTGTACCGGGGACTCCCGAGCCTTGTGAGTACATCTGAGTTCACCTTGTCAATCATTCTGGGTATAAACTGCTTTATTAAAGTCAAGAACCAGTAGAAAACCCAGGTAATTATTTGTGACTTTGGCGTGAAGGTTCCAGCGGTGAAAATTTAACAATGTAGCATCAAATGTTTCAGAGCTAATCAGGGCAGGCCTAATTAGAAATAATTCTTATGATAAGAACAAATTGAGTTAACATTCAAATGACCAGTCTAATAATGTTTAGTATAATTTGTTGGCACTCATTAGCCTCCATTAGCTGTATAATGAAACTAAACTAATAAAACATGTTTGCTAAGAAATCAGTATACTATATTGTTTTTTTTCACTCACTTACTTACCAAGAACATTGGAATTTAAATGTTATTATTACTATTATTATTTGGACTGATAGCAACCTCTGCGTTAGTATTGTCTTGGTGCGATGTGATATTTCAGCTACTGCTGGTAACATGTTTGCTACATAGATAGCACCAAAAATTATATCATTTTAGTTTCACCAACATAAGGACAGGCAGTTAATCAGCTGGAAAGTGGTGTTATTAGTTGTTACTTAGATCTTAAATATGCTATTAAGGCCAACAAGCATATGATTACTTGTGACACTGTATGTAAGTTAGACCATGTTGTGATTCAGATCACTGGGTGCTAGGGCTGTGATTTTGCTGGTTAATTACCATCACTACAGCTGGACCCATGAAAGAGACACAGCAAACACTAGCTAGATCCCACTTATTTCATTTACACAGGATTCATACAACACTGAGTGTGCAGGAACATTAAATCAGCGAAAAGTATTTTCTTGCTTACTAGTTTCCGCTTTCTAAGTGAAATATAAACTTAACAGCACAACAGTTCTGCCTATTTTCCTCCCAGGACAAAGCTCCCTGGTGTGTTTGTTATATTTCTGACATGAATGAATACAGTTGCACTGAGTTGATAGACACACCTGAGACCATGTTGATTAGGCAGCAAAGTGCAATTTTGGTACTCATTTTGATCCAACATTACATTAGCATTAAACTGGCTCAGACCACCTTTTATCCTAAAGTGCAGTCATTTTTTTCCTAACAACAGTCTCAGGTAGGCAGCACAAGAAGAGGTAAGCACATGTATTTTAACCACCACCACAACTTAAAATACGTTTATAACACTTTAAAAGACACATCCATATGTGCAGTGATGTGGTCCACTCAGTAGCTCATCACAAAAGTTGACAGTGTGTCTCCTAGCAACATTGAGCCTCAAATGTCAGTCAACAGCTGCCATGGAAACAACCACTCAGACGGTTGAAGCTGAGACCTTATCATCTTGTGCAAAATGGAAAAACATGTACAATATCTGCAAAAACACACATTTTTATGCTTGAAAAAAAGCGAGGACACCTCGAGTTTCAGTTTGACTTTGACTCATTTGGTTAATTATTTTTTACAATTTAGGTTTTCAGGACACTGTTCACAACAGTTTACAGTTAGTGAGATTATCTTGCAATGTTGAAAGGTCATAAAATAATTTTTCTAATAAAAGTTGAAAAAAAAATATTGAGGAAGTGCAAATGAACTGCAGATTATGTGCTGGTTTTGTTGTTTAACAAAAACATTTCAATCACATTTTTGTGGTTTCTAAATGGTTGAATATAAACACATATATTCACCTCCAAAACCCCAAATTATCTAGACTGTATTTTTGTTAGGGCAATCAACACTGTACTACTTCTGGTTTTGTGGATAAGCCTAATGTACATACACTACAGTCAGTCAACCCGATTGTTTCTGGCAGCACTCTGAAGGATCTGGAATTAACACCTAGTGAAAACTGATGTTTATAATCCGTGAACACGAGTAAAAAGGCCAACCAAAATGATGGGTGAGCATGCAGTGACTTTGACATCGGCAGGTATATTTGAATATGAACAGCCATGACTGAAAGGTTATGACCCATAAAGAGAAAGAACGATTTGAGCAAAGCATTCAGAGGGGAGAAATGTCAGAGTGAGAATGGCAGGAAATATGTTAGTGACAAGGAAAAAGCTGCCCCTGGTATTCTAGAGCCCCGATGAGTAAAAATAGGGCATTGGGCAAGAAGGCAGGAAACCAGCAGAGCGAGGCCTCTAGTAGGAATTTCTTCTGGGGAGGAGAGATAAGGGACTTAACTCCCTCCTGTCTGGGCCAGCAGACTTTTACATGCGACATGTGATCACTGATCACTTATACAGAAATGAACAGAGGAAGAGGAGATTGAGGAATTGAATAAATGATTTTAGAATTGAGTGATGTGTCTGTGTGTGCGTATACACTTCTGTGTGCTTTCTGATGACTTGTCAGTTTTCAAGCATTGACAAGAATTTTTAATCAGGTCAAGCTTTGTGATGGAAACCAAAGATCTCACACACACACACACAAGGGCACACACATTTTAACACACACACACACACATTTGAGGTAATGGCTAAGAAGTGGAAAGTACCGTGTGTGAGAGTCTGAGGTTCCACAGGTTAGAGAGTGGAAGTTAGACAATACACTTTGGCCTTATCAGACTCGGGGCAGAGCTTCCAACCTGATAGCCCACCATATCTCTCAGAATATTAGAAACAAATATGACCTCTACACAACTTTTCTCGGCCCAGTCACTCCGGTGAACAAGCAGCTTTGATAGAAAGAAGACCCTCAGTTACAAGTTTATCTTAGTGTTTTAAACCACAGTGTGTATTTGTCATTTTATCACACGACACCAATCACTCTGCATTATTTAATTTGCCCATAGTTACATGACATCAGTGACACAACATTTATCAGGATTTTTTTTTAAATCTAATTTTCTGGCTCTAGTGGAACATGAAATCGATACATCAGAAGAGCTAAAACAACAAGATGATTATCATCAAGCTGATTACAGTAATTTCAACATGGTGTTGTAGTTGTGTAACTGATAGGGTGTGCACTGACAACTATACAGTTGACAATCTGACCACTTTTTATACACTGTGGGTGGTTTAGGAGTTCCCGGTGTTGATCTTGCGCAGGGTAAAAAAGTCAGAAACCAGAAATAGTGCACCACAGCTTAACATTTACATGAACAATGAGGGCCACTGACATTAATCATTAATTACTTTTAAGTATTTCATTCCTGTTCTGGAAGAAAAAAAAACATAACCCTGGATAACAATGATGAACTTTACATTACCGTTTCCAAATAAAGGATGTTTACTTGCTGACCTTTTATCGGCCAACAAAAGAAAAGGCACATAGATTTTCTGAGTTGTTGATTAAATGTTTTTGGTCAACTAGTTACAGATAAAACTGCTGTTCTACTCCTGTTTTTGTTGTAATGAATAGACTGCCACCTAAAAAAAGATCTTTAATTGCCCTAGAGAAAAGATCACTGGAAATTTGGACCAGTTCATACTGGAAGTGGGAAGATAAACATTAGAATTCCTGCAACACTGTGACAGAAAAGAATGAAATATGCTCTTTGGTAATTAGAGTGTATGCATTGACAAGAGGAACAGTGTTACGTAAGCATCCTCATGTGTCCTTGTCATGTCCAGTTGCTGGCATATTGAGGACACAGCCTTCCTTCCAGCAATATCGCTGTATGAGACAATAACCTAAATACCTGTCAAATTGTTCGGTTTCTCTCTCTCTCTCTGATTCTTTACCTCACTCTCTCTTAAAGTGATTGCTACATTTCATCTCACGGTAAATCGGCCGTCAGCCCGTTCAGCTATCATTATGCAAATGATGGGCAATTCAATTTCAGTTGGTCGGAGGGGGAATTTCTAATTAGGGTGAGGCCCAGCACTCAAGATGGAGAGAAAGATGTAAAGACAGACAGAGAGAGGGAGGCAGAGAGGTGCTGTCAAGGTAAAAAGAGATGGAGAAGAGGAAGGAGGAAGGTCAGAGGCCAGGGAGAAGAACTGACGAGGAGAAGTACCCGTCCACCAAACCAACACCTGCATTACATTCTTCACTTGGCAACAAAATTCCCGTTTCCTGCTCTTCCCATAGTTTTTTTATTCATTATCTAGTTAATTTTATTGAAGCGCAATATTTCTTCAGCTCAAGGCCAAATTTATGTTGAATTTTTCACTGAAGAAATGCTATAAGATCAAAATTTAAGCAAGATGAAGACATAAACTGTGAATTCAAAGTACTGGTGTAACAAACCCATGATCCATATGGATAAAGAAATAATTTCTTAAATCCTGATGGAGTTGCAGTGAAAAGATACAGACAAAACAGTCCTGTGTTTATGCCAGCATTAATGACAACATTTGTTGCACCAGCAAGCTTTATGGACTTTTGTCATAATGGAAACAGCCATAAAAATTATGATTATGAAACCATTCATTATGTTTACGCTCACAGACTCTGTTAGGTCTACAAACAAAGACTACTTGGTTTGGTTAATTTAACAGCTGAGTATTGACTAGTTGATTTTAAGATTTTATTGAAACACTTTTTTTTTCTGAGAAAAGAATGGTAATTAATGTAAACTATACCTTTAAGTCATCTCCTGTCTCATAACTTGTGGTACAGATTCAGAGTATTGCATCACTGCTTACAGGAAATTTCCTCTTGGTGGTCAGAGCCACTTCTATGCAAGTCAACAGGTTTGAAGGCAAAAGTCTTCTAAAAGTAATTTGCAAGTCAGTTGACTACTAAGATGACACAGCATTTGAACTTGATTAACTAATGATTATTTCCATTATTGACTGAGCTGATGATTATTTATTCAATTAACTGATTGATTGTTTTGTCTAAAATGTCAGAAAAAAAAAAAAAAAAAAAAAAAACACATATGAAAACACATAAACACACAGATTCCAGGTAATTCAACATACACTAGAATTTTGGATTTATAGTGAAGTTAAACAACCAGTCCTTACATCTTGGAAGCTGGAATCATCATCAAATTTCTGCCACCTATAATAGAAAAATGATCAAAAGGATTAATTTGTCTTCATAAGAGTTTCTCATGAATGTGTTGATTGGCAAATCAATTATTCAGCAAATTATTTCAACTACAGCTGGAACATATTTTCATGGTTTCATGGTTTACAGTACATATCTGAAGTAACACCCTCCCAGTTTAAAGGTCTAATAATGAACTATTCAAGGCTTTGCAAGACTTTCTGACATTGTCTGACAAGACTCATGTTCTCAGCTTTCAGCTCTTCTGGCTTGAGTCCAAGCTCCAGGTCTGTGGTGTTGGTCAACTTTCGAGTTTCATAGTGCATCTGGACAAAAAATGAATAGGGATGACCAGGTTAGAGCTTGAGGGGACCCTGAAAACCTGTAGGCTTTGTACAGTCTTCTTCAACTACACATTTGAAATCTATTTACATTCCAAGGTGTCATGACCAAGCTCTGCAGAGTGAGAGTAATGAGATGTCAAATAAATGACCTACACTACAGGCTACATGTACATTTAGGCTTAGTGTGTACACAGGTAGGGTCTCATATCCATTAAGTAAACTTGCCTTTCACTGGATGTGAAAGACTTTAACAATTAATCTACTTGCGTTTGTCTTCAAGTGTTCAGCAAAAGCAAATTAACTGTTATTGTCAACTGCATATTGGCATTTTAAACACATTATTTGTATATGTTAAGTCAATATGGCCTCTATAGTGCATGTTCTTACAGCACCTTTATAGCAAAACCTTTAGTGTACTAAAAGCAGCTTTAGTAGCCACAGATGTAATATAATTAATAATGTGTATTTGCAACTGTACATTTTCACAACAGATTATTCACTATTTCATCCTACTGTCTCACTGGACTAGAGCTGTGCAGCAGCCTTATTTTGATGGACTGTCTTTTTTCCCCATCACTGTAATGAAGCACTGGGCTTGTCAGTATTTTTTATTTATTCAGCAGTCCAGTGGGACAACATGTTTTCGGCAGGGAGAACAAAAGAAAAGAAAAAAAAAACACACTCGGTTAAACTATTTTATCCAGAATAAATTAATGTGCTCAGTTTACCTGCATATATGTATTGCTGGAAAATTCAGGAGTTAGCATTTAATTAGCATTGAGTTATGATTTGCTTTATGTCTTGGTTAATTTTAGTCTGCATTGTCCACTCCGCCTTTGTGCGTCCATGGATGTGCGTGGGAGACATATTCGTGTGGGCTTTTCCACTGATTTTGCACATCCACACATACTTGAGCATGTGTAGGTGTATGAATGCATTGGGTATCAACCATACATTCACACACACACACCACAGAACAGAGGATTCGGCTGAGATCAGCAGCTCACCCTAGGCTGTCAAATATTCTGTCAGCACAGCCTAAGAATCACAATTGGACTCTTTGGGAGGCATTAATTCAAAGCACCATAACAATGCTCTCTGAAACCAAATCAACTGCCTGTAGTCAGCACATCAACTCAGAACTAACTCACTGCCTCTATCTCTCCATCTCCATCTCTGTCTTTCTTGCACTCACTCGCTCTACTCTGTCTTTGCTGCCATGTCCTTTCCCATTCTCGCCATCTCTCTCTCTCTCTCTCTCTCGCTCTGTCTCTCACTCCGATGTGTGATTGAACTTCTAAATATGTTGCTAAAGCTGACTTACTGTACAAGATTGCCAAATATAGAAAACAGCTTCCTCTGCAGATTTTCTAAAAGTAACACTGTTTATGTATCTAAAAAACAAAATCTACTAGTTCAAAATGTAAAAATGTTAAGTTGTGATGTTTATATTTACTGAGGAATGGGGCATTTCAATGGCTTACATTTACTACTATTCAAACACTACTTTATTATATTACTGTAATGGACAGAGTGGTGTGGAGAAAAGAAATTGCATTTGCCACGTGGACAAATCTACATTTAGTTTGTTTTATTTATAAGAATGCAGAATAGTGAAAGTAAGAGAACTCACTGTCTCATTACAAACAAAAATGTACAGTGTTTCAGGACCATTGATCTGTTCATTATTTTTCAGATTAACTGACTAAATGTTAGTATATACAATTTCTATAAACAATAAAAATAAATAATAAAAATTCCCATCATGATTTCCAAAAGCCTTACATGACTCCTTGTTTTGTCCAACCATTTGCTTTTGTCTGAAAATATTCATTTTACAGGGATATAAGACAGAAAAGCAGCTAATTGTCAACCTTTGACAAGCTGTACAAGCTGGAATCAAATAAACAAATATATTCATTGATTCTCTCAAAATTGTTCCCATTAAATTTTTGTTGTAATCAAATGCTGCCCATCTTCCTGTCTTTTCATTAGTATTACTATAATACTTAAAATGTTTGTGCTGCCATAGGTTCTGTTAAAGGAAATATAAGACTGTTGATACTGTATGTCAGCCACAGAATCAAATTAAATCACAGGACAAATGCACCCTATATTTGGGAGTCTGCTCGGCAGTCCCAATTTATTAAGCAATTCTTTTCCCAACCTTCTGTCTTTATTAAAACATTCTAACATTTTGCCTATACTTGAAAAAAGAGAAAATCCCCAGCTTTTGTATTTGCTAAATCATCTTTGCACCCTCTGTTTCTGCCTTTAACACTGTAGTTGTGGCCATTGCACAACGGAGGTGCTAGCTCTGTTTGTCAGTTCTTGGTTTTAAGTTGCGTTGTTGTAACACCATGTTGTTACCATGTTGTTTTGCCTTCAGAAAACCACCCTAATGAAAAGATGAAAGGTTGTGGGAAAAAAAAGATATAAAAATGAAAAGTTTCTTTTCTCCCCACTATATCAGAGAGCGCAAGGGCACTGGCTTATTAATGTGCTCCATCTCCCGTGCTTTTGTGTGAAATATAATACAAAGGGAAGGTGTGGGACTGTGTATGAGACAGTGACAGAAAAGCGAGTGAGCAAATGTCTGTTGTTCCGCTACATGTTATCCTTGGCAAAAGATGTTCAGTTGTGTCATAGAGGTCTTTGTGGCATCTTTAAAACTTCCTTAGATGTAAATAAGAGACATAAATCATCAACTGATTGCTTGTCTCTTATATTCAGCTTTTCTGCAGACAATGTTTGATATGTTTTACTTTCATCTGAACTGAAGCAATTTACTCTTTAATTTTGTGCTTTGATGAATCCTACAACGAGCTGTACTTGACCACTGACTGGAGAAAAAAAAATCTTTAATTACATCTATAACTTTTATTTCATTTTCCTGTGCAGAGAGTTTTATAATGTAGCATTTAGCCCACTTCGCAGTCTACTCAGCTAGATGTACTTAATATCCAAGCTTTGGTGCAAATTTGGACGGTGCCTTTAAATTTCATATCACACCTGAAAACATGCAGCCCAGCCATTGTTGTTTCAGTAGATAGAAAATCTACTCCCTGTGACAACCCTGTGTAGCTGCAGGCAGACACACAAACTCAAGCTAGAAAGAACAAGAATAAGTTAGGGAGGAGAAAGGGGAGCAGCAGTGTCACAAAAGTTTGAAATGAGCTCAAATTCAGAAACCTAGGGTTTTGTTGCAGATGTATAACTTTGACTTTCACAGTTAATTTAAAATCAAATCAAATCCAGTTTATTGTTATTATATATAAACATACAAGGAAACAGTACTGTACAGTAGAGTAGCACAGTATTAATACCTTTAGAGTTACATTTTCTGTCATTAACAACAGACAACAGATGAATTTGGTTAGAAATTGTGTCAGTCAGCCCTTACCTTCCCTTTCCACTGTACATTTTCAGTGTGCAGCAGCATGAGTATGTTAAGTGAGAATAAAAGTGTGACAGAGACAGAAGTATAGATAAATATATACATTTTAAAATGT
>NW_018127881.1:2384437-2386967 GCF_001952655.1 Monopterus albus
GTAAGAGTAGGAGGTAAAGAGAGGGGCTGATGTTAGAGGTTCAGGTGGAGAATCTCCAGTTTATGTAAATTCTGATCTGTGTTGAGTAGTGGAACAACAAAAAGTACTGGAGAATAAGGTAGCAAGAGGAAAAATGGAGCTACACCGAGGAGCGAGGGCGAGCCAACGAAAACGCACAAGAGAAAATAGGAGACATAATAGGAGTATAATAATTACGTTTGAATAATGATTATTGTATAATGAGCCGTTCCCACCAGGAGCAGAAGGTTAAGCATGTATGCACATACATACAAATGCACATGTTTACACTAGCAATGGAATGAGACTCACTGGAAAAGCTGCGGTCAGCTATAAATAGGCTCAGCACAAACGCTAGTGTTGGCTGGATATTCCCAAAAGTGTGATTTGTACTTTGAGTGTCAGTTGTAGCCTGAGGCAGGTAGCCCCTGGGTTCATGTCCTGGTTGTAGTCGAGATGCTTCTGTCTTAGTTGACATCTCTTTTACACACAGACGCACATATGTGTGACTCTCACTGTAGATACTTGGAATAAACAAAAGGACATACATATACAATAAATAGAGCAAAACTGATGTATAATCTATTTGGAAGTAAACATTAATGTAGAAACAGTTACTACAAACCACTACATGGGTCTGTACAACAGTCATCAATATGTTTTTCAGGTCAGTAGCTTCCAGCCTATAGTAATCAATGCTATGTATTGATTCATTATATTACACAAGTACTTAGTTCACAACAGACTAAACACACCCCTGTACCTAGACTTTGAGCTGTATATTAATGTGTGTTCCTTTGCTATTATGTATTAAAATTTCTAGTATACTGGTATATTTTAAGTTCATCGTTCCTTTTGGAATAAACAACACTGTCTGTGTTTTCAAGGTGCAGAGGCTAGAACTCACAGATGGTCATAGAGATAAATGAACATGATAAATTAACATCAGAAGATGTCACTGAATCCTTCCCAAGCACCCTACAGAGTACATTTGTTTTTAATAAAGCTGAGAACTCTAAAAGCCTGAGTATTTATTATTATACAATACTCATGGTATCACATACACCCCTCCGAACTGAACTTGAAATTCAGCATTTGTGTGAAAGATTAAAAGTGTGAGAATAACAGTAAAACGGTGTGTAAATAATACCTCTATCATCTGCTGTCAAATTAAATGAGACTGAAAAAATTTTGAAGGAAAATGATTCATCACAATGCAGTGTGCAAACAAACACTGCACACTGCAGTTGGTTTTGTCTCAGACTGAAGTCTTTAAAAACCACTGAAAAAGTGATTCATAGTCTGTTATTGACTGTTAGACCACCGCGGCTGGAAATTACACTGATATTATGTGAAATGTTTAGGCAACAGACATGACAGGACAATGTGTTTTATCAATTAAAATATCAAATACAGCAGCAGCAAAGGGAGCAGAACTGAAGTCTGTTGGGACTGAACTGCTATGTGGAATGAGAGCAATGTGTTGTATTATGGATCATCTGATGTCATTGTACATGCATTGTTGAGTGCATACTGTAGATACAATGTGGGCCACTGTCTGTGTATATATACTGCATGAGTGTGTGTGTGTGTGTGTGTGCATATGTTGTAAGTATCCTACACCGTAGATGAGTGATAGGATCTACACATAAGCAAGTCTAGGGTTTTGCATTCTTCTCATTGGTGGAGTCTATGTGCAGGCCTTTCAAATAATCTGGGAAGAATGTCGGCACACATGTGTTCCATTAGGTCCAGATCTGTGTAAATAATATAATTTGCAACAGCTAACATTACAGGTAACTATACCCATACAACTGGGCCCTTTGGCTTCACAGTGCCTCACCAGCACAGCCTATAAAAAGGCTAACCTAGCGTTCATATCTAATGAGTAGATTTATGTATATGATGTGACATGATTTGTCAGACACAATCTGAAACTGTCACATGCATCAGTATTATCAGTATCATGTAAATATCATAGGCCATATTGTGTCCCTCCCCCTAATGGTTCTACATCCAGACAATCATTTCTTTGTGTTTATTGTCTGCCTGCTCTGCTTGTACTGATTGGCTTGATTCTACCAAACAACAGGACAATGTTTGCTTTTGCTGTCTGCCTGGGGAAGTCCCTCTTCTCCTCAAATAGGCCCAGCTACAGTTACTGATACAAGTTCAGAGGATGCCAGCCTCTTCCTGGTGTGGTGCAGCATCTTCCTGTGGCTGCACACCAAACTCAGTTAGAAACTGTCAGCCAGCGAGTGAATTATTTATTAATGCGTTTGTTTATTTATTTATTTTTTACCTTTGCTATTCACAGAGATGGTTATAGTAACATGAGCAAACAAGTGAACTCTGCCTTCTGCTCTATGTTGGTCACAACAAAATTGTATGTGTGCAAGAATAAAAAACAAGAATAAGAGGTTAGAGTCAACACAGTGCCAAGCAGAACTGGTAAGCAGCTGGCAGCGTCTGGTTTGGTAGAAACATCAAAGAAACCTAAAGCCAGCCAGAA
>NW_018127881.1:2387020-2391518 GCF_001952655.1 Monopterus albus
AAGAGCGTCTGAAGTGAGGGCTAGAAAACAAAAGTGTCAGACAACAGGTGTAGAGAACAATGCTTCTTGCACTTGCAAAATGTTGTGAACCAGCAAGGAAATGTGAAGAGTTTGGCTGTTGCTGTTCTGGGTGCCAGCAATCCTAATGAGTCTGTCAGGGCCAGTTAGTGCAGCCAGACCTGCTTGTGTCCCCTCCAGGCTGCAGACAGCTGTTATTAGCCCCGTAATGGCATGCCACAGGGCCAGATTAGCTTGGCACACTGGAGAAATATCAAACATTCACTTACTGTGGCTCCTTCGCCGGCCAAAGCAGCTATTCTGTAAGGCATTTATTTGGTGGCAATGCTGGCAAGCTACCTAACAAGCCACGACAGAAAAAGTCTCCATTGAGAGATGCAGTTAGTGTACAGTAGCTCCTCTGAAAAGTAGAAAGAAAAAGAGTTCTGACTAGACAGTGTACAAGACACAACCTACTGGGTTGTTGCTGATTTTGGCTTAGAGTCATGTTTCACATCAAATAACTAATCACTGTAAAGAATACATGTAATTATTGTAAATCACAATAATAAAATCTACTGTATGTCAATTTTGAATATGGGGAAAGTATGAGTACTTTTTAAAGTGCTGGTTTTCAAGGAGGTGCAGCAATGAGGAAAGTTGTAAATAAGCCTTCTTTTTAATAATGCTGTGTCATCATTATGCAAACCCTATCGACAAGATGGCCTCTGCTGTCTACTCATCTGTTTTCACCTTTCATAATGAACACAGGAAATCAAAATCTTAAACACTCTCACTCTGCCTCGGGGGATTGCCTGGACTGTGATCAGTGATAGGCCTATTAGATCAGCATACTGTTAATGCATATACTTCTCTGCATAGAACACTACTCACAGTGTATAAATAATGCTTTTTGAACCCAAAATTTCCTGAATAACTTTCATACATGCTATGTTACATAAGCTTTTATATATACATACTATATATGTCTTGTGGGTTTCACTTCATTGCAGTCACTATGCATTTAGACTCAAAAACTCAATCTGCACATACAGTATGTGTTTATTGTAGTTTCACTGTAAAAGCTGAGGCTTTCTATGCTCGTGTGTACATTGAACGCATGTTTGACTGTTCCATGTGAGTGACTAATAATGAAAGGAGGCACCAGTTTAGTTCATTCAGGGATGTTTTGTTGTCTTACTGCACAGAAATCTAAATCCCTGCCCTCTATTTGTGTGTGTGTGTGTGTGTGTGTGTGTGTGTGTGTGTGTGTGTGTGTGTGTGTGTGTGTGTGAGATTACATGTCTGTATTTTGCATGCTTGTAGGAGTGTGAATTACTTTGCATGTTTGGTGAAGTGACAATGAATGTTAAAAAGAAGAAGGGGAGCAAAGAAAGCAAATTGATAAGTGTGTGAGAAAGATAATGTTGTATTTACAGTATAATAAATTGGTGCACTGTGCAAGTTTTCTCCCTCATTAGTCTATATCACATCCTCATTAGCAGACTGCGTGGATCAAGTGCAGCAAAGCCATCAACCACTATACATCGCAGGCAGCAGCCACAGCCAGTTTTAAACATAAATTAATGTTTTATCTTTTTAGTTATGAGAAATCAGTTACCAATACCAGAAATAAAAGGAGATTGTTTTATCAATGAACACACATAACACACTACAGTAGGTTATCACTGTTGTACAAATCACAACACCAACAACATGCAAGCTGCTGATCACGTTACTGAAGAGACTCAGTGACTCAATATCAAGGAGTCACAGAGGTGAAGTAAGGCAAATTTTTGAGAGTGAGACATTTAGAGAGACAAAGAGAAGGAGTGAGATAGAGAAAGTGAGATTTGAAGCGAGACCTGGGATGTACCCCCCGCTGTGGCTGTGGGACAAGATGTGAACTCGACTGAAATGTGCTGCCAAGGACAACTTGTGAATTATTAACTTCCCGACTACTGAGGGCTTTGCCACCACTCCTTGAGGTTGTGTCATACAGCTGAAACCCACATGGGGAAGCACGGGGAGGAGCTGGAAGGCTTAGAAAACTGCTATACTCTAATTATCAGCTGTGTAATGTATAGAAAAATGGCACCAGTAGAGTAGAGCGGAGGGCAGTAACGCTGGCTCCCAAACACAACAACTTAGTTCCATTAGTGCTGCCGGTGAGCCAGCCTTACCCAGTTATTATGTGTGGTACATCACTATGAGCTGATGTGACTCAACATGGCAGCCAGTGTGCAGGCTTTGTGACTGAAATGTATAAAACTGGTAAACACCGGTACACAGAAAAAGAACTACAGAATGTAGGTGGCTATGCTGTATGATTGCTGAATTTGGATGGGAAAATAAAACTTAGATAACTTGTCTAACAAATGCAAATCCTTTCTTTGAGGTTTTATTATGGCGCAGTGTTTGAGGTTACTTAAAATCTCTCTGTCTCCTCTTCCAGAGCAGATACGGTGCTGCAGATCGAGGTGTGAGGCTCTACAGTTCCTTGCCCATGCGCCCAAACCCTGACGGCAAGAGACTGCCCTCTACTGGGGTAAGACTTCTCACCCCTGTCACCCATGCCCCCTCACCCTTTACTCTCATTCATACCCACATTTACCAGCATACCCTCTGCCATATTTAACCCTTAACCATCCGGTGAAAGCCACAAAAGAAGCCCTTCCCCCATTTGCAAGGCAAGACAGTCAAAACACTAGACTGGAGCAATGCAGACTTTGACATACCTCATACATCTTGTAGCTGCGACTTCCTGTGATAAAAACTACACATAGGAACAACTGATAAAGATAATAACCAATATCTGTACTATCTCCATCTAAACTACCTTCACGTACCTTCACATCTTTCTTATTCTTTAACTCCACATTTCACCATTCATCACCACTACCGCTCACCCTATGGGCTCTTCCCACACTCACTGTGATAGACCTGCTCACTTCCCCATTCCCAAATCAGCACTGGCCTCCACAAAGCTCCCAATCACGCACCCAAATGACTCGGTGGTTTGTGTGGTATCTGCTAGATAGCTTCTCACAGAAGCATGTTGTCGCAGCCGAAAGGCCAACCAACTGCCTCCTACTGTATTTGGGTTCACAGAGAAAAAAAAGGGGTTTGTGGTGGGTTTCTAGATATAATTCTTCTGCTTCTGACTTGTTTTATGTTGAAAAAAAGGGAAAAGTGAAAGTCAGTTAAATGTGAAATATTAAAATATTTTTGAGATTTTCTCTGTTTGCTACATCTTTTGTTGTAAAACAGCTGTATTAGAACATCAAAGTCCAATTTCAATTATTTTATTATATAACTGAGGACATTTGGAAAAAGTACAAGATAAAGTTTATTGAGGTTTAGTGATCCAGCACTTGCAGTACTTTGACTTTGACAAAGTGCTGGAACAGTAAGCTTACTCTGTTTGTGAAACCTTTTTCATTAAAAAAAAAGAAATCTTTTAGTATTGTGAAAATCATAATTAGAATCTAGCTTCCTTTGCCTTTATGCATTTATGTAACAAAGGAGAGAAAATGAAAGAACAATAGAGCAAAAAAAAAAAAAAGAATTTAATTTCATATGTCTCCCTTTTTCATGTTTCACTCCATGCAAGTGCTTTTTGAATTATCTCTTCACTGCTCCAGGGCTGAACAAGAGGAAGAGTGGGTGAGTGAGGGAGAGTGAGGGAGAGACAGACAAAGCGAAAGCTGTGTAATATTGTTGGTGCGCACCTTTTTTAATTACAACAGAGATTGTATTGATGTCTCAGGCCACATGTCCTAAATCATTTATCAAGGGGGAGAGAGTGCTAACAAAGCATTTCTAAGAAACCCATCCTCTCCCAGGGCCTGGAATCATACGTTATCTAAAGTGAATATTGTTAATGCTGTTCTGTGGAGAGACTGACTTACAAATCATGGGAATGAGTTCCTTGTCAAGAACATGCATGAGGTAGTAAAGATATATATCCACTTTTATCTGAACCTCTGTTGTGCAAATTAAACTCCATCTAAATCTCTATGCAGAAGTTGTTTATAGAATGAAGAGGGCCATGGAAAAATGATAAACAATGTAAGGGAGAGAACATTTCTAAATTGCCTAACTGTTTGGCTGTCTAGTAACTTCAAGTTTACATCTCGTGTGTAGATTAGTATTTATCAAAAAACACAATGCGAAGAAGACAATACTGTATGTGCTATTTTCTGCCTCACTCTCTGGTTTTCTGCCATTTCCTTTTGTCTGTTATTACCTGGGTGTAGCATCAGTACAGTAGCAAACTGTAGCTACAGGCTGCATGGAGAGGAGGAGAATATAAACCACTTAACATGCAGGAGGAAACCAGACGTTTTTCCATTGCACTTATCAGGTGCTGTGGTGAGAGCAAGTGTCAAGGTGCAGTAGGTCTCTGCCCCCCCTCCCAGCTCTTCTCACCCATCCTCTCTTTCCTCCCCTCTTCCTTCCACTGCACACCCCTTTTATTTTCTCCTGATCTCTATCTCTG
>NW_018127881.1:2391582-2423491 GCF_001952655.1 Monopterus albus
CACTTCTTTTCTTCTGTCAAACTAACCTACAACTCCTGCTCTTCACCTCTATGTTTCCTGTCAAGGTGCACTGCCCACCTCACCCTCCTCCCAACCACTGGCTCTGCCCCCGCAACCTTTTCCTTTTCTTTCTTTCAACATCTATTATGACTTTAAATGCCTGCAGTTCTTTTTTTTTTTTTAAATGATCAGGGCTGAGGGCATGACCCCCAGCGCTCTGCAGTGATCTTGCCATACTCACATGATGTATAGTACACAAATAGGGGTATTAGTAAGAAGTGAGGGGAATGATGTCCCTAAACTACAATGGACACTTTTGTTAGGAGAAAAGAGCTGCACCCAGGGAAGAAGAGTCAAGGTTATATGACAAAAACAGTAGCATAAACACAATATCCACAACATAGGGGGAGTGTTCTGTAGGGTATGACTTACAGAACAATCCATGGCATTTTAGTGGTACTCAGGATCATCATCCCAGTCCACAAAAACCCTATTTACTTTTTAGTAAATACGAACACATGCAATTGCACTGTTTAGCACTAAAAAATGAGCTGCAAAACCTTAGTAAATATCCTCCTCTGAGTGCTTTCTACTTAACATGTTGAATCCTGTTTGTTTAATCTGAACACCAACACAAATGTGTGTGGTTTTCGATGGAAATACTGAGATGTGTGTACTGATTACACAACTGAGATACAACATGTGCAGTAAATTAGAATGAACAGACGAATAAGCACATTTTCCAAAAGATAAAACCTTAAAGTATTAAGGCTTTAATATGCTAATCACTTTTCTGTAATATCTGCAAACTGGCTAAAACCAGTAGCAACCACTGACATCACAGTAGAAATTCAAGCAACAATCATCCCAGTCTTTAACTGGCATTGTAATTAAACAGGACAAACATTTCGGAAGTCAACCAATATATGAAAAGAAGTACATGCACTGGTGCATAAAAATAATTACAGTTTTTTGCTATTGGGTTTTTCCAACTTGTGTTTACACTGAATGAACTATTCAAACCCAAAGCTCCATGTACTTTTATAGATGTACTTTCAACATGATGGAACTACTCAAGATTATTACTACTTTCTTATACACCCTATTATACATATTTCCCCAGAACTCAGTCTGACTAATGGAGCATCTTTGCAAACTTTCTGGACTTGGATGTAATATATATAATATATTGTGGTTTGAACAGTGTTTGGTTGCACAGCGTGAGTTTGCAGTGACTGACTCCCAGTGATGTTTAATAGGTAAATTCAGTTTTGTCATCAGTCTGTACTGCCGTCAGTAATGGAACTACAGGAAGTTCAGGATGGATAAGCATCAGTGTATTCTTTGCAGGGAGCCAAACTGTTTGAGCTAACGTTGTAGTTGTTGTTATTGTTGTTGTTGTTTTAGCTCCAGTGCTTTGACAGTGATATATAGTGTGAAGGTTCAGAATCTGTTGTAGCGCAGAGTTGACAGGATTGTTTTAGGACTCCTTTCGCTCTCTCTCTCTAACTCTGCCTCTCTTCTTGGTTTCCACATGTATCTCTCTCTCTCTCTCTCTCTCTCTCTCTCTGTCTTTCTGCTTTGTCTCTCTGTCTTTCTCTCTTTTTCCAAGCTGATTTGGAGTCTTGCATAGTCAATTATGTAGGGAGTGAAAGATGGAGTGGGGGCTCCAGCTTCTATATTCTGGTGTGATATTAATATTGCATGAGCACTATTCTGTAGCGAATATCTAAGAGACTGCCTATTAAGGCAGCAGCAGTAGAAGACTGTGACAGACACACACACACACACACACACACACACACACGCACACTGTACATACATAAGCAGACAGCCGGAGAGCAGGGGTGAATCAGTCAGGATCAAGCACAGGTTGTTATAATTAGTGTTTGCCAGATTTATTTTGGTGAGATAATAAGAGTGACTCATTTTCCTCTTTAATATGTCAAGATTGTTTATCTTGACATGGCTCATACCACACTGTACAGTGAATGTGTTTAATGTTGGCAAGAACTGATTGATGTTCCACTGTAATTGCGCTAAGAATGGAATATTTTAACTCACCAACTGAATAAATCAACAAACAGAGACAAAAACAAATGTCTGCTAAAAAAAAAAATCATCCAGATAATTGTAATATTGCAAAGCAGGAGTGAACTAATGGCAGGCTATTTATTTCCTGCTACTGAGTGGATCTCAGCGATCCATACAGTAAGTGTCAACAGTGACAGACATTGCAGAAGATCCCCAGCAATGACTGAGCGGTCCAGCATGGACAAGATGCTTTTTGGGTGGTGGTGACAGCAGGTGGTCTGTCATAGACGT
Source organism: Monopterus albus (assembly GCF_001952655.1). Classification (NCBI taxonomy): domain Eukaryota; kingdom Metazoa; phylum Chordata; class Actinopteri; order Synbranchiformes; family Synbranchidae; genus Monopterus; species Monopterus albus. Next base: position 2,393,908 of record NW_018127881.1, read on the forward strand.
CTAATTTCATGCCACAACAGATTGTCAAGAACATCCCATATTAAGGTGTCATACATAACCCACACTACAACAGTATAAAAACATTTAAAAGTCTGTTATATAGGGTTTTCTTTGGTAAACTTCAGCTAATCATTGTAGCAGGGTTAGGTGAAAAGGCTGAAATCAGAGTTAGTATAGGATTTTGGTCTACACTGCAGTAATGTGGACATACAGTATGTATTCAAATAATTAATAACAGCTCAACTTTTATGCCTTACATCAGATAAAATTCTTACCATATGATTCTGTATATACTTTATATATACAGAAACTAAAACTATATACTCAGAAACTAAAAATTATTTTAGCTGTTGACTAATAAGTTAATAGTTTTTGTAAAATAATGGTGACATCACACCCAAAGTGATGTCTTTAGATTACTTGTTTTGCTCGACCAACAGTCCAAACCAAAAGATACGCAGGTCACTATCATAGCCTTATGTCTGAGAAGACAAGACAAGTGAAGGGCATTTTTGCTTGAGAAATGACTTGCATAAATAAATAAATCATAAATATACATAAAGAATTGTTCTGCCATTGAGAATTGCAATTTTTAGAACACTAAAACTGAATGAAATCCATACATTGATAATGTACTGTAAGATGGGAAAATGCATGGTAGACAAAGGATAAAATTTCACAGTGGGCTTTGTTTATCTGCAGTTAAGATTCTTATATATTTCTGAGTCTAATACTCTCAGCTTTGCTCTTAAAGAGATAAACATCCACAGCACCTTACCCTTTAGTCTCCAAAACAGATACTGTAAGCTACTGAACATCTCTGCATATAACACATAATAGTCAAGAGACACTGTTTTTCCTCACAGAACTCAGATGTGCAAACATGCTGTAGAGGTTTTCCTTGCAGTAGCATTGCCAGGTGTGTCAGAAGCCTAGAAACCCTGGCCTGGAGTCAACACAGCCAGTTAGTCCCAACCCCAGAAGCATCACACTGGGTCCAATGTTGAACAAGTGCTTGGTGACCTTACAGCACCAGCTGGAGTTTACAGAAGTCTTTAAAAGGCTGGTTCTCCAGCAGTATCATTGCCTATGCCTCAAAGAGTTTGGATTAAGGCCCACTTTCCCTCGCTAAAATGTAACAAATGTGTGAAAAAACATCACAGCCAAACATGGAGAGAACGATGGAAAGAGGAAGAGGGGAGAGAGAGGGCTAGGAACAGATAGGAGAGGCAGAGAAGAGGGGAGAAAGAAGGTAAGGGAAGCTCAACACCCCCCAGTCCCCCCTCCCTGCCAGATATATCAATGTAGTTGGCTTTCTCTGAAATTCAAATGGCAAGAAGAAAAAAAAAAGATGAAAAAGAAAAAGAAAAAGAAACCCCTGGCTTTGGAGGGGGGCTGAGAAAAAGACCTGCCATCTATGTATTAGTGCTCTGTAAATATTACATGAGCTGCACATTCGCTCAGTTGTTTGGCATTACTTCCACTGGATGGGTATATTATTTTAGAAACCATGCCTTGGTTATGGAGAGGCATGACCTACTTCCAGACACTCCTCTCTCTCTTTCTCTCTCTGTGGTATTTTTCCCTTTCTTCCCTCTCTTTCTCAGTCCTGCTTTCTCTTATTCACTTTCAATCTGCAAAATCTCAAACAACATGTGTATAATTAAGGTTTAATGAGCTCTTGTCAGGGTGGAATGTGCAATTAGATTGGTAATAGAAAATTCTACTTGGATGCTAGTGGCAGAGGCTGGATGCATGGCATTGAATGAAAGAACAGCGAATTATTTTTGAGCCCTACTGACAAAAGTAGACAGTGCTGGATGCTGCACTTAGATTTAAATACATGGTCAGGTCCCAAATACAGAAAGTGGTGCAACATTGTGTTTTCAAAATGACTGTACTTGTGCACACCAGGTTGGTTTCTTGGGAAAACAGTTCTTAAACACTATATACCATTTGTTTTCCTGCTGCAGAATGAAGCAAGACACAGTATTGATGATGTTAGAAGGTCATAAATGTCATTGTCTAGACAAATATAAAAGGGTGAACATGAGCATCAGAAACATACAGTATCAAAGTTTTCAGGGAGTACGTTTTAACCTTTTCAATATAAAATGTTTGCAAATGTTTAAATTTCTATCTAAATCTGCATCAAGGAAGATATTCTGATTAAAGAATGACAGTCATAGTTTTAGAGGAAAGCATAATTCTTGGTTTTGTACAGGAATAGGGTTCAAAATATGTGTCAGACCCAAACACTGAGTTATGGCCATAAAGGTTTATCACACTGCAACATCTACAGGTCAGTGTAGCCATGACTTTTTTATTGATATTGACCAGCTGGCTGATTATTTTCTCTTTCATCAATTTATCATTTTTCTACAAAATTTCCATTATATTTCACCAGAACCCAAGGTAATATCTTCAAATGTCATTGTTTCTGACCATCTAAAACACAGAGATATTCAGTTTCAACTAATTTATCATCATCATGTCTGTATAACAGATCAACTGCAAATCTTTGCGTTTAAAAAGCTGGAACTAATGAATCACTGGCAATGTTAAATGAAACTATTACTCAATTGCATCATAAGCCAAGCATCATGAACTTAACAGACAGACATGTCAGTCTGGTATAACTCAAACCCCCAGCAACAGCACTGGGCTGTGAAGCAAATCTGGCATAGCGGCCAAACTTCTGCATTCATCACGTGATGCACACTGGCCCATAAAGTATTTTTCCCATAGAGAATTATTGGAAAAGGAGCGACAGTAAAACGGCCAACACATTTCCTCATGTCACAAACCCTGGAAAAACAATTCTCTTTATTATAAGGATTTGATCCATTGGGTCCAATGACATTTGGAAAATCTAGTTTAGCCGTAGGATATTTTTTAAATTTTATCCCACTCATGTGTGTGGAGCCAACCGGAAGTCACCCAGCTAATCCAGGAGTAGATTCAGCTCAATACAAGTACGCATGCTCCGTATAGCAATGCTGTATCTAGTCCTCCACTTATACTTCCATGGTATAACTAGAAATTCCATCCATATTGGACAATTCTGCACCTCATGATTTATGACCAGTGTCAATGTTCAGTGCCAGTGCAAGGAGGTGTCTGCAAGAATGTGAAGGTTCAGGTGGTGGCCCATCAGAGTTTATGTCTAATCACGTTCAGCAGTACTGTAGTAGGTCGATATTATAGAAAACAGAGTCGGGTGTTTTGCAGAATTGTCCAAAATCGATGTTCTTGTCTGATGATAAGAGCTTGTCAGATAGGCAAACACATGTGAAAACAAAACCTCTGTGGTTGAGGTAACTTTACTGATGTATTTAAATAAGGGTATTTATTGAACACAATCAGGGCTCATTTACTCACTGCCTGGCATTTCTTTCTAGGTCTGTGCTTTTTCTATCTCAGATACTCTCTATTTTAGGGAGTAACGCTTCTCCACCCTGTGTCTTTTTAAATAAGACACTTGTGAGGGTGAAAAAAAACAAGTATCATGCTGCTCGCTTTTTTCTGATCTAGTCGTTTTCTTCTGACATTCTTATTCTTGACTTTGTGAAATTGCTGTTTGTGGGTCTGGTGAAGAAGAAGATCCACACACACAAAAATCATGTTAGGCTCTTTGTGAATTACTTGACTAGTCCCTGAAAGAGAGGGTGCTTTGTTGGCTTCCTCTGGGACTGCCCTTGAAAGGATCCTATTGTGTGGTAAGCACTATGATATAATGCAAGTGGATTTGATAGATTTAATAGAACACACAAACAAGGTTCACAAGCCCTCATATGGAGAGAAGCAGCATGTTTAAAGAGATCAGAACCGCCTCTTAAAAAATGATATGTCCATGTTGTGTTGCTCCAGAAGCATCTTAAGCTTTGATTGTGTGTTAAACATTATTGATTTGGGCCATGTGGAGACAAATCCTATTACATTTATCTATATTGTTTTATATTAGGGCTGCCACTAATAGCTATTTTAATAATCAACTAATCTGTTGATTATTTTTACGAATAATATATCAGATGTACAAAAAAATGCAGAAATCTTTTTTCCACATTATAAAAAGAAATGCATTCATTTGAATTTTGCTTTTGCAATGTTTCTATGTGGAGCATTATTAAACAAAAAATAAATAATCTGTTCAAGAATAGAATGTTTACAAAGTGCACAATAGGTACTTATATTGTTAACAGAAACACTAAAATGTTTATGATTTACAATAATTAATATTTTCATAAAACATGCCATGCTAATGTAAAGAGCCAGTACACAAATACTATAGTTGATGCTTAAAAATAGCCACCTTTATGTTCCTAACTGTATAGTTAGTATCATAATATACGTCACAACGTAACCATGTTACTTAAAATTGGCTACACGATCATTTTTGTTTCATAATTTTGTTTCATAATTTCAATATTGACGACTTACCCCGACTTACTCCCCTTCTTTTGTAAATCTTTTGTAATTTTCTTTAATTGCTAATGCTGCTGCCAATTAAAATCAAGTGCTCCCAATCTTTAGATAAGTGGTTGCCCACTTTTCTTTGCTGTAACTATGATCAATACTATACACTGCTTCTGCCATTTATTATTATTGTTATTTTTTGCTTCCGCAATTTTGCAAACGTTTTAATATGCCTCGTTGACATAGTCACCCAGTTGTTGACCCAGCCATCTTTAGCTCTTTTCAGACAGGTCGCAGAATGCAGTCATGGTGGACAATGGAGGCGATGCTGCCCCCAGCACTGTTGCGTAATGCAGTTACAACATTTACATGCTTTTACAATGAGATGTGTTGACATTAAAATTCTGTGTCAATGAATTATTATAATTGACATCATCGATTAAGTTGACTAGTTGTTGCAGCCCTATTCTATATTAAGTATTGCTTGATTATCCATTTCTGTGTTCCACCTGAGTGTGTTCGGCATCAAGGTCAGGCAGAGTGGGGGGGAGTCAAATGTCAGCGATGTGTTGGCTTTGTTTTCACTGTGTTAACAGGAGCACAATGGTATGATTGTGTGGCCATCTGAAACCCTATACCTACCCAGAGCTTCTGGGGGTCAGAGGTGGTGGAGATGTGTGTGCCTTTAACCCAACGAACCATGCATTTTGAAAGATCCAGAACCTGACGAGTAATCCATCCAGCATGCCTTCAAAACCATTCTGCTTCACTTGCTCGCTCACATACCAGATCTGCTCATCCACAATTCATGTAAAGTGCTCTCATTTTCCAAATAGAAATAATGATTTATTTTTAACTTTTTCCTTCCCATTTCCACTTTGCAAGCTGTCTCATTATTTTAAGGTGCCATTTGAGGAGTGGCCTCCCTCTTGAAACCCTTCAGAGTGATGGACAAGACCATAAAGCCAAGCAATAAACCCGAGATGAATGTTATATCTTAACGCTGATAGAGGCAATTAAGTCCATCATAAGCAAGAGAGGGAACGCTCTTGTCTGGGGACTCATTCACTTGCATGGTTTAACATGATCCCCAGCTAAATGCCTTATTTTATTTCTCTTCTCAGCTCACAGCTTACAGTCGAGCACAAATTGAGCTAATGTGTTTGTTTCACACAATTTGGTCTTTCTGTCTGCTCTGCCCTTTTCTCTCTGCCGTCATATGTCTCTGTCTCTCTCTCTCTCTCTCTCTCTCCCTCCATCCCCTCCCTGTTTCATTGTATTTGTCATGGTAATGTAAAAAATCTCAGCTGCTCCAATTCATTTTGTGCTCTTTCAGTCGAGAAAGAAGGGCAATTCTGTGGCTCCTCACTAGTTTCTATGTTAAGGTTTAAAAGTAATGAAGGCCATATTTCATCTGAATGGAGTTATATGACTGGGTGTGGCTGAGCAGGTCTGTTATGGGAAAATAAATATTATGGAAGGTCTAACTTTGTTATCTTTATCTGGCTGCGATCAATGTGTGCACTGTTGGATAGGATACATTACACAAACACATAGGCAGACATGCAATATGCACACAATCAGAGCCAAACACATAATACATGCATGCTCGAGTTGTATATACAGTATGCAAGCATGCACACACATAAGGAACACATAAAGGTGAAATACACATGCACCAGCAGAAACATCCATCCATACGCACAGAGAATCCATATCTACTTTACAGCACCCTCCCCCATACATGCCTGTGTGTACAATGTGCTTGTGTGCATTCAAATGTCAGTGTTTGTCTGTGTTCCTGCCAGTGAGTCATTGAATGCTCTAATGACCACAGTCCTGACACAGGTATTTTGACTGCTGCCTCTTTCCATTGGTACATCAACTGACATGTGATTAGTTACGCTGGGATGAAAAACCAGGGAGGCGCACGCTGTAACCATGAAAAGAAACTGGGAGGAGGGTTAAATCCTCGTCTCTCTGTGTCTCCTGCCTCATCTTGCTTCAAATCTAAAACATCCCTGGTTGCAGTTACCAGTTATGTGATTTAGTATTCAGTTCATACAGTAAAGCACAGCTGGGCTCAGAGCAATGTTCTAAGAAAAGCCAGTGGTGTAGCTCAGTTCAGGTTAGCACTTCTGTAGCAGAGATTGCAAAAATAATCACCATAGTAGAAATATGACTTTAATATAAAATAGCTAAACATTTTAAAATACAGTTTTTAAGTGATTAAATTAAACCGCTGAGTATAAACAATAAACTGTACAGTACAATTCTGCCAGTGAATTAATAAAATTACTTAACAATATGATCATGTTCCAAATTTGTCAGGCATATATGCACCATAGCTAAGACCTATGCTCAAATTTTATGCTGATCTAAAGAGTTTTAAGATTTAACAGTACTTGGCATCCTTTCTGTATGAACACAGGAGGTTTTTGACATGACATAAAACACAGTCTTCCCAATTTAAGACACAGCCTACAAATAACATATGAATAAAGTACACCGATTAAAAAAGACAGATATTTAAAACATATGAACAGGCTGTGCAATATGAGACATGCAAAGATGTAATTAGATGAACTGACAGATGAAGCATAAAACACTAACTAAATGGTATGCATTAAATTGAAGCATGACACAGGATTAAAACATTTGGGTATTTTACATAATGGACTGGTTTCCTCACGGTCATTATTAACTGATCCCGAGGACCAGAAAAAGGCATTTGTGCAAAGTTTGAAGTTTGAAAAGTTTGAAGCCTCAACATGCTGTAAACCAACTTAGAGTTGCAGCAGACCTCACAGTTTCTAGGAGTATTCAGATATATGGTGCATAAAAACAGAGCTGCTTGGGGACAGTAATTAGACCTGTCCCCAGGTCTTCCAGACAACCTCAGAGGTCAGGACAGTTCATAAAGTAACAGTACATCTGAAATATATTGTATTTTGGCCCTAAACCATTCAATTGTTCCCACAGTCTTCAAGTCCTAATTTAAAAGTTTCATTTTGAAAGAAAAACTTCTTTAATGGCTGGATAACATTGTCAGTTTTGAGATACCACTATATAAAGTATGAATTTCTGATGTGCTCTGTTCCAGTCAACAGTTGTTCTATAACCTCTATAACTGTGGTGCACTTCCTGCATCAAACTGACATCGGTTTGGCTTTACACAAACACAGTTATTTATAGCATCTCTCCCACTATACTTTCTCCCTCACATTCTCTCTCTCTCTACCTCTCCCTCTTATGTATTTGCATTTGTGCTATGCAAACAGGAGCCTAGTGTCAAGTGCGTCAGTTGTACAGGCCCTGTGCCTTTTCTTTCTCAAGCCTCAGTCTCAACATTTCTCCCCTTCATTCCCTCACTCCATGAGTCCCCTCTCCTCCATCTCACTGCAGCTTTCCACCTCTCTCTCACCTTCACCCTCGTTCTCCACCCCCCCTCTGTCTGTTTTCCTTTGCTCAATTGTTTTGCTGTAGATTTGACCGCTATGATTAATGACCTCAAAGCTTCAGGAAAGCAAACAGAGAGAGACAGGACAAGCTCGCCCTTCTCTTACAAAACTCCCTTTTTTCATATGTCAGCTGCTCCTATGTTCAACACTGAGCACATTTTGACTTCTGGAAAAAATATCTCCATAGTATAAGTCAGATTACACAAGAGAAAGACTTTATATGCACACAATTTTGTCTGAATTCTACAGACAACCACCACCACATGGCAGACAGAACAGTTTTTTCAGAATTTTGCTGTAAAGACCCAGTACATTTTTACCATAGAAGAGTACAGATTTTGTTATCTTGTCTCGTTGTGTTCTGTTAGTAAAACATGTTAGTGATGTTTGTGCAATAAATAAAATGTGTGAGCAATAAAGAGCTTCGTAATCAGATTTTTTCCAACCTTGGCCAGGTGTTTGCTCATTTCCAGTCTGTGTTCTAAGCTAAGCTAATTGCCTGGCTCTAAAGCTTAATATTTAGTGCACAGATTCTGTTTGTTATTCTAACAACCCTGCCCTCAGTGACTCCTTCCTACTGTGCAGCAGAAACACCACTGCAGACCTCACTTCACTTCACATTCTATACAGTATAACTGTTTTCTACTGTTCTGCTCATTGAGATCTGGCTTGCAAGTTTGAGGTCACCATCACATCTAGCACAATATGATTAGGACAGCATGCAAAAACATTTTCAAAGAGCAATAAAGACAGTGATTTCATTTTCATTGTAGAATACAATGATTGTTCCTCCAGCAAACTAATAGAGCCATCAGAAAGAAATCATTGCACTAGTTCCATCAGAGGCTGAATGACAATGTGGAAATGGAATTGTGGCTTCAAACTGAATAATGTTGCAAGGAATTGCCTTGTACTGTAGTTTATTTTGTGCTCTGACTGTGTTATGTTTAAAGGGTAAAAACAAATAGGGAATACAATTCTGGAAATATTCAAATGGTCAAAAAATTACAACATATTGAAGTGCATGTGGTAGATAAAAATTAGTCAGTGCTAATTACACACTATGAAATATGGCTAAAAACATGTGGCCTAATTTTAGTGCCCACAGTCTGAGAAACTCCCTCAGTAGGTTACTGCAGGCACATATCCATCCCATTACTTGACCTCACAGTATAGGTGGTAAATCATCTCAGCCACTATTAGCTGTCCTGAGGTGTGTTTTGTTTCCTCACAAATGGCTGGATCCAAATAGTGTCAGACAGACAGGAAGAAAAGGCCTCTGGGAGAGTGTGTGTCTGCATCTGTGTGTGTGTGCCTGTGCATGTTTATATGCCTATGTGTTTCAGGCTGTGGCTTCTGGCTGTGACCCCAGTGTTAATCACACTACAGCCAGAACAACCACACTCTTTCTATCCCCCATACAGTACCTACAGTAACTCCCCTACTCTACCTCTCACTTACACATGATCTCTACCCACTTCTTCACCATTAGCTCAGGGGTACAGACTCACTCGCCTTTCTCATCCTCTCCCCATAACCTCAAACTGTCACCTCTCCTCAAGGCTTCTTGAGGTCAGTGTTTCTGAGGTCTGAATTAGCAGGCTTCTCCTGTCCTTGTTTCCTTGGCAAAGTGCAAAAGCGCTAAAGGCTGTTCTCACCTCTCGGGGTCTGTACGCTCTCTCGATCAGTAGCTGGGTGGCTGGTTGGCAGGGTTGGTAAAAGTGAAAATTTGCAATTATTCAGCCCCGTTACTAGGGTTGGCTAGGGTTGATTGCTGTTGAGGGAAACAGCCTTTTGTGTCTGGCTGGCTGGCTGAAATTTCAGTCTTTCTCAGCCTTCTTATTTTGTCTCTTAAAAGTCTGGGTCATAAAACCATTTAACTCACCATCACTAGATAGACTCACTATCCTAGAGTTTTGGAATGACATCTATCAGAGCAAGGAGCATGAACCTCCTACAGCTTTCCAAAAAAATGTCAGTTTAATAGAATCATCTTGAACACTTGTTTATGAATCTGACTGAAAATAAATACAGAAAGTAGGTCTCTGGAAACTCCAGTAGTTCTGTTTGTGAACTGCGTGGCACAGCAAATTCATTTCTGGGTCAGCTTGCTTATCTGTCCTATGTTGTTTGATATTGTAAATGCTCCCTGTGAGTTAGCTTTTGCACATGTTAAAGGAGTATTAGCAAACACAAGAAGATGATGCATGTACACTACATGAATGGCAACAAAATGAGTATATGCCAGCAGCTGTGTGAGGCTCTATAAGCACAGTGGTGGCGTGTTTAACACGTGTGCGGTTTATCCTTGTTGCTAATGGTTTTACCTGTTACCATGCTGCCGTTTGCAAGAAATATTACAGACACAGTACAGCCAAGGTCGACGGGAATGTCTTTGGTTGTGCATGTATTTGGTTATGAAGTAATAAACAAATAATAATGATGGTGGTGCTAGATTAAAAAGTCAGATCACCAAAGTGATTACATCCTGAGCGAGGCATAATTTCATGGTAGTTCATCTAGTAGTTGTTGAGGCGTTTCACTCAAACAAAACCACAAAAGGTAACATCATGGTGGCATTGGAGGAAAACTCAGTCACTAACATATTGCCATCCTTAGAGTCATGCCAGTAGCATGGACAAAAAACAAAAGAAAAATAAATAAAGAGAGAGAGAGAGAGAAAACACCCTGTAAGTGCTGTATTAATGGAAATTGATCTGCCAGTGAGTGATTCCCCAACTAGCTGGCCGACTAACTAGATGCCCATTGGTGCTCTTCGCGTTGTGATTGTCACTCTGTTGTGCCTTGTGACACCCGTGGAATCAGAGTAGTTAGGTGAGCACACACATATGCACACACAGTTTCAACTTGTAGGCAAGCTGAGAAGAAGACTGTGAATTACACAGGCTTTGACAGGGCCTAATTATACATGTCTCTAATGAACTGTAATTACTGCCATCCACCAGAGTATCGAGGTCTATAAGCCGAGGACTCGCAGTCATTAGGCTGCTGTTACACTCTTTTTCTATCTCTACTGACTCACTGAAAATCTCTTGTGATGTGTCGGTCTCTGCCTAACTGTTTTCTCATTTTTCTCTCTCTGCTACAGTTTGATGGTGAAAACATGTACATGAATGAAAACAACCACGAGTTCCTCCCGCCAAACCAGGTAAGTTCAAATGGCCCTTTAACAGCTCTTTTCCTGTTATTTCATCTGTTCCCAATGACTGTAGCTTGAGTTGCTGCTGAGCCATTTTCATTTGTTCATGCTTGTTAAGATGGATGACAAATTTTTGTTGTTACTAAAACACAGATACATGACATCAGCTGACAACAAAGGGTCTGAAATCTTTCATAAATATTCTGGTTAGTTCACCATATATTTAATGCTGACAGGTGTAACATGTAACATACCATCTGCACTCTATGGGTGAGATATCTCCTCAGGATTGTTAATTAAAATTGTAGTGGTCACAGGGTGAAAGAAAGAGAATCACATTTTTTTCTACTCCTACAACTAGTCTGCTAGTCTAGTTACATTTCTTGATTGCTTATTGGTAATTTTGATCACCTTTAGTTGAGCAACTTTGTCTCTTCCAGGATCCTTATTAAAATTTACAGCATAACCTTTAAGTCTTTACACTTACACTACATAAAGTAAATACTGTGAAACAATTACAGCATCCAGTGGTGGAAGATGTACTCAAGTCCTTTACGTAAGGAAAAGTTGCAATAAAACAGTGTAAAAATACTCTATTACAAGTAAAAGTCCTGCATTCACAATGTTATTTCTGCACTTTTATGTACAGAAGTATTGGCATCAAAACATAGTTAAAAGTACTAAAAGTAAAAGTACTCATTAGACAGAATGGTACATTTCACATCCCTGTATATCATATTATTGTATTATAATTAATGATGCATTATTGTGTACATTACATTTATGTTGCAGCTGGTGGAGGGGGAGCTAGTTTTAACTAGTTTATGTGCATTTAATTTTAATTACTGCTGGGTAGCTTGTGAATTTTCCACCACAGATTAATGAGGTCTTATACTGTATTTTTTGTATTAATCTAGTAATTAAGTTATGAAATAAATGTATTGAACTAAAAAGTATGATAGTTGCCTCTTAAATCTGGTTAAGTCAAAGGATGAAGTAACAGAAAATGAAAATACTCAAGTACAGTTACCTCAAATTTTTACTTAAGTACAGTACTTGCGTAAATGTACTTAATACTTTCCACCACGAACAGCATCACCATTGCACTCAACACAATAAAATTTCATCAAAACCAAACATGACATACAAGCAAATAGAATAAGTTAAAGTATCACAAAACAAAAAATTTATTTACACATCCACTCTGCAAAGACCATTAAAGACTGTTTTTGCTTTCTGATGTCTTCTCAAATGACCAGTAGATATTTCTTAAATTGTTACTAGCTTCTTGAAATATAAAGTATACTGCTGAAATGGTTGTTTTGAAATGTGACTTTTTAAAATGGTTCTCTGGAGTCTCTCTGCATGCATTAGGCGGAGGCCATGGACCAGTTGCCAGTCCATCACAGACAAACTGTCAAAATTACATGTCTGTTACAGCAGGCAGGAGAAGACCAGGGCACCAAAACAAGCTAAATATTCACATTTCACACAGAAAGTGTTGGGACCTTCTTTCTCTGGTGTGACCATTAAGCTAATTCTGGCATAATAAAATTCAAATTCTCTGTATTACAATTATGCAATCATCCTCGGCGCACACAATTTTCACTTTGGTAAAAGTCAAGCAGGAAGCACTGGTTCACTCAAAGTGAGTTTTGGCTTCACTGCAAAGGATTTATTAAGCTAGAGAGGAGGGGGAGTCAGTGTTGTCTACAGTACATGGCAACCACGCCAGATAAACTATAGCACAGCTGGTCCTGAACAACTGGGATACCATATGGTTGTGTTTGGATAGGGGGGATTTGTGGAGTTTGGGAATAAGCCCATCTGACATATACAGGGGAACAGGGAATTTGTCCCTGTCAATTGCAATTATTAGAACCGACCCATAGGCTACAGTAGTTGTGCTTTCTGTTGCATTTGCTGCTTTGCTCAATTTCCTAATGCTCCGGTTTGTTAGTGTATGGCTCACTGCCCAGAATGAGAGACAGAGCTGCTTATGCTGCTTCATGTACATGATTTCTAAAGTTTATTTAGAAAGCTCTGACAACAAATGTATTTTTTACAAAATGATGTTTGGCTGTTTTAAAAAAGAAAACACTGCTTTTATCACTTGTTTTGATTGAACATATGTACTTTCACTGCAGTGCTGATTGACAGATTACAAGTTGTGCTGATGTGCACAATGGGGTTTTTTGCAAAATTACCAAGGGGCAGATAAGACATGTGAATTGTGGCATCGAAGATAGAGAGAGCGAGAAGGAGAGAGGTAAGGATCAAGGTAGTGAGAGAGAAAGAGAGAGAGCGAGAAGTAACTAGCATGAAAGATGACGGGATGAGAGGCGATTTTGCTTTGCTCTGTGTAATACTTTGTTTACTCAAGATCCCCTCATATTTGACATGTACCTCGCTCTATTCTCTGCTTCACCAGGTTTAGCCTCCCTTTCCCTCTGACAGCTAGAATCAGAGAGGGCCTTAGTGGTGGACATACATGCTGACAACAAAACGCAAAGAAAAAAAACACATATGTTCACATCCTTAGCTGTGTTCTAATTCCACACTGTGTGCTAATTATAAGTAGATGTAGTGTGCTCACTTTGGGAAAGTCACAGCGTATACTTGACTCAGTGTGCATATTAAAAACCTTGATTTTTGATGTTGATGGTGGTGGAACAGCTTGAGGAACAGCATTGTGGAATAATACTGCACATCAACAGCATACTCATAGATCTTTACTGTGTGACTGTTTGGAGTATACTTTATTTTGCCACTTTTCCATTGTAAACACACTGCAACCTCAAAACCTGAATTAGTATGTAGTATAGATTTGGGTTTTATTGGCATCTACGTATCAGTGTTGTATCATTTCCTGTTAATACAAATGTTTAAAGTACATTGCTTTCTTCTGTTCTAACTACATTAAAGTATGACAATCAGAGTATATACACATTGTATGCATGCAAGCCTGTTTCATTAAGCCTAAAATACATTAAGAAACTGTAAATGTGTTTGTGTTTGTGCTGAGATAAGAATGAACTTGGTGAACAAATGGAGACAGAGAAGACATCTGCAGGGATAATTCTTATTAACTAGATTTATTCTTCAGGAAATGTCTCGTATAGTATATACAAAACAGTAGCTGCATTATTCTCAATATATTCCATCCTGAAGAAAAACAAATCTTGCTGCCTAAAGCTGCATGCTGTTTTATTATCTCACTTTTCTTCTTTCTTCCTTCCATTCTCTTTTGACTCTCCCTCTTTTTTCTCTCTCACTCCGTTTCTCTCTTACACCCATTGCATTTAAATGCATTTGGGTCAGCGGCTCCTCTGCAAAACGTGTGAAAATGTGTTTCTCAGTCTCTCACTTTGGTTTGTCCTTGTAATTACTCTATTTGATCTGGTTCACCTACATAAATACATATTTAAACATAAAGTACATTCATATAGAACATAAGCATGGCGCCAAGTAACCGCATCAAGAAGTGAGGAGGTGCTTAGGTAGGTATGTTCCCATGATGAGTCACAAGGAAACAGGGTCAGTGCCATTGTCATCTCAGTGTTCCCATGACTGTAGTTGTCTGACCCCGCTTAGTTCTCTGCTGTTTCTGCCAGTCTCTTTCCCCCCTTCAGCAGCATGACAAAGTGTTACTGATTCAATGACAAGGTCACAGACCCTGGGTCTTGGCATCAACAAGCTCTTTGTATGGCCCTGTAGCCACTGACCATTGTCGCGGCAACAATGTAGAAATTAGTAACCAACAATGAGACGTTTTTTCAATGTCTTCACAGAGGTTTGATCGGACCCTCAAACATAAAAGACATACACCAACACAATATTCACAGTGGAAAGTGGAAGAACACCTAAATAGAAAGACTTTGGTTACTAGAAAGGCCTTAGTAAACCTTCACCTGAAGTGGGATTTCTCTTGCTAACACAAAACAGAGCAGCGCAGAGTGATGCGATCAAAGATAATGCACTGTGGAGATGCCTTCTCATAGCTCTCTAGCAAAGTGGAAGAAACAGTATACTTCATCAGCACTTTACCTTGACAATGCTTTGCTTTGATGTCTTTATCCCTGACTTATGAATTCATTTAGGAGAACTGCTGGTTGAGAGAAATATGCCACAGAAAAAAGAATACGAGGAGGAAATTGAAGGAGGGAGTTGGATGGAAAAACTGCACAGGGGAATAATTCGACTAATGGAGTGACTGTTTGGATATTCAGCAGAAGTAGGAACGAAGATTATGATCTTGCAATTAGCGTAACAAGGTTTTATTGATTGGCTGCCGCTGCAGCGTCTTTGCTGCCAAGACGCTGCATGTGGTTTTAACATGCACAGTATGTGTGTAGCCCAGCCAGTCACACGAGTCCCGCTACTACTAGAACAGAATCCAGCTCAGGATTACTATTGAGCTGTGGCTATTTCCTGAGCATCAAAGCTGAAATATTATGGACTGCTGAGTTGAAAGGGTCTGTTTGAATGCCTGATGATTTTCCGCTCACTTTTAAGTTAATGCATTGCCCTCCTTGCACTTTGATAAAATGCAGGTATGAAAAATCGGCTCCCAGTAACAAGTGATTTGAAACTTTCTCGGCATGTTTTACATGTTGGGAGTTCAAATGATGTTTTATTGGCGAGTTTGATCCTGTTTCTAGTCTCAGCTATTATGTTAAGTCATTGCTGGCCAGGATTATGCAGACCCCTTAGGTGCTGTGATAGTAATATGGGAGGCTTTTGAGTGCCAAGAGCAGATCTGTGAGACAGAGAAGCAGGGACAGATTGATGGGAAGTTTTCCTTAATATGGCAACAAACAGATGCACAGTATGAAACACACTGACAAACAACATATAATGAGGCCTTTGTGTCATATTTTTTTATGCTTTAATGATAACATGTTTGAACAGATATGATGTCTGTCACACAGCTAGGGTGCCTGGACTGTGAGACACTCCAGTCTGATAAATATTAAGACTTTCTCTACAGCTCCCCTGTGTCTCTCATCTTTTTTCCCATATGTTTCTGAAAAACCACTGTAGAACTTGATCCCATAGTCTTTTATGTCCAACCTTTGACAAATCTATCACCTCATCCCTCTGCGCTCTGAATTAAAGGTCCATTCCACCTTGGCAGTTTAGATGAGTAATTTTCTTGTTTGGCAGCGGCCCAAAGACCATCGAGAATGTCTGGAACCTCAGTGGAGCCTGATTGGTCAGGTTCAGCCGTGTGTGACTGACAGGAAACCTGCTGATTGGGGGAGACGGTATCGTCGGATAGTTGCGCTGATTAAAGCCTCACGGCGGCGTTTTGTAAACTCCCACTGTTAAGGGTCCCTGCACCAGCGCCCTGGCCCTGCTGGTCTGAATTACAGCTCCTCTGCATTAGCCTGATTTACAGCTTCCTCCCGCTGTTTAGACTGGAGCTGGGGACCAGAGTGGCAGGCTCCTCCTTCCCTACATTTCCCCATGCCCCCTCCTGTTCCAGTTGATTCTCCCACTTTGTGCCTCACCCTCTACTCATCACCCCATCTCCCCAATCCTTTGTCTGTTCCCCCTTTTGTGCCACCTCACTCAGTTTACCTCATTTACACATCCCCCTGGATTCTTACTTCTCACCATGTCTGCTCCTCTTTTTCAAGCTCTCCTATTCCTCTTTCTGCCCCTTTCTCCTTCCCCTCTGCTCTTCTGCTTGTCCCCGTTTTCTCTCATGTCCCCCAAACCTCCGACAACATTCCTTTACCCTTCCGACCTGCCTCCCCCATCTCTCTTGTCTTTCTTTCATTCTCTCACTACATCTTTTGTGAAAACAAAAACAAAGAGCAGCCTGCCAAAATATTTCTATAGCTGTTCACTGATGAAGCAGGGAGTGGAGACAAAGCAAAAAAGACATGCAGGCATATTTGTCGTGGCAGCAGAAAGATGGAAAGCTTTCTCCCTGTGGCCTTTTTACAGTCATTATACCTCACTCTCTCTGGCCCTGTTTAAAAGCCCTCTGAAATACTCATCTGACATGGCACTATATATAAATGCACAGCTGTATATTTGTGTAAGGCCCTTGCTCTGCCAAGTTGTCCATCCCCCTACTGCCCCAGGTGATCAGATGAAACTAATGGCAACCTTAATGTGTTTGTGTAGGCCTTTCACCCCACTGGATAGCATGATGAGAGCCCAAACACTCAGTCTTGTGCTAGATCACATGCCAGAGTATTATAAAAGACACAAAATGGTCAGGGTCTGTTCAGCCTTTTCATAACCACAGAGACTTTCTGTCTCTTTTAAAACTAAAACTTACAAAGTTGCCTTGAACTGGTTTTCCTTCATGCTTGTAAAAACAGCTATGGATTATTAGAGGGGAAAATGTTCCACTGAACCAAGACTCATTAGCAAAAATACTTGGTTAATTATTGATGCAGATTCTTTGAGATATGAAAAAGAGGACCTGAGTGGACATTGATGTGTATTGATTTATTTCCTCTTCTTGGAGGCAGTTTAATTGAGGTAACATAAAGTTTCTCCTTAAATGGGTTAAGCAGCATACGTCAAAGGTGGTGCAAGCTTGGGGCAAATTACTTTTATATTTTTACATCAGTTTTAAACCTATTGTTGTAGAACAAATGTTGAGGTAAGACAATGCCAAAACTGAAAATGTGGATAATCACAGGAATTTGCTGAGAAATTAATTCAGTGCATCTTTGTGCCTGAATTATCCTGATTCAGATCATGTCTTATGGCTACACTATTTGTTGCTGGCATTTACTTTGAAGGTATTGTGTTATAAGCCAAAGTTCTGGACAATTTCAAATGTTGACAGATGTTGGCAATTGATAAAAATGAAGAGTTCACCTCAAACTGAGGAGGACATGAATGTCTGTACCAAACTTCAAGGTAATCCATCAAAGTGTTGTCAGTATATTTCATTAAAAGTTATTTTCTGCAGACAAAATTTCATGGCAATCTAATAATTATTATATTTGAGTCAGGACCAAAGAGATGGACCAACCAGCTGAGTGAATGACTAACATTGCCAGCCACAGAGGGACTGGTGTGGTGTTCTGGCTAAAAACTACAACATTCCAGCCCTTTTCGTTATAACTTGTTAGGATTTAACATCTTAGTTATGTATATACTGTCCTTTTGTGGACACATCAAGTATGAGTTGCAGTTCAGAGCTCTAGTAAGAGACAGGGGGGTTCATTGACACTGGAGAGCTGTCTCCTCCACTCCCCTCCACTCCCCACCAACTCCTTATTAACAATGGCACCAAGAGAACTAGGGTCCAGATGTTAGTCTCCTGCTCCTCTCAGCTGTGCCAGCCTCCAATACACAGCCTCATTGACTCTGATTCAGGGAGGGGAGACACTTAAGTTCACACTGACGCCACACACACAGTTTCTTACAGTAGGATTTTGTTTTTAAAAAATCTGCATAAATATGCACAAAAGCATTGAAGCACTATTACACTCAGTTTTGTGCAGTCAGACCTGTATACAGATAGACATTAGTAACACAGATTAAATGAAACACACACGGACACACACACACAAGCACTCTCACCCACCACATGTACTTTACACCCTCCCTTTTCTGGTGTAAAGCAGAGGTATTTGTGGGTGACAGGATCCTAACAATTCTCAGAATAATGCATGTTTGTTTGGATGACTGCGCCATCAGCATTGCCTTTGTTATTTTCAACACTGTTCGAGTCAGTCGCTACAGATTCGCCAACCCTTTATTGTGCTTTTTTTTTGTCTATTTGCTTGGGTCTTATAACAATAATTAGTTGTGTCATTCAGACACAGCAATACCATTGTTCACATGCTAATAATGATTTTGACAGCGAGCACAGAAAAGTGGATAACTGAAGAGTCATTAAAAATAAAAAAAAATAAAAACAAACATTTGACTGGCAGCTGTTTTTTGGCCTTGTCGAGTCTCTTAGTGGCTCCTGTGTGGTCATAACTCAGCAATAGCACTGGCCGCAGAGCAGACAATGGTGTGCCAGTAGACAAAGTTAAAAAGGCTTCCCTCTCTAGGAGACATGGCTGCTCTGAAAAAGAAGGGACAAAGGGGAATCTGGAAATAATACTGCATGTCTGCCAATGTAACATAGTAATCCTAGATTCACCCTGTCAGGCAATAAGTTTGATTATGGTCCTCATTTGAAATGTTGGATCTCCTTCCGCTTCCCCCTCCTTTCTTGTTCTGTCCTCTCCATTTTCTGCTTCAATCCCCCCTCCCCCCCCCCCCCCTCCTCCCCCTTCACCCCCACCGGGATAAAAAAAAACACCCACAGTGGTATCAACATCGGCATCACAATCACTCTAGATGACTATTGGGAAACCTGAGCTATCTTGTGCTCTTGGTTTGTTTTCCAACCGCATTATTGGAGATCACGGCTGAGTTTTCACTGACACTGTGAGGCATCTGCATGTCATTACTACCACAAGGTCCTGAACTCTTTCTGAGCACATGACGCAAACCAGCCGAGCAAGCTATAAATACATGTTCATTTAATAAACAATAAAACCTGTTTTGAGTCATCTTCAAAATAACTTAGTTCATTTTTTTGCCACTGTTACAAATCTTCTCTATTTTATTCTATAGTCATTTGGGAGCCATTTAAATGTTGTTTGTGTTCCAGTTGAATGTTCAGCAATAATGATGTGGTTGTTGTTGCTGACAGCACTTCTCCATTAGTCTCCTCTCTTGCCAGAATGAGGTGTTATTAGATAGTGAGAAAGAAACAAAGATGAAGAAAGAAATAGAAAAACAAGAGAGAAGAGGGTTAGTGGCCCATTTTAGTGAATCTAATTGATGAGGTCGGTAGAAGCTGTGTAATAGATGCAGTTAATGTTTGAGTATTTGCATCAGATTGCTGCGCAAAAAAAGAGTGTGTGAGGGACAGACAGAAAACAAAGGTTCAAGGGGAGTTGTTTTTATCATTTGATAAAGCCTCCCTTATAATCTCAGCATGTTGTGCAATGGACCTGGCTCTCCTTCAACTCTGTGGTGTGCCACTTCAAATTAGTCGCTTGTGGAGAGGGCCTGCCCCATCTTTGCAAAATGCATTAGTACACCACTCAGAGCCTCATACAGCCTAGGGTTAAACACAAATTATATCATTTCTGTCATCCAATCAAATCACACTGACCCACTGACCTGCACGATGAGTCAAATGCATAATGAAATATGACATAGCACAAAAGCTTTGATTCTAATGTGCTCTGACATGCGATCAGATGATGATGACCTCCTGACCTTGACTGACAAATGAGGCGAGCACTGGGAACAGGATACACAAGGGAGACGAGGGGAAGGAAGCTAAAAGGAAAACAAAAAAGAAATATATGCAATTAAAAAGACTGGTTTTATTCAGTGGGAGGTTACTTAGTACGCAGCTCAGTATCTGGGGTGAATGGGGCCATCTGCATCTTTGGACAGTTGGTGCTCACCTTAATTAATCTCTTCATTCTCTCCATAATTCCCCTCATATAAATAAAAAGCATTTTTCTCACAGAGCAGCATCATTTCTTCTGACATAGCTGTAAGTGGTGCTCAGGCAAGGTAGCTGGATTTTATTTCCTAGAAAGAGCATGCCATTGAAATTATTTTCCCCTGTCTCTCTCCTTCGCTGTCTCCCAGTCTCTCTCTCTCTCTCTCCCACTTTCTTCTCTTCCCACCCTTCCATTCCATTCATTCACCGGACAGCAACCGAGTACACAGTGGTTTAGCATTGCCATCTCCACCGCCCCTTTCATGATGTCCAAATAGTGACAGATAAAAAATGAAGCAGGGCTATTGTAGACAGAGACGAGATGACAGGAATGGGTGGAAGGGAGTTGATCAGGGTGTGGGTGATGTGGACCAAAGACCCAAACTGCTGGGGGTCTGTGAGGGGCGGGCCAGCCATGGGAGGAAGAGGAGAATGGAGGTGTAGGGTGGCTGTAACTGGATCTTTGGCCCGCTGCCCCTCCTCGTCTTTGGGCTCCACTAGAAAAGGCTCTATGGTGTGTTGATACCCCCTGGCATGATATTGCAACATCGGCTTTAATTACTCCTGAGCTGATGGAAAGATATTGATAGATAAAACGAAATAAGAAGAGGAATAAGATACAGAGGAATATCAAAAACAAGCAATCCAATAACGAGAAGTAACAGAAAACGTCGTGTCATTTAAACGTGTTTGAAAGTAGGCGATCTTTGTAGTCCAACAAGCACTATTTGTCTCTGCAGTGTTATGTTAAAACAAGAGCTCTGTGTACACTAGTAAACAGGATCATTCATAAATATAAAGTATAATCTTTCTGTGGGAGAGCGATGACAGAGTGAATGAAAACAGATGATGCTCTCAAATTCTTCCCAGAGATAAATCCACAGTTTTCTTTGCAAACTGGATTGCATGGAAAGGAGAGATAAGGGGGCCTGACTTTGTCTCTGTGTGCAGAGTGCTGCGCAGCGGATATGGGAAGGTGTTGGAACGAAGAGTGTCGGAGGTGATGGAAGCAGTAGTGTGTGTGGGGGATTTTAAACATAAATCACCACTGTGACAAAGCTCTCCAATAGGCAGATAAGTGCACATTAGTGGTAAGGCAGATCTGTCATCGCCTGTCGGTCCTGCCCTCTCCCTGAAACAAACGCTGACTTGGGAGGACTCCAAACTCTTCTTCTATGTGGCACACTAGCAACCGGCCTGAATTTAGCTTCAGACCAATGCCTTCAATGAGTGACTTGATGTGTAGGTAGATAATTTGTAAGAGAATGTTCACAGAAAACGGTGACAGAGCTACCCGTCAAAAAAATGTTAGTATAATGACATTTCTATTTACGCAGTATACGGTACAAGGAAATCAGCAAATATTACGAGCTGCAACTAAGGATTTATTTCACTGTGGAACTAAATAACCATTTACACTGTGAAATGCCAAAAACTGTGAAAAAAGCTGAGCCAACCAACTGTCCAAAACTTCCAATATATAGAAAAGCAGCAAATCCTCACATTTCAGAAAATGTTGCAAAATGACTTAAATCGTTAATCAATCATTAAAATGGCTACTGATTTATTTTCTACCAATTCACTGAGTAATCGTTTCAACTGTAAATATAACATTAGGACAAAATCATGTGGTGTTTTACAAATTCTAAACATTAACTTGCTTTTTATTGTAAATTATATTTGACAACAGAACATTTTATTGAATAAATATAGAGTTTATTATTAACTGGGTTATGCCCTGATTGTAGTTTCTACGGGCATCACAACAGTAATCTAATAAGCAGAGGAATGTACAGATAATGAGCTATTAGCCACAGTCAATATCATCTCCAGAAGGCCTTGAATACTCAGGCAGTGTTACAGAGGGAGGGAGAGAGCTGTGCCAAATAAAAGACAAGCTGGAAAGCTCCCCAATCAATGTTATTTTCTCTTTCAGTCCCAGACCAACTGTCTATTCATCTGTTTCTTTCAAATGAAAGGTGTGCTGGTATGTAACACTTACACTTGAGAGATCTGTCTCATAATTAAAATGTTACAGATTGTGTTTCAGTCACTGTGCAGATTGAGCATACTGTGTATTGGAAATAATGTTCGCTATTGTGTGCGGTATTGATCAGAGGAGGAAAATAAAGAACGCTTTAGTGAGAAAATAGAATCAGTGTAATGCAGCTTTTAGTATGAGTGTGGCTGACTATGGAAAGTAAACCAACGACAAGTGCCTCAAAGGAAAAAAGAAGAAGAGGAGGAGGCTTTTGTTTGAAAAGCCAGTTCCATACTAGGACACATACTTGTCTGTACAATCCATCAAATACATTGCCTTTGTTTGGATTTAACTTTTAAAGGAGGAAGGAGTATACATTAGCCATAGCATACACATGGTTTTGTACATGCAGCCTCATTCTGAATAGAGGCATATGAATAATTTATCTTGCCACAATCCAACTGGGAATGTCCTTGGTATTTACATTTTATCATCAAGGGCACTGGATGAGCCTTCACAGCAATCTTCCACATGACACATCCTCAGTCCCTGTCCCCATTTGCACAGTCAAAAGCAATAGATGGGACCAGGAAAATGTTTCTGTAGCGTGGACATATATTTATACACCGCAAAAACAAAAGGTTGATGAACATGCTAGAGGATGACTAAGCGCGGTGGCCTTTGCATTACACAGTGGTCATCCAAAGTCTCAGTGAGGCACAGTGAAAGATAACAGCTTTGCAAAGGCTCCAACGGACATGCACAGGGACTCACTTCACACAATGGCTCTGATGTTTACAACAGACAATTTAGTTTCCTTCCAACAATTATGAGGGAAATTGAATCTCAGGAAATGTTCGTTTTCTTGCCCATTAGACCAAACAATAACACTATCCCCAAAGGTTTACAAAAACATCTGTCTTCAAAGGACGGTCCAGAAAATTAATATCAACTGGCTTGCAGGCTGTGTCAGGACAAAGTAAATCAAAGTAGGGCATTTCTTTTTCTCTTTTTTTAAATTCAATGTAACATGTAGGAAGATGAAAGTGTGCTTTTAATGCCGAGTCTGTGTCTGCATTCTTGCCGCACAGTAAAACATTGCTAACATCTTTCTTTTGTGGTCAAATTAAAGATGTTTGTTTTTTGTTCTGGCTATTGTAACTTAATGAAATTGTTCTCATCTGGCTTTGCACATCAGACACATTTTAATCCTTTCTTGTTAAGAAAAAGGAGATTGTCCTTTTGCTATGTACTTAAAGGCAAAATCAGGCTCCACTGCTCAAACTCAAGAATTTAAAGCTTTTGTGGCCTCAGAATTAACTACATTTATATTGTTAATATTTCCTTGGCAGACAAACTGTTGTCAGGAAAACAAGTCTACTTTTATAATTCCTAGCAGCAAAAGAATTCCTATTTAAGTGGATTTTAATACACCCATAATTTATATCATCAAGAAATTACAAAATAGGCTTTTACACTCACCTTGATACTAAGATAGTGTTGAGAGAAACAAAAGTGCTCTGTATCCTTTCTCCTTCTCTCCATCTCACCATGCCCCTCATTTTCTAAAAGTATGTGTTTGAGAGATAAATGACCACTCTGCTGCCGAGGATGACAGCCTACACAAAGATGATATTGAATTGATTTCAGAAATGTTGCAGAACTGACTGTTTGATGTATACTGCTAGACATGATTCATAAAAAAATCTATTAAAAAACCCTTGAATGGCTGACACCAGAATATTATTTGTGATGATTAATTTGACTCAGTCATTACAATGGGAGTCAAGTCAGATCGTCTCAGACAAAATTGCTTTTCATTCCCCCGTTGAATTTCCCTGCTATTTTTCTTTTCTTCTCGCTCTGTGCAGAACTCTGATCTGATTGGACTTACTGTGTTAGTGTGACAGCGCACAAATACAGAGGCTGTTGGTCTTCTTTATTACCGATCACTGAGCGTTGTGTTTTTGTTCCAAAATGAGACATTCAACATTTGCAACAAAATTACACCTATTCTAACAAAATGACAGATTAGAATTTAAACATGTTGTATGCCTTTTGTAGAACTGCAGGAAACTGAGGTTCTTGGTTGACAAGATGTTAACACAATAAATAGTTGAGTTTACAACACAGTTCGTAGCAAGTCAGTCAAATATTTTAGTTGCCATGCTACAGTGAGTTAGCAGTGATAAATAACAAGGTGTTCACATATACAAAAAGAATAATCACAGAGGAGGTGAAGAACATTTTCTTGCTAGAGGGTCAGAAGAAGTACTGGTTTACTCTTTTTTAAAAAAGCACACAGATATTTGTAAAATGGGGGTGACTATGGTACAGTGGGTAGAGCAGTTGACTCCCAGCCGGAGAGTCGGAGGTTTGAATCTTGGTGCCTGCAGTTCACATGTC
The DNA here is from genome assembly GCF_001952655.1 of Monopterus albus. Classification (NCBI taxonomy): domain Eukaryota; kingdom Metazoa; phylum Chordata; class Actinopteri; order Synbranchiformes; family Synbranchidae; genus Monopterus; species Monopterus albus. The sequence goes on from NW_018127881.1 coordinate 2,418,828, forward strand.
GAAGTGTCCTTGGGCAAGATACTGAACCCCCAAGTTACCCCCGATGGTTAGAGCCATCGGTTGAGGTGGCACCGCAGATGGCTGCCTCGGTTCTGTACCAGAGCCAAATTCCTTGTGTGTAACATACTTGGCCAATAAAGGTGGCAAGGTGGTATCCTTAAATTATCTGCAGTAGGCCCACTCAAAAAGTTTTTTTTTCTGACTGCAAATTACAGTCTCAAAATTCTGATTCCACAACACAGAAAGTCTGATTTTAACAAAACTACAAGTTTTTCTTGATGTTGGTTTTAAGAAATTATTTTTTCTGCTATTCTGGTTTTGTAAATGGCTCTAAATACTGTGGTGCCCAAGAACTTCAGCTATAAAGGTTGCTATAGAACTGAACTGCGAACTAGGGGGGATATTTAAATATTGCTGTTCTGCAATGTTTTATTTTATTTTTATTTAGTCACGTATTTACCAATAATGATGATGTAAATGAGCACAGCTTCAGCTGTGTTAATTTGAACACACCTCCGCTTCAGGATCTGCTGCCTGAAGGTTGCTGTGCATGTGTGGACCAAGAGGCAGCAACGAGTCAACATGGGTCTCAAGTGTAGAAAACAGTCAAAGTTTATGGTTACCAAACTTTAATGAGGTTGAAGAAATCAACAAACACATTTCAGAACCTCAGTCATGTAGTCTCCTGCCAGTCAAATTATTTTTTATGTCCTTCAGTAATTGAAGGATGAGGTCACCTTAAAGCTTGTAGAAGTCCCTCACATTCTCCTCTGGCGAGCGATGCGATTTACAAACACCCACTCCTTCCTCAAACATGTTCTTAACTCTGACAGATCTCAGGTGACCAACAGCTGACATGCTCATATCAGAGCCACAAATTTTACACCTGCTTTCTCCTGATGTTAAATTTCAGCCACAGTTTCCCTCTATCTCAATGGTGGAAAAACAGGTGCTGAGGGTATTTGTATAAATGTCAATTCTCTCCTACCCGATTGTTGCTTCCCTGAACAGAAACACCTTAAAATACTGTACATACTTCAAGAGACCAAACGTATAAATTCCTGTGGTGCCGCATTTCTTCTGTTTCTCCACCGCAAAACCCCACTTAGTAAATATAAACAACTAACTTCACTGTTTAGTGCCAGAAAATGAGCTGCAAAACCTTAGTAAATGTCCTCCTGAATGTTTACATGTGCAACCCATATACAGCAGATATCACTTCTGACTTAGCTTCAGTTTGGTCTGCTTATAGTCACGCCTTCATCAAACCTAATCTTTCTCACTTTATATTTTTTTCTGTTTCTCCCATCACTCAGAGCTATACAGGTCAGACTGGTAGCAGCGGTGGAGGAGGCGGAGGTGGTGGCAACACCAGTGGAAATGGAGCAGGGGACGAAGACTACGAGATCCCCCCCATCACTCCGCCTAACCACCCCGAGCCTCCTCCTCTTCACCTGATGGAGCATGACTCTACAGGCTACCTCTGCCACTCGCTGCCACACAATGGGCTCATCAACCCGTATTCCTACCCAGAGCTGCCCACACTCATGATGTCTAACATGCTGGCACAGGACACCCATCTTGTTTCCAGCCAAATGCCCTCGGTGAGTAGCACTACATGGACTCATCCATCCTATGGGGACTCACAACAGCAGAATGTTGATTTTTAAGGAGTCAGAGGATGTTTTTTCTGTTACAGTTTGAAATCCTTTGGCGAATTTAAGCCTCTGATTACAATAAGAACTATTTGATGCTTCAGAGGAAAGAGGTTTGAACTTAATCTTAGATTTGGGAAAATAATTTGGTCAGCTGTACTGACTTATACTAAAATAGTAAGACAGCGAAGATTTTTTATACAGAACCTCAGGAGGAAAGAAGGGCAAACTACACCAAAGCAGATAGAACACTGCAGTTTATGAAAGAAAAAATGATGAGATAATTTTCAAAGCTTATAGAACATTTCAAAACTTCTTAAAGAGCCTTTTAAAAGATGTCAGCACTATTGTAGCCACTGTTTTCTATTCTGAAACAAATTACAACCTTGTAAGGTAAATGTAATTTTCAAGACATGAAGGCTAAGTGGAGGAACTGAATAATTGTTCAGTGGTTCCGTGCCGTGTCAGCTCAGATGCATGGAGAAAGGGATTGTGGGTAAATCCATCAGCATCATATCTACCTCGACAGCCTGCATCGGTCAATCTGTCAAGCTTTCAAACATGAATACACACTGATTACTCCCTGAGCGCCACACAGAACTGCTCCTCCACAAATTAGCATCTCCAAACCATAATTGCATTCATGAGAACTGCAGGAAATAGAGCAGGTTTCTTTCACAACTAATGATATATGTAAAGCTTATTCGTGAAACATAATGTATAAGCTGCAGTAAGCAAAGGCTCTCTAATTAGCGGCCTCTCTTATAGCATACAGTACATATAGTTCTCAAAGTGTAGTTCAATATTCAAGTTTAGGTTGAGCTTGAAGTTTAAATTAATGCCTGCTCTTTGAATCATATTCACCATCCAAAATGTAAATAGTAGTGGACATGCACTGAAAAGTGTTCTTTTAACATTTATGTTACATAGTGTCAGACTGAATTTAATGTGCCCCTTTCAAATATGGACAGATGTGAATGGTTTTTATTGATTGCGGCAGTTAAAATGACTTGGTTAAAGAAAAAGCACATATGGTCAACAATATTAACATATATAACAATTTTTATGTTCAGGGTTTAAAGGTCGGAATTTTATAGCTTCATAATTTACTTGTTATTGACAGATACAGGAATAACTGCACCAGCTGTGCCTTTCTGGTAATTTAATGGATTACCAGTAGGCAGCTCGTAATACAGAACACATGCTTTATATTGTTATAGACTATCAGAGGCATCATCAGGAATGACATGGCAGCAGCATGGTTATTGTAGATTAATGCAAAGAAAACAGCATGTATGATACGCTGTATACATTAAATACAAATGCATATCAAGGTCAGGCATGTATCATAATGTTCATTATAAACAGAATAGATACGGCTGAACAACAGTCAGCAAATCGCCAAAATATGGCTTGATAAAGATCTGAAATATAAACATGCTACATAGTTGGAATGTTTCCCATAGGTATTGGATTCATGTGCCATTTATCTTCATATTCATTTCACATTTTGGTCATGACCTTTACTGTGGAGACAGTGGTTGATTGGCCAGTCTTTGGCTCGGCAGTGTTATTGCTACAGAGGGCCACACTCGGTGGTTTTAATAGATTGAATACTGCAGGTTAGGTGATAAAAATGCATGAGATTTGAAATGTTCAGCTGGCACACAATGACTATATATTTCAACCTCTAATACAGCTGCTGGTGATTGCTGTTCTGATACCCAGGCCCAGGTGGTTTAAATGGTGTTTTTGGTTTTGAAAGTGGGGACATAAAGTAAAAATATTAAGAAAAAGACATTATGATAGTGTAGGATAAATTACAACCACAGAATCAAAGATATTTTAACCAGCTGATCAGTGGTCCTTTAAAAATGACATTTTGCAAATCTTGCTTCTAACATGCACTGAGAGTACCTCCTTAAACATTTAATAGATCTTTTTCAAAGCACGGTTTCAACTTCACTGCAAAATGAAGCATTTAAAGCAAACTCAGACATTTCTAAATCAAATAGTCTCCCTGGCAAAGGTGCCAAACTGTAGCAGCAGATCATCTGTGCTTAGAACAGAGTGTCTATTAAACTGGTGCCTCACCTTGACACAGTCTGTTGAGCAGGGTAATTAAGCAAACTCTGCAGTTCAAACATGAGATGCTATCATTATAAATACCATACTTGGCATGGCTAGATAAATAACATGGGTTCATTTTAATTTTAGACTGTTTTGGTACTGTTTTTGAGCACTATATGTAGATGTAAAGTGGTTTCTGCTACTGCTGCCGCTGTTGACATTGCGTGTCTATGTGTTTCTGTATCTTCACTATAAACTATATCTCTGCTGTTGAAATGGATCCACTACATCTGGAGGTCAGGCCTTATATTCAATCTTGAGCACACTGAAAAAAAAATCCATTAGGGTTCATCTTTCCTGCATCAGCCATTCTATTGTGGTGCTGCAGTGAGATCTGTTTTCATCAGGCAGATTCAATACGTGAGCAGGGCAATGAAAAGAGTGCAATAGAGTTGAATGAAGAGAGGAGGGGTGAGGATGGAGAGAGAGAAAGAGAGAGAGGAGGGCATTGTGGGGAGGAAAGCAAGAAGAAATTGCAAAGTAGAAAGTAACTCTTATTCAAAATGAGCCTATACTGTACCTCCAGCTTTCCGTACCTCCTGGATTTTATTATTAGATATTTTAGAGATAATTCAGTTGAGTGAAATAAGGTTATTTTGTCTCAACAAAAGCCCGAGAGCCTCTGATTTTTAATGTGTACCTACGTGATTCAAGTACACGCATGTTTGAAAGTACTCCACTGCAGGTGCAACAATATAAACATAAAATAAATAGGGTGATTATATAACAATAAAGATTTAGAATAGTGTGGTATTGATCATAGCATCAGGAAGCTGTTAGAATGTCTGAATTTAGTTTGTGGTGATAGGATGAACTGTAAGACTATGTGATTCTCTGACTAAGAACTATGAGGGGGATATAACACTAATTTGAGAGCGT
>NW_018127881.1:2423506-2448419 GCF_001952655.1 Monopterus albus
GAAAAAGACTGGTGATTTATTATATCCTCTTCTTATTGTCAACAAAGTTAATGAAAAGACCAAAATCAGCCATGACTTATGACAAATTATTTCTGCACTGTGGTACTCTGGGTATGTTTTTCCACCACAGACTGGTCACAAACACATAGTTTCATTTCCAAAAGAAAAACAGAAAGAAAGAAAGAAAGAAAAGAGCTCAGTAAATTCCTAAAACATCGTGGTATGGCAAATGTTACAAAACGTACTAGGAGAAAAGAATGGATTTTTTGGGGGAGATTTTTTTCATTGCAGATTAATACACACTTGTTTTTTTAGTTAGTAAAGCAGCACAGTGGACAGTGCAGGCCTGTGACACAGTAAGGCTGTGGCTGCACAGGGAATTCTTGTTAGAGCTGAATCGAGTAGTCGGGCAACAACAAGTCAACATGGGTCTTGAGAAATTGCTTTTTTAAAACTATTTTCTGACAGAACAAATAATTAATCAATTAATCATGAAAATAATAAGCAGATTAATCAATAATAAAAGTGACTGTCATTTGCAGACTTACTTATTAGTATGATCAATAAGAAAAAATATAGATTTTTGGCAACCTGATCCCTAAAGGTGCAAACCATCAGCAGGAGGAAGAAGAGCTGATGGAAGTTAACTTTTTAATCAGGCAGGGACTTTTTTTTAAAGGTTTTTCTCTCCTCTGTTGACTCTCAAAGCCTGAAAGACATAATTGACAGTACTCTACTAATTTTGTAAAGAGGCCATTTTCAATTCATACGTTTTTCTTTGGGGAGGTGCTTATTGTGTTGTGGTCTGAAGCCCCTCCAGGGCAAACTTGATACCTTTCAGAGAGCTCTTTTCTCTGATGCTCTGATACACTTGGCAGGGCCTTTCTCTCTCTGCCTCTCTCTGTTAATGCCCCCACTGTCATAGCATCTAAGTTCCAAAGCACATTAGACATTTAATAGCCATACTCAGGTTGCACCGATATTATCAATACAGCCCAGGAAGATACACATCTCTGCTGCTGCTGCTAGTGAATAATTTCTGGATCACAAGCAAATTAGCCCTGCTGTGTCTGTTGTGCCTTCATTTACATTAAAACCTGTGTATAACTGATCTATTTCATTATTGGCTGGGTGGATATATGTATATGGGCCTTACACCTGTACTGCGACAACTACATCTGCAATTTGTTTGAACAGAAAGGCTCAATTATGGTATATTTAAAATGCTCCTCAAATTCATATGACCTGTTCCAGCACCTGGAATAAATGATCTTTGATTAGTTTTTTTCCCATGTTCCTCAATGATGCGTGCAATATTAGCCACCATCAAACTGGCTTGAGTGTGACGTTTTGAATATATAACAGATGATGAATGCATTATCGACTATGGGGTGTTATGCATAATGGCTAGCAGAAGAGCTATAGGCTGCCTTAGCTCCATCAGACTTCCAGGTATTATCTCATTTGTTATTTTCCAGACTACCAGACAAGAGTCTGCCTGAATGAGGCTCAGTTCGTTTGTAACGAGGGTTATGGCATCCTAAGATCTGCCGTCTGCTTTCACATTCAAATTCACACTAATTTCTTTTGTTACAACATTTGAATGTAAGAATTTCCTCACAAGCTCTTTATCTTCAGTTGTTGAGGTTAATTATCAAGTATTAATCCCACCCTGATTGTCACGTTAAGATGCGTGGATGCCTGTGTTTTTTTTTTTTCTTCCTTTCTTTATTTTTCCTCACGAGGTATTAAGTGCTCCTGGCAGGTGTTCGCTCTTTAAGCCTGTGTGAATGAAATATGAGCTGCAATGTCAACTGAACTTGTCACAGACCAGCTGGGTTGAATTAATGATAAGAGAGCAAAGGTGTGTTTTAATGTGTTCTCTCTCTGATGGAGGGTCTCAGCGAATGTATTATCACAAACTGTACACCTGCTGGTTTTTGTATAAACATGGAACAGAAAAAAAGATGGATTATGTGAGAAAATATTGCTCCTAATTTTAAGTCTAAAGAATGAATATTATATCACCTCGAATGTTATCAAATGACTTTTTTAGAAGTATCGTAAAAAAATGTGTTTAGACTTTTCCAATAAAGAATTTAAATTTGTATTACTTTGAAGCTTTGACTTATTCTTTACCTGTCATTCAGATGACGAAAACCCATTTCTCCTTTGAAAGACCTTCATTTTCAGTCATTTTTTAAAGGGATTAGAGCGTCTGCGGAAAATGATGGAATGCCTGTCGCTTTTTTTTTTTTATTTTTACCACAGTTCAACAAGCCCGGTGATAGAATGGGACTTGTATTAGTTATTCCAGTGTTGATTCAGACATAGATGATTTTGAATGATCAGTGCCTCCAGCAGAACAACAATTACTTGCATGTTTGATGGCCTCTTGAAATCTGCAAGAAAAGGGAGGGTGGTTCTTTAAACTGCTTCCTGTTGTTCCCTTTATTTGTGATTATTTATTTTCAAATTGTTCCTTAGGCTAATGTTCCATTTTGGCTTTTCACACCTCCCTCTTCCATAAATGAACCATCACAGCCATAAATCACTGGACAAACAGAGACTTGCGCAAACCCTGAAAGGTTTAGAGATTTATGTAACACATTCATGTTTTCCACTTCCTCATTTTAGTACTCCACTGGTAAAGCCTAGCTAATAAAAGGTCCTATTAATATTTCCTGTTGCTTAGCAACAGCAGGCAGCAAGTAATAGCATTCTGTGGAAAAATAGATGACCGATAAGGAAAAATTCAATTCTTTTCTCATCTCCTGGGAGAAAATGCCTTATTTCTCTGGCAACGTGATATGAAACTGTAGTTGTATATTAAGAAATATCTTAAAAGAAATATAGGTTATTTTCCAATTTCATCATTTTGGGGGGGTGTTTTTTATTGCAGCCTGCGATGGCAGCTCATCTTTTTTCTCCACCTTGATAAAGTTAATTAAGCTATTGGATTAAGCTAATCAGAGGATAAGGTGCTGACTTAATTTCTTTCTTTTTAATCAGATGTTCTAAAGAGATGGTGTTAAATAACACATGCACCAAACTTTCAAGAGATCAGTTCTGAGAGACAGATTGCATTTCATTTAAATTGCAGGTGTAATTTAAAATTGTTTCGTCAAAACACTGGACAGCTCCTACAGCACGGAGTGCTATGTGCAGAACCTCTTCTAATGATGCTGTTTACCACTGTGATCACAGGTAATAGAAGAGAATTTCTACAATGACAATTTTCAATTTAGCTAATTCATTGCATCATATTTCAAAAACAACTGAGTAAAAGATGCGTTATCCTGCACATGTTGTTGTCATCGTCCTCCTTCTTAGATGTGATCAACAGTGGCATTCAAGCAAAGAACAGAGGCTATAGAAACAAAGGTAGATTCAGCTGAAGCTGATAGCCGGTGTTATGAAGCAGATACGTAGATAAGAGATTTCATATTACGCTTAGCCATGGGCCCCTGCTGAGACTTATCATGCCATGAAATCATGTCCATATTGCACTGTGCCCTATCTCAACCATCCATCAGCTCATTCTACTTTCACCACCAGGAATATTCAGCCCTGGTGTCGGTGGACAGCCATCCCATGTCATCTCACTCAGGGACATCTCCCCTGCTGTGCCACCAGACACCGGTTCAACACAACACTGCCACTTTGGCTGCTAATGTGCACGAGAGTGGCTTGAGCCAGAGTGATTAAAACACTTTGAGAATTCACATAACACAGGCCATATTGTAGTGTGTTAACCCAAGATCAAGAGGCAAAATGAAGACAACATTCATGGACAACATGCATCTTTAATCTTGATAAGCAAAATGACATGTTTACAGTTATTTTAAGCATTAGAGGACTGTAACAAATGGCATTTGACTCAGCAAAACAAAATTGAAGTACAGTACATGTTAGATGCATACAACACTATACAGTAGCCAGAAACAGATGCAAAAAAATTTAGATTTGGTTTACATTTTGTTATTAAAATTGCTTATTATCTTAGGAAAATATGCAAATAACCAGTATAAACCAGACATTTAAAATAAGTGCAAGCACTTGACAGTTTTTTTATATTTCTATAAAGAAGAGAGGATCTTAGCAGCAAATCAGTGATCTCCCTATTTGTCTTTTCATTTTTTGTTACTAGAAAGATTTTATGAACTGTCCTTGCAACATACTGAAGCTGATTAGTGTTACCTTGCAGTAACTTTTGTATGAGTGGGGGGACATTACGATTGGGTAAAAAACAACTCCTGCTGGGTGCTTTTTGGTGACAATCATTAAAAAGCAAAAATGATAAGCTTTACATCACCTCACAGTATAACATAGTACACAGTGTTTGTACCAAAGCAATAGCAAAAAGGTAATTTGTTAGTACTCTGCTGTCTGTAACATTTGTTACAATAAGGTGAAGATGGTTGTCAGGAATGCATACAATCTTCTGCGACAGGATTTTACACACATGCAAATCAGCTTGCCATGGCCTCCACTTGCATGGCACATACAGTACAGTACTGTATCCAGTTATTTTTCATTTGTGTGCTCTTTCTTGTTTTGGTGTTCATTATTTTTGCATCTACATTCATTTTTTTGTTTTGCGAAAGCGGGCACACCCACCCACACGTACACATACACACAAAGTGTGTCTGACACGGCAGTCAGGAGTCTCATTAGTGGGAGCAGAGGAGCTTTGCCTTCTGCTGTCAAGAGTGTGTGTCCCTACCGCTCCTCACAACCGTCTCCTACATGTCATGTCAGGAAAGGCTCTGATTCTTTGACGCTGTGCTTTGTGAGGTGAGCTCAGAGACACGCCCGGGCTGAGAGAGAGCAGAAAGGGGGAGCAAGAGACAGTGAGAGAGAACAAGAGAGGGGGAATAAAAAACACTGAGGAATAAGAGACAGAATGGGGGGTAGAGAGGAAGAGAGAGAGAGACAGAAAGTAAGAGCAAAGGAGGTTCTGACATTAGCAGTAATGAGGAACATGGATGATGGTGCCGAGGGGGACATCATGACATTACTATCTGCAAATCAACCACTGCCTTGTTGCTGCCACAAATTCACTCTGAGAGGCGTTCAGGGTGGTATAGTACTTTTCAAACCAACAGTCAATCACAGCCAGAAACATCACCTCCTTCATGCAAATGCCTCCAGCTATAGTTTTAGATGTAAAAAAAATAATAATAATAATGATAAACATTTCAAGCCACACATACTTTCAAGACAAATAAAAATACAATAAAAAACAAAAGGGTTTCTTTAGAACGGCAACATAAAAATTTGATCTTTTTGCCATTTACTTTTGTTATAACTATTCAATTGTGAATGTGTGTGTTTTAAACTTCATCTGCATGACAACTTAAAAGTCATTCCTCCATTTTTATGAAAATATCAAATGTGTTGGCACGGACGCTGCTTGGCTTTGAGAGATAGAGCAGTAAAGTCCATTTCAACAGCGTGGCTACTTAAGACTTTCTTGGAATAAATAGCTCTTTCTCTCTCTTCAAGTTTGTGTTTAAACTCATAATTATTTCCTTATGCTACCACTTTGTGAGGTATTGCTGTTTTTCTGCCAGATTAATTACTTGATCAGACTTTAATGAAAGGAGGTGCAACAGCAAGTATTTTATATCTTTTTTTTAACTAGCATGTAATTGGAACGACTGAAAGTGAACTTAGAGGGTCTTGTTTTGGCAGCATGGAGTGACCGCCAAGCTAATAAACACAAAATGAGATTTTAATAATGTTGCTACATGTAGTTAGAAGATAGTACATCTGGATCACAGCATCATTATATTTGAACCAAAGTCTCCTGGTCTTACTGAATAATATTTCATAAAGTCATTTAGTTTTAAAACACATCCAATTCAGCCATAACAAATTCTTAAAACCCTTTTGTTTCTTTTTCTTAAACATCCCGACATCCACTCATCATATCTCTTTACTTACAGTAGCATCTGTCTGATGTCACACAAAGGCAGAAGCAGTGTTTTGCCTTCGCTTTCATACTTAAGTAGCATATGATTCATAAATCCACTCACTTATTAATTCTCCCCAGCTTGTGTAAATGACCCTCCTGGGTACATATAAGCTTGATAAACCAAAGACATGGATGAAGGGAGAGAAAAGAGCGAGGGGGAGAGCGCGGAGGGGGAGGGAGGGGTGGAGGCTCGAAGGCTCTTTGAGGAACAGAGTTGTTAGTGCTTTGCCCTCAGGGTGAATGAGAAGTAGCTTTGAGGGCTGTGAGACCCAGGGTTGGCTCCCCACCTAAAGGCGTGTTTACCGCCGTGTTGTGCGGTGGCTGTGCTTTTGAAGGATCAGTCTTGAATGCGCCTCTAATTAAAGCTGTCATGGCTGGGTGCCTGCAGGGATAATGTTCTATTATTATAGTCATTTGTTTCAATTAAACGCTGGGTGATTTTACAATAGCAGCCATGAACCTGTGTGAGTGAGCCATCACTCTAAACAAGATGGCTCCAGTCAAGCCGGGGGGGGAGAGAGAAAAGTCTCAGGACTTGCACAAGCATTGATCTCTTTATATTCAAATGGGGCAGGACGGGACAGAGAAAAGACCCGAAAGTTTGATTAAAATGGACCAGCAGGTGAAGTTTCTTCAAATGATATCATGCAGCATCGTGGGGAAGATGTTCTCTCATTAGCAAGTACATTTCAGTTTCCATTCACATTTTGAAGTACGTAAGCTAAAAGTGAACAGACTCTATAGAAGACACTTAATTAAAAGCTGACTATCAAAAATTTATTTTAGATGGCGCTAATAATCTAAAACATGAACATAATATCTACTGATTCTTTAGCACCAAGAGACTGTTTTATTATGTTGCCAGTCCAATAAAACCTTGCGTAGCAAACAACCCTCTTATTTAAAAGACGAAACAGATGCCACTCTGGTGTAATCATCATAAGGACAGAGCAAGGTTAGCTGTGTTACTTTCCTCTGGTGTGAATCTCTCCTCTTTCTCCCTGTAGCTCTATAGGGTTCTCTTCTCCCCTTCTCTCATCTCTGTGCTGGTGGTCAAATCCCCTTAGCTAAATCAAATGGTGCAGGCAATTGGAGCGGCCGTGAAACCATTTCAAAGGTAAGGTCAGCAGGAGCAAGGGGAACAATGGCTTTGTGATATTCCATCTTGCACACAATGTGCTACATATAATTGGAAAGCCTTTGTTATGTGACTCCCATTTGACTATGATGTACAAGATGTGAATACAAACACGACAGGTGGAACGATAGCAAAGGAACACGTTCACACCGAGTTTCCTGGTTTTACATCACAGTTTAGGTCTGCCTGGCTGCTTATCGCCAAAAAGCAATATCTAAGTGTCCCCTTGCTAACTTTGGAGATGGATTTTAGTAATTAGGTCAGGTGCTTTTATGTATCTTTTTCGCTTGTAGTATCAGAATTTTCCCCTCCGTTTTGTTTTTCTGTCTCTCTCTCTCTGTTCCAGTGTCCACTTTCCTTCCCTCTTACTTTCTCTCCTTTGTTTATGAGGGACTCTGATCTCCTGGGGCTTTACAACAAACACCAGAATTTCTGGAGGTTAAGCACAGCTATGATAATACCCAAGAGAACACAGAATCTAACTTTATAAATAATCTAAATGAGTAAATTTAGGCCACTACATTAGTCAAGTTGATAGTTATTGTTTGAAGTTTGTACCATGAAACGCAGCAAGACCATTTTGTCTATTTCAAGAGTCCATGAAAAGTCAGTATGTTACATACTAAAGGCAGAGCAGTGACCAACTAAATGCTGTTGCTCAGTGTGCACTCCCCCCTCTTCTGGCCAGCCATTTGGATGATACCATTATGAATTAGCATACAGTACCTATGGCAACCGGCAACCTTTGTCAGATTTTTTCATAATATTTGTACAGCCGTCTGCCGCTCGCTTTATTTAGCTCCAGCTTGATGGGGGTATGTGATAACTTCTTGTTCTGTCTGTCTCACACAGGTGAAAGTACCAACTAAAAGCACACAGAGTTAGCTTTTTAAAAAGACTTAGGAAAGACAATTAGAGGTAAATTATCACAGTGGCTGTGTTCTGAGTAATTTGGCCTGCACTTTAGATATTTTACTGTATATAGTTGCACAGTAAAAAGGTGTGTATTGCTATAATAAGGTCATGCACACTTTTAGAATTAGGAACCAGTTTTAATATGCCCTTGGTTTTACAATAGTTCTATAATGCAGCTTACAGTACAAGCTTCAGACTTACACTAGAATGAAGCAGTTGTACAGCTTCATTAATTAGGACAGAACAACGATCTCTAATGAAAGTTTAATTACTGCTTTGAAATATGAGTGAATTGAAATAATAGCAGACAAAATGTGTGCTGCATTCAAAGCAAAATCAACAAATACAAAACATTTAAAGGTATTATGATTCCAGGTTTCTGCTGTTCATGCCTGTATGAGGCTGACACCCACAATGACACGGTGCCCTCCCCTGGTGAACTCTGCTTTTCTGCATGTCTCCCTCCTGTTTATATTAAACATGGTGTGGCTCAGATTAAAGGGTGACAATTCTGCCTGGAGGCTGTTGCTATGGAAATGTGTCTGCTATAGCTATGATAGGCTATTCATGTTTGATTAATTGGTTTTTCAATGCTTCTTGCTTTGTGAGGACCCTTAAAGAGCAAGTCCATGGAAAATGGAAAATTAATGGATTTCTATTGCCTTCTCTTTCCCCCTTCTTTCTGTCTTTCTACTTATTTTGGTGAAGCTATTTCCTCATGTTTTAAGAAGGGTGGTGATGGTGTTTTGAATTATGATTGGAAGTTGGAGATTGCCTTGGATGGGGGAGGTTAGAGCTTGATTATTTGAAATGCAAAAGGAATGTCTTTGTTCATGGCTGGCTTTTGTGAGCAGCTGCTGAGGCAAACACAGAATCTAATGTCCTGTGAATATTATGAGTTTTCAAAGCAGGCCAGAGCCTCATCCAGCATTACTTTGTTGTGCATTTTTATTCTGGCAATCTACTGGGACCAATTACGATTAGAGAGTTGAGCCTTCATCTCTGAAACTGTATTTGTGTTTATCAAGACCTCATATGCTTAGGCCCTTTCAATTTGATCTTTTTTTGCACTGCGCTAATGTGTAATGTATTATTTAACTCATAAATGTTTAAAAGAGCTAACAAATGCAAGTTCATCTCTTTCTGATCTGTAAATTGCCAAACATTCCCATTTATTCCTGCATTAAAAGCATCCCTTGGTTTGTGATCATGTTCTATCCCGCTGAATCCTGAAGATAAGCTTTTTGATGTTGTTATTACTGAAGATCTTTTAAGACCACCAAGAGCAGAGTTTGGTGGGAGTGTGATTCTATAATCACTCTGAAGAGTGTTCTGTGTGAGAGGGTCATTCTCCAGCTGTGAGCACCATTTTTGTTTCTATTTGGGGGTCCAAGTGTTGAAAAAGGTGTTGTTTAACATGGCAGTAAGTAATATTTTTTCCTTCATACCACACAGTGAGCATAATATATCTGCAGGGGGTTGATAGGGTTGCTGATCAATACCATTGACTTAACAATCACTTTACCAGGTGCTGAGATTTCCGGCTTCTCAAAACTTCAGCACAAATTCCAGTCTTTCTCTATCACTAACCAGGCCACTGTATCTTAAGGACCCTGGAGGGGCTGCACTTGTTGCCTGTAGAAGTCACTGGAAGTCAATAGGAAACATGGATTGTACCGTCAGCTGTAATAGAGAGCTCTTTGGAAAATTCATTCACAATCATTTTGACTTGTATGAGAATGGGCCTGTGCGAGAACGTGGCTCAGGGGTGTGGAAAGTCTTAACTGAATGGGGAAGAACTCCAAATTAAATTACAGATTAGATTTTTAATTTTTATTTATTTATCCATTCATCCATTACCTCAAGCCTATCCCAGCTGACATTGGGCGAGAGGCGGTGTACACCCTGGACAGGTCACCTGTTCAGGGCTGACATGTAGACAAACAACCACGTACACTCACGGGCAATTTTACAGTCGCCAGTCAACCTAAGCTGCATGTCTTTGGACTGTGGGAGGAAGCCAGAGCGCCCAGAGAGAACCCACACAGGCACAGGGAGAACATGCAAACTCCATACAGAAAGACCCCGGGTCAGCTCAGGCTCAAACCTGGAACCTTCTTGCTGTGAGGCAACAGCGCTAACCACCACGTCGATCTATTTGCTCATTTATTTATTTTAGATAAACTTGCAATAACTGATTTTAGCCACTTAAACAATGGAACACAACACTGACATATTATCACCATTTAAAACTGTGTAGTGACCTTCTTAGCAAACAGTTGCTCATTTTTCACATCTAGCAGATACTGAAACATTAGCATTCAATTGGAATGATTTGCCATGTGTCTGACACATTTTATTTCTATTTACTTTCATTTTAGCTCTGTTTTTGTTCTCCACCAACTCCTAAGCAATATATCTGGATATTTAGCTGCTTCACTAAGAGCTAGTTGCTAACTCTGTCTGTTGTATGGTTAATGTACAGCTGGTTTTCATAAATATTTTGATGAAAACCACTGCCTGCTTTGCTTCACATGAAAAAGCAAAACAATCAGTTGAAGGATATTTAAAAGCTCTGTGGAGCTGAGGGGATGTGCAGAGTCAGGTGATATGTCTCTGTTGGTTCATCACTATGAGTGACCACCTTTAAAATAGAAGTAGTACTGTGATACATTCTTCATATATTTTAAGAAAAAAATACATTTGCTGCTTTAAGCTCTTCTCAGTCGATAGCTTCACGTCTTCTGCTGTGTAGTTTGGCAGTGATTTTAAAAATAAGTTTTCATTAAAAATAAATCTTTAAAAGGGTATGTTTGGGTCACATTTGCTTTACTGATAACAGCCTATCGTACTGAGTCACAGGACAGCACAGTGACTGACTTCTTATTCAACATCAGGCTCCATCCAGTGCATGAAGAATGTAGTTTTTCTAGGCAACAAGCACAAATTCTTTCAGGCTTAAAAATAAGTCTTTAGAAAACTATGGGGAATGTCACAGATGCTACTGTAGATTCATGTTTTTCTAGTCTGGTTAGTGGATGGTGTTAGCCTTTAGGGACCTTGTTTAGTGCCTGAAGTAAAGTTTGTTGTTTTGGGTTGAGAGGCGGTTTAGTTTAGTTTAGTCTAGTAATAATCTTGTTCAAAAGGATTTTCATAGCAATATTCAGAATTTTCCCACTAGGAATGCCAGTGCTGAAGTCAGCTATGAAACAAGCAGTAAACGTGCCCACAAGTCTGCTATATCGTGTGTGTTGCTAACTGAAGGAAAGACCATTAAGAAAGCAAAGAGAAGTTTTCTAACCACCAGCCTAAGTTCAGTGGTGAGACCACTGAACTGGAAAAGGCTTTTAAGTCTGTATGTTTCCAGCAGACGTATTTCCCTCCTTCACACCATGTCTTTTTTTAGCTTTTGTCCAACATACATATACACATTTTCTCAAATTTTATAATGTCATCTCCACTTAAATATTTGACTGATTGGCAAAATTTTAGTACTTTGAGTAGAGAAGGTTATAGTAAAGCTGGTGTTCTTCTCTCACCCCAGATGCAGGAGATGGCTATGCACCACCACCACCACCACCAACAGCAACACCAACACCAGCACCCAGATGGCGTTCATTATGACCCCGCCCGTAACCACCCCATGATAAACAGCTCACCTCCGATACTGCCCAACCCCATGAGTGCACTGTCCCAGCTAAATCCTCAGGTCAGCCGGAGTTCACTGCCTCATGGCTCCCCCTCACCTCCCGGAAGTAAATCAGCCACACCCTCCCCCTCAAGCTCCAATCAGGAAGAGGAGACTGATCCTCATTCGAAGGTATTGATGTGGCATTGCTGATCTGGCATGTAGTAAAGGAGTAGGAGGCCAGGGCTTGACAGTGCTTCGTTGAGATTGTTCGCATGCTAATTGCAGCGCCGAGTTAAACAGGAATACAGGGTTAGCCATGTTTATGTTTCTTTTTATGGCTGGAAAACTCCGATGTGGTTAAGCAGTTTTGCTGGAGTTTGATTTGTAGCTACGTTTTTTTTTCCTCCCCCATTTTGTGTATGTAATAGTGTGGTGCAGTGCGGTGTCACACTTACAAAGAAAATTGCTTTGGGATATGTTGTTGATTTTTTTTTTCTTTTTTATTCTAGGCAGCATTTAGAACAAGTTAAAATCTGGTCCACACATAAAAGCAACACAATCTTCCCTTTGTACAAGATAATTTCACCCTCAGACAAATTTCTTTTTCCAATTACACATTTGTGAATGGCTCACAATCCATTACCACCACGGCAAACTCACGACATAGCATTAAATCTTTTTCCATAATGCAGCTGCTGAAATATTGTACATTTTTGTTCTCAAGTGAGGAGACAAGGATATTTTAAGGGGTTGATGATCAACACAGAATCAGGGTTTTGTCAGTCCCATCTGTTATACACAGCCTGATTTGAAACCTGACACCACTTCATTTAAATCACCCATTAATTTAAATGAGAACAGGAAAATACTTGTTTACATTCATTTGGTTTATGTAAAGCTGTAAAACTACTTTCATAAATTGCCCACCGACCAATGTCTCTGTGGATCTGCCTCATTTCTGTCAGGGGAATGTGAATGAGTGTATAATTGAATTTGCCATGTCCACAGTGTGTTTCAGATTCATTGGTGTATTTTAATGCTAGCTCACAGTGATGCAGTTTAACAAGAGGGAGGATCCTTTAGTTTAAAAAATGTATTTCCTGGTCTATACATCTCTGCTGTGCTTCTCACTGTGTGCTTGTGAATATAAATGATTACAATCTCTCCTATCAGTAAGTAATTCCATTTACTTTCTTCAATTCATTCTGAGACCCCATCAAAGCCAGAGCAGATGCAGCAGGCAACGTAAAATCCCTTTCACCCCTACCATGAAAACTCTGAATTTATGATTCGCTGAACAACCAAAAAATAAAGATTTGATAAATTCAACTAAGATATGTAATTTTAGTCCAAGTACGGCAGACAGACACTGCTTTCAACCAGCACCTGTGTAAAAGTGTTAGTGTCAGTGAAACATTGCTGTAATATTCAAACACTCACTACAAGGGTATTGAACAGAGAGATTGAATTGTGGGTTTAATGAAATTTATATGCTTCAGCTGGACACAGTGTTATAAACATTAATCAGAAATGCGGTTATTCACTCCACAGCAGTCATATTGGTAGACCTTGTTTCTGCGGTGTCAATAAGCTGTTTTGTTTCTTGTGTCTCTCTGATGGTAATCCAGATCACGGGTGAGAAGCGGCCATCTTCTGAGATGATGAAGCCCAAGCCCAAACCCCAGAAAAAGAAGAAGAAGAAAGATCCCAATGAGCCTACAAAGCCTGTGTCAGCCTATGCCTTGTTCTTCAGAGACACCCAGGCAGCCATTAAGGGACAGAATCCCAATGCCACCTTTGGGGACGTATCCAAGATAGTAGCCTCCATGTGGGACGGGCTGGGAGAGGAGCAAAAACAGGTACAGAAGTGTTTTAGCATTCCATGTTTTCCTGTAGCTGCCACTTGTGGCCGGCATTTGGGAAATTATGAATCTCTGTCTACAACCTGAAAAGGTAGATGCAGGTAGATGCTTATAAATGTCAAACCTTAGTGAAGTGAAGTGTGATATTTATGGATGGCTAGTGGAATGGTTAATTTAAACCTGCAAAAACTAACTTTATACCAGTGTGCAGAGCTTGCATGGCTTGGTGAGTCTCTCTGTTGTAACACACTGTGGGCAAACTGAGACTGATTATGTTCTTCTGACTAGTAGCTGTTAACTGACAATGTAGTCAAGTTAAGTTGTTTTGTATATACAGTGGATTTTACATATTCTACATGTTACATGCTGCATATCACAGGGGTCTACCTAGAAAACTTGGGTATGATGGAGCTTTCAATTTAAAAACAAGTGTTTGCACAGCACATCATTTATAACCGTAACTAAAGATAATTTTCATCAATTGATCTACGAATTATTTTCTCAATTAGTCAAATAACTGCCTGATCTATAAAATGTCAGAAAACAGTAAAAATACCAATTATATTTTATCAGAGATTAAAGTAGTGATTTCAAATGTCTTGTTCTGTCTGAACAACAGTCAAAACTTCAAATAAATCTGGTTTAATATCTTCTATAACAAGAAACAGGATCAAATCATATTATGAAAGGTAAAACATGGCATTGTTGGTTAAAAAAACTTGACTAATTGTTTCATGTTTAAATGCATGTAACGAACCTGGTAGAAAAGTGTTATTTCCGTGTGTGTTTGAAAGGTTTGATTCCATCAGCTGGAGATGTTGTTTTGACAGAAGAGTCATTTTAATTTCATAACAGCCTGACATATGCAGATGGAACTGCAGCAACATTTACATTTACTGCAGTTTTAAGTATTTCCATCCAGCCCATTTCATTTTAGCAATCATCAGAGGGGTTTCTATATGTTTGTGGTAACAAATGATGGTGTGAAATAAATGGAAAAGGAGACAGTCTGATGATCATGTGCAGACTCATATTTTTAGAATATCCAGTCAGGGTGCAGCCTGTTGGGTGTCAAATAAAAGCACCTGTCTCCATGACAAAGTGCAGCCCATTCTCATCAGCCCAAGCCACTGTCGACTAGACTCTATCTGGCATGTGTGTTTTTCTCCCACCAAACCTACTTTATAACCGGGACTTTGGAGGCCGTCTGTCCCTTTTATTTGCAGTTAATTTTTGCCGCCTTCACTGGGGCTCTTCACCATGAATCTTCATTTTGCCACTGACACCCTTGAATGTGAATTCCTCATTTCCTGTCCTTTTATTTATATCTGTTGCCTGGTGATTTGATCATGCTGGGAATACAAGATTAGCAATTGCCTTGTCCTTGGTGTTGCCTCAAGGACATCTGCTCCTGAAATGTTATTGTTTGTGCTTCTTAACTCTTTGTGTCCTGGCTTCTTTTTCACCATAGATTTACCACTGTACATGCAATGCTCTCTCTTTCTTTCTCTCCCTATTTCTTCTCCTAAATGCATTTGTCCTTCACAGTTTTACCTGGAAATAGAGACTAAACTAACACAAGGGCAATTCCACCATTTAAAATGTTCCCATTTACTGTACCATTCTACATTTTTTAAATTTGTTTGTGCATTCATGTGTTTAATCAAACATGTCACCATGCAAGACACATAATTAACTTGATGTAATGATGTCATTATGGAATAAAATGTAGTGTCCTGTCTGGGCAATAACACTGTGATTGCTCTAATTATTCTGTGACTAGTACTGTCACTTATTCCAGCACAACAAATGGATAAACTTGATAACTGTGCACTTAAAGCATGTAGCCGCTTCAGCTCCATCTGTTAATACTCATTAAAGTCTAAAGACATTAAAATCAGTGTCTTTGGTTTAATATTACAAAATATTATAGCGTACTGCATCTACAACTACTGAACAACATTGTTAAAGTGAAATGCATTTAGAATACATGTTTAAACCTGCCACAACAAAGTTTCATATTGTAACATTTTCAATATACAGCCTCTGTCTCTATCTCCCCCTGCTCTTGATCTGTTGATGTATATGCAGTTATGCCTGACCCCCCCCCCAACACTGGCTGTCATGTCATCGCTATAGGACAGATGAGGTGTGTTTATAATGTCACAGTCAGACCATGTGGAGCCATGCAGGAGCACCAGAATGTAAACACAACCCTTTGCCTACACATGGCGTTGTTTTAACTAGAACATGGCCCCTGTTTCCAATTTACCTATAGTACTCCTCAAACACTGTGCGGCATGATTCACATAAAGGCACTGAAGGCAACGTCTTTTATAGCTGTATTTTTACTGAAGAAATGATCAGGTTTTATTGTTATGATTTGTGTTCTTTTTGTTGAACTTCAGTGAGCGTTTTCCCCCACTTTGTTTATCTTATTGTGTATTCTCTAGTGCCGTCCTTGAGTTTGGCAGAACAAAGCCTTTTTTTAAAAATTCATGTTTATGTTCATATTTTCTTTTTTTTATTAAGATGTTTTTGCACCCGATACAGCATTTTTACTTTTAATTCCCAAAGGCCTGTGTAAGAACAATGCAAATCTTTGGGCTGCGTTATTCCTCAAGGTGACTACATGTTCAAACTGGCTCAACAACACAAAAGAACATTTTTCTTGTTTTTGTTGTTTAAGATTAAGATCAATTTTCAGTTTTTGCAGCAGCAGGGAGGAACAGCAATAATGGAGGTGTGGAGGAGGTAGGAGAGACCTTAGCTTTATTTAATTGATTCTGCTGTATTGGGGTTGTGTGTCGGCTAAGAGATGGAGATAGACGGAACACTGTCAGTTTGTTTAAATGACATGCTTTGATATTAAACTCCTCATACAGTATGTGCCCAGCAGTATCCTTCTGTCTTTTTTATTAGTGTTTTACATAGACTTATTTGCGTTGTTTTTCTTTTTAATTTGTTATAATCTCCTCTTTGTCTGACAGATACTTTTCTCCCCTCCACTAGCTTCCTTTTCATCTCCCCTGCTCATCTCTATACTTCCTCATTTGCTTCCTTTCCTCTTCCTCTCACTGGTCGCTCAGTCTTTCGGTCGTAAGGGTAATCACTCCTTCCAGTGTCAGCAGGGTGCAGAGTTATTGTCTCCTGTAATTAACTGGTTATCAAACAAGAACATTTCATTAAGGTACAATTAGGGGCTAATTCAGGCGGGACACCTCTGTGTCAGGATTACGATGGAGGCATATGCTCTCCCCTTGCAGCTTTGTTATTTTTAATTCATACTGACCTGCAGCCTCTGACGGCTTCAATTGCTAATGAATCCACTCACTTTGGAATAATTAGGCATCCTTAGGCATGGTAATTTATTTAAAAGTATCCGTCGTTGCGTGAGTCATTAGCTGTGTTAAATTAATTTGAAATTAAAGCTGCTGGGAGTTTGGGGTTCATTAAAGAGCCAGCTATGGCTCTATCAATATTTAAGGGTTGAGGGGAAAGTTTGTCACTTTTTTTATTTTATTTTTTATAAACACAGACCACTTAATATCTTTAAAGAGATTGAATTTTTATGATGAATGTCTATGGTTTATTCCTAATTCAATCTGGTCATTCTAAAATATCTGAATGTTTATCATGGAAGGGAAGTAATAATAATAATAATAATAATAATGTAAATAGGGAGGAGTGAGAGGATAAACAGCAGCTGTTTGAGCAAGAGATTGTATTCATCTTCATCCCAGTTTGTTTGCTGTTCTGTGTATGTCTGTTTATTGACTGTATGTGCTAGTGGCTGCCTGCCTATGCGCATTTGGCAACGCATGGATGCTTAATGGTTATCCTACACCTCTTTGAAAGAAATGACCCTGTCCAAGGAGCTACAAACATCCTCTCACTGAGGACCAGTAATTACCCACTGCATTCACACACAAACACACTTTCCTTCCTATTAAAATGCTCCAGAGAGGAACTGAGATCTGAGTTGTCCTCGTCGATTTAAGGGCGGGCTTTTTGTGACTTGTTTTTCCTTCATCAAAAAGGCAACAGTAGCTATAAAGAGCCCATGAGTGACATGTGATGACATTAACTTGAATTCCCTGTCTTAACGCATCATTTGAGGTTCATTCCGAAGGCTTGAGTTTGCCTCTTTGCTAATGCTGTTTTGAATTTTTACTTTATTATTTCCTCATCGGAATGATTTGCTGGGACATCAGCCCTGATTAAGAGATGAACAACAGTCTTAATAGTGGAGAGGACTGAAAAGCAGTAACGTAAAGTGACAAACAGCTTGTCACTCTGTATTTAGCTTCATAATATTTCTAACTGTATCACTACAACATTTCCTGGCATTCCATCCTGGATATTTCAAAGAAATAAATGATTCAAGTGTAGCAACATCATGCAGGCGGTCAAATGTTCTTGACTTGATAAAAGTAAATGCATTTGATCTGTTTTTCATCACAGAGCACACTGCCAGGTCACACAATCACACTAGGACTCCCAAAATCTCATCCACATTAGTCAGTATGGACTACAGGGTCATTTTAGCCTTTGGCATCACCTTATAATCAATCGTTGTTGTTGTTGTGTTTGCCCCTGCAGAGCTACAAGAGGAAAACAGAGGCAGCTAAGAAGGAGTACCTGAAAGCCCTGGCCGCCTACAGAGCCAGTCTGGTTTCCAAGGTAACCGTGGGGGTCACGTCTTTGATATACATGGGTCAGTAGTGATATAACGGATGATAAATTAGACAGAATTCCTCTCACTCTTATTCCAAAGAAAGGGTCCACTTGCTGCACTGAGGGGTTAGTATGCTTGTGTATGTGTGTGTGAGCAGAGAAAATCAAGGCTCAACCATACCCGATTTGCTACCTGGGGAGAAATGAAAAGTAACACTATACATCTGTGTGCTCATCAGTGTGCACATGTAAGAGCCAAAGTGGATATTACCATTACATTAGCTGTCCTCCACTAATACTTTGGCTGACTTTTACTAACTCTGCTCTCTCGTTGCTGTGGGTTAGTCCAGCTTAGCCCCAAACATTAACATATTTCTGTCATCCGGTTTAAAATTTGTCCAACCTTTCAAAAGCTGATGAAATAAGTTCCCCCAGTTCTTCTTACATCTGCAAGGATTTTACAATAGATACAATAAAGGGGTGCTTTTACATGTTCAGTCTGTTGGTGAACTGCATTTCACTTCTGTTTCTGCATTGTTTTTGAAACACAACTCTAAATTGCATTAGCATATATCAAGCTCCTCCTCTTCCCCCTCTCTCTCCCCATCCTCCTTCCTCCCCTCCACCCAGCACCACACTTCCTCTCATGCTCATGGGCCGAAAACAAGCACCTTGATTAAGGCTTGAATAGTTAATTCATCAGCCTCTTCACTGTGGCATACTTTCAACTAAAAAGACTATTCTCATTGCTTGTCTTTGGTGCAATTAGACATTCATGTCAGAGCCTCTATACAGAGGCTTGATTGATACTATATGTTGGTAGATTGCCAGTCAAAAAACTGACTGACAAAAATAAACCTGCAACCTCCCTCTTCACTCATTCAGGACCAGCCAATCTGAATGCAGGGCTGAATCTCATGATTCAACACAACTCTTTTTTAATTACCAATGAAGGAGTCTTTTCAAAGTGAATTGGAGTGGGTGGAATTGGAGGTAATTGGAGCATCATTTGAAGGATTCACATCTTCACTGTGCACCTGTTGCCTTTTTGTTTTGTGGCGCATGTTGGTTTGTTTAGGGGAAGAGGAAAAAACAAAATTTTGATTGCTACCCACTGTATGTAATGACATTTCTCTTGTGTTCATTTGAATCCAAAAACTCAAAGTACAGAGTACACATTTTAAAACTGTAAATTAAAAAGTCATGCTATGTAGTCAATTTCATGGATTTTATAAATGCGTTGGTCCTCCTAAACCATCTTTTAACATATATGTTGCTCATTTATTTCCTCTGATAAAAATGAAATCCTTTACTGCAAGACGCCATTCTTAAATTAAGGTGCAGCAAATCAGCCATCTTTTGATTCTGTCCCTCTCCCCCTTCATCCCAGTTCTTTAGTATTTCATTTTCCACTTGACCCGGCAAATGTGTCTGTGCCTCTGTTTTATTCATTCCTCCATCCCATTCCATTGATAAGTTCAACGGTTCAGAGGGGTAGTCATGAGCTAAACTAAACAACAGACCACCACACATCATTTCAGCCAGTCTCTCAGATAATGAGAAACACTGAATTTTCTTTATGTAAACACCTCTTTATTTTTATTGTTGTAGATTTTGAAGCGATATGTTTGCCATTTCTACCCATCATTATACACTTAATCACCCATGATGAGTGAAACCATGGTCAGAGTTGTCCAAAAATGAATCAAGAATTAAGAACTGAAATCTCTTGCTCTTCAAAGTATTCAGACCCTTCATTCATGTTAAGATTTGTAACAGCTGCATGTCTTCTTGGATACACCATTACAAGTTTGCTCACCTCAATTGGGGTACTTTATCTTGTTCTTCATGGCAGATCCTCTCAAGGTCTGGTGAGCATCTGTGTACTGCCATCTTCAGATCTCTACACAGATGTTTTATGAGGTTTAAGTCTGGGCTTTGACTGGGACACTCAAGGACATCCAGAGACTCGTCCCAAAGTCATTCCAGTGCTGTTCTGGCTGTAATATTTGGGTCACTGTCATGTTGAAAAGTGAACTGTCGCCTGAGTGTGAGTTTGTGTGCACTCTGGAGGTTTTCATCGAGGATGTTCCTGTATTTGGCTGCATCCACCCGTACCTCAGTTCTTACCAGTCTCCCTGTGCCTGCCACTCAGAAGCACCCCTGTAGCAGGAGGCTGCCACCACCATGTTTGACCATAGGGGCTGGTATTAGCCAGGTGATGTGCAGTGGCTCTTCTGTCCAAAGATTTTTGTCTCATCACACCAGAGAATCTTTTTGCACATGTTGGACTCCATTATATGCTGTGTAGCAAACTCCAAGTAGGCTGTCATGTGCCTTTTAGTCACCAGTAGCTTCCATCTTGTCACTCTTCCATAAAGGCCTGATTTATGGAGGGCTGCAGAAATGATTGTCCATCCAACAGGTTCTTCATCTTTGCACAGGACTTTTGAAGATCCCTTCTCACTACCCTGACCAAGACCCTTCTTGACAGGATATCCAGTTTGGCCAGTGCAGGGCTTTTTTCATTTCAAGATTATCAAGGCCACTGTGGTCCTGGAAACACTCAATGTCTTGGAAATCATTTAATATCTTTGCCCCAATCTATGCCTTGCCACAAATTGATCAGCCATCCACAGCCAGTTCCTGAGACGTCATGGCTTGGTGTCTGTCCTGACAAAGTAGGACTGTTTGTAAATTTTGAGCTCAGGTGTGTCCCTTGCCAAACATCATGTGCACACAAGTTGAGTTCTAGTCACATCTGAAGGATAATTAAAGCAAACAATGCTCTTGACCAGAAATGGGAGTGCCACAGCAAAGGGCTTGAATACCTTTGAGAGTAAGAGAGATTCTTGATTCATTTTAATATTTCTTAATTAACTCTGACCATGTTTCCACTTTGTCATCATGGGTGATTAAATGCATAGTGAGGTGTAGATATGGCAGTTGAATCCATTCAAAATTTAATCAACAACAAAAATGTGCCAAAAGTAAAGGGGTGTGAATACGTTCTGAATCCACATATGTACAGTATGTGTGGGGGTAATGAATAGTATAGCATTAGTGTACACTGCTCACCATACAGAATACAGTACAGACTACAATGAACTGAAACATCTTCACATCAAATAAAAGTTTCTTGGAAGAGTTTGTCACAAATTTATTTAATTGAGTTATTTAAATAATCATCTTTGAACTTGAATTTGTCTGTGCCAGCTGCTCCTTTTCTTTTGCTTCACATATTGTTTTGAAAGCTTCCCATGAGAGGACTGACTCTGTGGGAATGGGGGGGTGCAAAGAATTATGGGACAGTTTTATCATTTAGAGACCATCAGCTCCAGCTGTTGTATGGCTGCTCAAATCTGTCTCCGACTACAGATGGGTGACAAATTAAATAAAAAAAAAACAGAATAAATTACTGTTCTTGTCCAGGATAAATATGAAAATTATGCAAATCATCTGCTATGGCCTTTGCAGTCACCAGATTTCAATGCAGTTGAACATCTATGGGAACTTTTGGAGCGACATGTTAGACAGCGTCTCCACTACCGTCATCAAAACACCAAATGAGGGAATACCTTTAGGAAGAATGATGTTCATCCTTCCAGTAGAGTTCAAAGACTTGTAGAATCATTGCCAAGGTGCAATGAAGCTGTTCTGGTGTCACATGGTGGCCCAATACCTTACTAAAAGGTTTTTTTCATTAGAGGAACCTACCGAAACATGTCGCACCGAGTAACACTCATCACAGGTTCTGTGTTTGTTTCCACTACAGCATGCCCACTTTAGAGATGCGTTCTGGAGCTCATATTCGTCACCCCTCAGGTGGTAGTAGTAAAATAAAGTACAAGGAATGCAATGGTGGGTGGGGGTGCATGCACAGATCAGTCACCAGTGATTGGTTAAATGTCCACGTCTTCACACCTCAAGCATTAACACTACAAGCACTGTCTGCAAATACACAGCTGACTGCGTATGTGAGAGGGGAGCAGCCCCTCCCTCCTCTAAACAGAAACCAACAGAGAGAAAATACAGTGGAAAGACAAAGCAGGATGGTCTGCATCAGCCACAGAGACTGTGCTTGGTGATAGTTAAAGGAGATCCGGGGTGTACCGCTCATTAGGTTCCAATAATGGAAACGCAGCATATAACACTTTGTTGGTTTTTCCTTTAATTTAGTTTAATGTACCCGTCTGTGTATTTGCATTGTGAAAGATTTACAATAACTATCAGCTTCAATACTGGCCATACTGTTTGATTCTGGAAAGAGCCATCTAAAACTACTAAAATTAATTTCCACCAAACATCAAAGCAACAAATCTTACAGGTATGCATTTCAATAAGAAGTGCAGTAGATTAAGTCCTAAACAATACTGAAACTCTTCAACAATGCTCACAGTGTTAATATTTCACTAAATACTTGATTTATCTTTGAAGGATAGCTCCAGGCTATTACAACTTTAGTCCCAATTGTGTAGTTTTGGCCACCATTTCTGGTGGTTCTAACATTGTACTGATGCCATAAAGTGCTAAAATCTGTGAACATGCAACATAAACTCAGGAAAAGGAAGAGTCAGAATGAAACAGGATATTTAAAAAACCAACAGTTTAGACAGATTATCTAAACCAATAATCTCTGACTTGTCAATGAAAACTACACAAAAATACAAAAATAAGATCAGGAGAGTAATCAGTAGTCAGTGACTTCAAGTACGTCCTATTCCCATGAACTTGACTGGTTAATGGAGGCATACAACCACAGAGCTGTAATTCTAGTTACAATTAGTATAACCATTTTTCTTCTCTCTCCCCTCTAGACATATAATGACCCGGTGGAGACAAAAAGTGTCCAAACAAGCCAGGCTTCTCCACATATGATGCCAGCCAACCCGCCCCTGTACAGTGTGCCACCTCCCCCCCAGCCATCGTCGCCCTACCTGGGGCCCGGGGCCTTTCCTCTCACCGACCTGCAGAGTTACGCAGGACACGCCCCTCGTCACACTTTGTCGCAGACGCTCAGCCAATCACAGATGCTGCCAAGCATTAGTGCCTCTCCCCCTTCCTCCTTTCAGATCAGCCCACCCCTTCACCCCCACCAGCAGCTCTCCCTGCACCAGAGCTCAATCCTCAACCAGCCTATCCGCATGCAGCAGGTCCAATCCCAGCCAATCATCTCTCACCAGATGGGGCTGCAGGCCTCACTTCACTCACCACCTCCTGGGCAGCAGGTATAACAAATGCACGTGCTGCTGTAGAACAGCTATATAATTGTAAAACATCGGCTCAGTTTCCTTTATTTTTTTTTTTAAAGGGTTTTCCCCACCTCCAGTCAGATTATCAGAAGGCCATTGGAGGTTCCCAGTCTCCAGGAGCCCCTGGCCCTGGCTCTGGTCCTGGAGTGGCTCAGAGTCATGACTGGGACAGTGAATATTGCAATCGGGAGTGTGGCAACCACTGCAGGTCAGTGAAAGCAGACAAATCACTGCAATTTATCAAAACCCACAGACTTGAAAGGCATTTGGAAAGGATACAAAATGAATTGAGCTCAACAAACTGTTATTTACTCTTTAAAAAAAAAAAAGATTATGGGTCTTCATTGGTAACTTTTTTCCCCTACTGAATTTGTCATAAAGATATGGCCATATGCGAGTACTAGATGAGAACTTGCTTAGAAATAAGCATAGCCTATATAGTCATGTCAGATGTCTCTCCTACTGCTATCTCAATACAAGTGTTGAAAAGTGACAACTCTGTTCCAGTGAGACAGCTGGAGAGGTAATGTCGAAATAATAGAGCTTGTCATGTGTTTGTAAGACAGCAGTTAAAAAAAAAAAAAAAAAAAGACAGATGTTCCTAACAGAAGTTTTCATTGTTACTGTACTGAGCAGTTTGGTGGACTGTGCAGTCCTGCAGCACACACTCATCATGCTAAAGTACTATGATAGGTTTTATTTTAAGGTAAGTAAGGTAGAAGCTGAGAGAATGGGCATTTTTCCTTAAATTGAGGCCATTTGGAAATAAAAAGTATTTGCAATCAGAAGAAAATATCCCTCCTATTGTTCTGTTCTTTTATATTTGAGTCCTTTTTATCCTTAGCATTGTGTTCAACCTGTGTTTGTCTTTTTTGTTCTCTAGTGGCAGCATGGGAGCATGAGAGCAAGGAAAAAGCCACTCTACCTCACCTGAAACTGAAGATCATACTGTCGCAAAATGTGACACCAAGGAATCTACTCCCCCACCCCACCCCACCTCGGCCCTGCCCATCATCTCCACCCCTATCCCCTCAACCCTCACCTAATCCACACACATACAATTACACACACACACACACACACACACACACACACTCCACATTGCAAACACCATCACCACCACCTTTTTTGTCAATGTAACTATTTTATCTTTCAGTTTCTAGAAGAATTTGTGACCAGAGTTTTCTGACTAGATAACTGCTGTCTGTACCACTTAATGTATTAGCAGTCCTCTTGCTGTTTAAATTTGCCAAGCACTTATAAATCCACCCCCACCCAACCCCCCACTCCCACCCTCCTCTTTCTGAGTCATGTGTCTGTGCCCTCTCTAATACAGGTTGGGCAACTGAGCGCTCCTCCTGTAGGTCACCACCGAAGTCCCCTCAGGGACCACATCCAGCTTTAAGTAGAATGAGAAGAAATAAATATTTTTCCTCTTTAATCATTTAAATTTCATTT
>NW_018127881.1:2448473-2448978 GCF_001952655.1 Monopterus albus
GAGTAGGGAAGAGAAACAAAACAAAAGGAATCTTTTTTTTAATATTAAAGACCTGCTGAGGTCTACCGAACTGTCACAGTGTGATTGTAAATATCATTTTTATGGGATCAAATTGGGAAGTCCAAATAGATTTGTTTCTTCTTTAATATTACATGTAAGTCATTGTTTGTGTGTGTGTGTGTGTGTGTGTGTATGGATGTTGGAGTGTACCCCATTCATGACATGTACAGCTGAGGGTGTGTGTGCACAAACATGCACTTGCGTGCAAGTGTGTTTCAGTGTCGAGTCTTTCTTTTGAATTTTAACAGCCTTGTGCAGCTGGATTTCAGAAGAGTATTTCACACTCTCGTTCTTGCATTAAATCTGTGCTCACTGGTGTGTGTTTTCCAATAAAGTTCAATCCAAAACTGAATACACAATGTGTCCTGCAGATCATTAAATGGAAAGAGCCAGGGATGAGATAGAGAGGAAAGAGATAGAAAGAAACGCTGCAAGATAAAATGTT
>NW_018127881.1:2449012-2453296 GCF_001952655.1 Monopterus albus
GCCCCTCCCCTCCCTCTCTCTTCTTATTTTGTCTTACCATAATGTCAATTTTGCCTTCAACATACAGAAGTGAAGTCATGAAATATGTGAATGGAGCCATACCATCCACATTACAGTGACTTTTATAAGTTTCCAGTTGGTGTTTGATTGTTTTGAACTCATCTTTTTAACTTGTGATTAACAGAAATGCATTTTGTTGATGAAGACATCTATTTGTATCTCTTTACTGTAGCATAATTTCTGTTTTAGTTGTTACAGAACTATAATGTTTTAAGTTGTGTAAAGAAAAAAAACTGCCAATTGTAGTTATTTTATTTGTAAAGCCAGTAATGATAAATATTTTAAATGTTAAACATATTGTTTTCGCTAGTTGCCCATCAGCTGTTTGACAAGTTTTTATTTTTTATTATTTTTTTTTTAATGAGAAATTAGTTCTCTTTTGCTTCTTAAAATGGAGGTGCATTTTTATTTTATTTTTCCCTTTGGTTTGATAAAAATGATAACACAACAATGAATATTTCTTTATTTTTTACATTTTGGGTGCTGCTCCTTTTTGTCCTTGCCAGCAGCATCTGTTTGTGTCACAATGCTTCTTTTATTTCAAATCTGCATAATAAAAAAAAGTTTAAAAGTGAAAATGCCTGATGTCTGATCATTTCCCTGCAGAATTTTGTCTCTTTTTTGTCCCCCTTCTTAAAAAAAGGTGTGATCATCTCATTAAAGACATGATTATCATTGTTTTAAAGAGCCACTAACACCCCCAACTTACGGTACCTTACAGTGTATTTGCACTTGAGAAGGTCGCATTTGTATCCTATATTTATATTTAGCTCAGGGCTCCAATGGCATTAGTTAATTAGAAATGGATACAGTGTACACCAGCCAGCATGAATATTGCCAGTAAACTATCTTAACAAACAAGAGAGCAGATGCGAGAAGACGTTTGCTTTGCTTGTGAAAGTGGTGCATCGTAGGCGTCTAGTGTGAGATAAAGAGAACAGAGAAATGCAATGTGCACACAAACTCAGGCAACCGTCCAAGTACTGATTTTACCCCAATTGTACATAAGTCTTCTTGGAGACTTTCAGAGAGAGAGAGAGAGAGAGAGAGAGAGAGAGAGAGAAAGAGAGATGGAAATGGAACTGTCATGATTCCTTCATTCAATGTTTTATTCATTTTACATCTATGTGCGTCTTATTCAAAACTATTGGATTGGCAAATAGATCATTATTGGGCAATTGGAAAACCTGCCACTTTGTGATATGACGCACATTATAAGAAAATCACAGTCATACATTCTTAATGCAGTGTTAGATAAATGAGTTTGGGTGCAGTCACACAGCCCCATTTCTGTGTACATACAGTTGTGTGTGTATGAATATCTGTGTTATGATTTTCTTTTTCTTCATGTCTATGTTTAGATGATGCTTTTTCTCTCCAATTGTAGATATACAGTATTTGTGCATACATGGTAAAAATATTAAATCTTATTTTTAAAATAACTTTCCCTTTGCTACATTTTCTCTCTGCCATCCACAGCAGTGCTGTAATACTGCAGTAAGTACTGAGGAGAAGACAGTATCAATTTGACACTTCTGTCTGCACCCTTAATCCCATCCCTCGTCTCAAAGTCATGAGGCCAACAGAGAATGAGAAGCTACAATTTATGGTGGAGGATGCCACTGAGAAAAGGTGAACGAAGCATCTTGTTAGTTTCCACAGATTTGAAAAGACTACTGCAGCACCAAAACGGATGCCATCAGTAATAGGATGGTTGACAAAGACGAGGTCATTGTGGTATTCATCTTGAAGACAGCAACATCTAAGTGACACAAACCCACTACGATCTCACCATTTAATAAGTAATCACATGTGCAAGTCATTTATTTAAAAATGTTTGTCTTGGTTCTGATAAATTAATTGGTTTAGGTAGTAAAACTTATTCAATTTTAACCAAAACAAATTTATATCAAAATTTATATCAGTCTAATTTTGTTTCCTTTTTGTTTTTGATATAGTCTTATTAAAATTTTCTTTTAGGCTTTTAGTCATATTTGTTAATTGAGGTTTAATTGGCAATAAAACAAGTGTCCAGTGTCCTTTAAATAAAATATTTTAATACTTATTAAAATATTATTTATGTAGTTATTACTTTGTGTAAGCAAGTGCTTATTAAAAATACAACCCTGCAGGTACAACAAGATAAGCATGTTTAGAAATTACAAACGCAAGGTCAACATGAGAGTGTTTGTTTGTGGACTTTCTCAGCCAACAGAGGAAAATGTATATCACTATAAGCTCCACCCTGTAAAAAGCCTTTTTTTTCTTAAAAATATACTTTCTTTGCTTGTAGTTGTGTTGAAACACTGCACCATCGCTGGTTTTTTGTAAGAACATGAATATAAATAGGATCAATCGAACCACATGACAAAAACAGGAGCTTCTCTATCCTTTGAGTGAGTTTAAACTAATACAGGGGAGAAGGTCAGTGCTGCGGTTTCACTAAAGGCCCATGTATGCACCGAACACCAAAAAGCTACTCTAGCATACAGACAGAATGTTCCAGTTGCAACTTTGGTGCTGCAGTGGAGCAACAAACAGCAGGAAATGTGGGTGGTTTTAACAAGAAATGGGTTTCGCTTTGTGTTCACAATCAGTTAAGGTTTCTTTTTAATGCTGACTGTACTGCACAGAATACTACATACACAAAAATGCCTGTAGAATGTGAGCAATACGGCAAAATATTTTTATTGTATAGAATTTTGCAATGCTAGTCATTTACCATGTTCTGCAAATTAGTTGCAAGTTGTTAAAAAGCAAGAGATTATTACATTTCATCAGTTTTTGTTTATATAAAAAGTATTTCATTTGGAACAAATCATTATTTGACATGACCCTTGCAGCTTACATAAACACAAAAACAATGATGCAAACAGAGGGTGACAAATTAACAGACAGGATATAACAGGTGAAGCACAAAGCATCCTTGTGGTTTCACATCTGCAGATATTTACGTAATCCAGTTTATATACCACGTCAGCTTTGACAACCATTGTGGCCAGTGGTGGTCAGATTTAGCCAATTTCCTGTTTTGCTGATATTTAAAATAAAATGTTTAACGTGGCTGCATTGTCTTACTGTCATACTGTATAAAATCCCCTGAGACTCATTGTGAAACATAAGGTGATAAAGAATTTCTCTTTATGACTAGATTAAACCAAATTTGAATATTTCAGTATCAATTTGGTTACTTTGCCACACCTATTGCAGGGTCATTAGGAACACGATATTATCCATAATAACACAAGTACTTTTAAAAAGTCACACAACTTTGATCACAACCTGTCAAGTGGTGCAAAGAGTAAGGCAGCTTGGTCTTCTTCTGCACAGCTCTTTTGGCTTTAGTTTTGGTGGAGTGGCCTGGTGGTTTAGGAGCATTTCCTTTGCCCAGTCATTATCTATTTTGTATAAGTGCATTCTCTCTCTTTCTGTCTGCACAAAAAGTCAGCATTAACATAAATAATAAAGTCCAATTTTTACTTTATCTATAGAAAAGATATTTCAAAATTTAAACATGATTATGGTCTTGTCCTACTTAGTTACCAAACCTTAAAGCAAGTATAATGGATTACTACACTAGCTTTATCTGAAAGGAGTTGTTGTGAACCTACAGAAAATTATCACCCATCCCAATTTTCCTCAGCTTCCTAGCATCTTTTGGCTTATTGTTATGGTTTTCCAGCCAACAGTTTCACATTTTTGATTCACTCTCACAAAAGGCATTCAGTCGCTTGTGAGACATACATTTCCCTCAGGGACTTGGGGAGACCCAAAACAGAGCTAAAAAGGTATGAATATTGAAAGAGACAAATTAAAATGGATTAATGTTGCCCTTATTTACTGGATGTGTAAGAAGACAACTGTCTGGTAAGAAGCATCAACCCTCAACATAAAAGATAAAATAATATTTTAAGATTTTGTTCCCTGCTTGTTTATGTTGCCCCCAGGTGGCCAAAATGTTACTGCAGATTTACATAAATACAATTTATAGAAGGATTTTATAACAAAACAAAATGAAATTGAAATTCACAGTGATAAGTTCTTTGTAGTCCAGCAAACCCTTGTTCTGCCTTCACTGATGTCAATATAGGCTGATACCGCACTTCTGATCTGGATCCATGGAAATCATGCAAAGAGCATTAAGCAAATGGTGGCCGGAAGAGAATCTTGATTGAAAAGTTGTCTCTCTTGCTTCTCTTTCTGCTGGTGTCTGCTTCTTATGGC
>NW_018127881.1:2453320-2457077 GCF_001952655.1 Monopterus albus
GGGAAACCACAGTGTTCACTAAGAGGTAACATAATAGTGCCTCACTTTTCTCCATCTCAGCAATTCTTAGGTCTTGACATGATGTTAAAATGAGTCAGATTGAGAACCACACAACTATTTTTCTCATCACCCCTGCTGCTGTCTGTCAAAGTCAGGTCTCTTTATGCCCTAGACCACAAAAATGGGACTGGCCATGTGCAATCATTTCAGATGTTTGTTAAACACCACAGCTTCTATTTGAGCCATCTCGCCCACACATGCTGCACCTTAGTTCCTCTAGTAATTGCATGTTGGTGAGAGTGTTAGAAAGAAATGGTTGTGTTAGTGTAATAATAAGGTTCTGGACCAGATATTGAGATTAAAGGGTTGTTATGAAAATACAGTGTAGTTACTTAGGAAGTTAGGTATTCAACTCTGCCATGCACATGGCATATAACACTATTTAAATAGGCTTGAAGAGGAGCTTGGGAAAGGATTCAATAGAATATAGTGCAACATGTTGGCATGTTGTATAATAAGCAGCCCTAGCATTTGGTTGGTGAAAAGGTCTGTGTTCTTAAAATCAGCACCATAGCAACCAAGCTGTGGAACATGCTTTGCCAATATGCATTAAATGTAACTTCACAGTACATTTTTAGTGACTTATTCCATTACATTATCATTGCTGTGACACCTTTGAAATTGTACTGTTTGATTTACTCATGTAATTATCAAACAAAACATTTAAAATATAAGGCTATTTGAAAATGTTATGCTTGTGATTAACTTGCAAGATGTACTAGGTATAAGCAAATTGATATTGGATTAGCATTTGTTGGATGTGTGTAAAATTATGTGTGTTGATATATCAACTGTCTTTACATGCTTGAAAGAATAAATAAATAAATCAAGATGCTCCTCTCTCTGCTGATAGCAACGAGAGTACAACTACAATGAGTTCTAGTGAGGGGGGGGAATAAGCTTTTTACAGCTAGCTCCTTTGTGCAGAGAAAATGATTGATTTCCCCCATGCAGTGAGCCATATGGTTAGAAAAAAACAAGGCATATTGGTTCTTTGCTAGAGCACATCCTTCTTTCAACAGTATACAAAAAATGAACAATCAAACATGGATCAAATATGCCAGCTCAAAAAAGGAAACACCATTTTGCCATGAACACTGTTAGCAAGCTACCATTACTGCTCCCAATGTTAAACATCTCCCATAATGTTTCAGGGAGCATGAACAAAGGAACTTTGCAGAATGGTTTTGTCAGTTTTAAAAACAGGCCTAATGAAGATATTATTCCAATTAGGTTAGTGAATTTAGCTAATGCTATTGAGCTAATTAAAAAAGCATCATCATAACTTCCTCTGGGAGACCAAATAACTAATCAGTGAGCTTTAAAAACCTGAAAATGAGAACGCTAGCTGTGCTGTGAACAGCTGACCCTGGACAGAGGAGTTAACACTTTTCTCTATGACTATAAACACTTTACTCAAGAGACTATGCTATAGATTTCAAAATAAAGTGTTTTGTTATGAACACAAACCAAATAAACTGCTAAACTGTGGTGGCAACTTTTAACATGTATACCTATGGGGTCAGTGAAAAGTGTGTAAATCTGTGTGAGAGGCTAGTTACTGCTAAATGCTACAAAAACCACCCAAGCGAAAGCACTTTCAGAAAAGGCAGGCAAATTACTGATGTGACGTTACTGAGCACAGTGGCAACAAATGTTCACTGGTCTTTATGGTTTACTTGAAATATTTAAGTAAACAATATTCCAAGATGGACTTGATATGTGAACTTGTGCAAATGAATCAATGTATATTTTCTTCCTGTGTACTACAAATGCAAACATTTACAAAGCTGATAGTTATCAATATTTTTAAACTGCCTTCTGATAGGTAGGATGAACTGCCAGCATGAATAAACTAATGGCTGATTTTTCTCCCTACAGCTCTTTATCTCTGAATTGTCACATTTTTGATACTTTAATAAAACATGACATGACAAGTAAAAATTCTGTCTCTAGAAAAGTTACAACATTGTCTTAAAAAGTCACTATTGGCTCTATTGTGTGTGACACATGGTCATGCATAAGTAATTTTCCTCTTTACCCGTTATGTTTACTGTATGCACCTGCAGAATCCACAAGGGTTTGTGCATGAATGTAGTTTTCATACCTCAACACTAATATATTACTCTATCTTGAAGCCATTTCACTCTCTATTTAGGTGACAAACCTTTTGTTCCCTAGGGACATTTGTTTTTGTCAGATGCATCTGCATTCATTTAGAATCAAATACATCTGAATATTTTTCTTGAGGTTTGTCCCTCTCTGTGTCTCTTCTAAGTAATGATACCTCCTATCACTCGAGTGTTTTCAGCCAGTCTCCCTGGTTTTAAAGAAATTGTCTTAAAAGGCTTAAAGCAGGGGGAAAAACTCTGAATTGAATTCTAACATGGGATTCAATTCAAAGGATCATCCTGGGCTGTATCATTCGCAGTGTGTTCCGGGTGCTGCCACACAAATCCTGATGACAGCCAAAAAGACAATGTGTGGATTTTACAAATATGTTTTCAGTTGGACATTTTAATTTTTTCCTCAGTATTACCAGTCCACTCTAACTCTGGTCAGTACAATAGGTAAAGCTGTGGCTGCATTGCCATGGGGATGGGCAGTAGCTGTTGAAGTTGTCGTGCTGTACCCAAGCGTGAGACACACCAGGAATTCAAGTGCCATGAGGTTCAGACTGGGAAAAGTTTCAGAGACTTCAGCATCTTAAAGTATGCAAGAAAAGCATAGGAACAAATCATTTTTGGGCTGAGCTACTGTGAATTTAACCCTATGGATGAAAAGTGTGAATGCTCCTGGAGAGGTAACCCTTAATATTAATTTGCAACAGAAAACTCAGAGAGAAATGTAGTACCACCTGAATTATGTTTTTTAATCAAGAAGGCTCTGCCAAGTCCCAAAATGCATACAGAACAGTGATTTCATTTGTTTTTGTTTTCATTTGTTTTTCCAACAGTGTCTGCTCTTGCAGCGCTACGTCTACTTGTAGCAACTTAGGCATGATCACACTTTTTTGTGGTTATGTTTATACAGTCAAAGCTCTGACAGCACGAGAGAGAGCACATTCACACTTTGCAAGCATTTAACCAAAACCACCACCATCTTTCTTTAACTAGAGTCTTAAATGGCCCACAGTGCACTCCTGCCACCATCATACAAGTTCAGTGCAGTATAAGAACAGAGCCTTCCTCATTAGAAGAAAAATGAAAACAGGGAATAAAATTGAGGCAGCATTACTATCCATCCATTATCTATACTGCTTATGCTGAAGAGGGTCACAGCCAACCCCAGCTGACATTGGGCGAAAGGCATAGTACACCCTAGACAGGTCACCAGTCTATCACAGGGCTGACACTTGGATACAGACAACCACACTCACTCCTAGGGGCAATTTAGAGTCACCAATCAACCTAAGCTGCATGTCTTTGGACTGTGGGAGGAAGTTGGAGCTGGCACAGGGAGAACATGTAAACTCCATACCAAGGCACTGGGCCAGTCAAGAGTTGAACCCGGAACCTTCTTGCTGTGAGGCAACAGCGCTAACCGCTGTTCCACCATGTCACCTGTTGTACCCGGTACTTTTTACCATACTGACTCTGAGAGACGAGACAGTCCAAGTAACTTCAAAACAGTGCTGATTTATTCAAAGGATCACAGGTAAAATTAACATTACACGCTCAGGTATCTTGCACCTCCA
>NW_018127881.1:2457117-2487287 GCF_001952655.1 Monopterus albus
ACATGTCGTGATATTAAACATAAGAACATATTATGGCTAAGGCTACAGTTCTACACGTCATAATAATAATATTAAACACCCTCTCTGCTGACAGTCATCAACTTTTCTCTAGTTATCCTTGACCAGATGTACCCTGTAGAAACTCATAAGCATGACTAAGCATTTAACAGTCTAACTAGACATCCTATCTCCACTAAACATTTCTAATACATAAAGTATCTATCCAATTTCTATCTGACTAAAAATACCTAACAAACCTGACACCAAAACACATTAACAGTAGTACAATATAGTACTTTAATCTTCATGCTAAATGAGGATATCTAGTCTTCCCTTCCTGACAAATGTATTGGCAACCAACAACAGTTCAGGAACTTTTGATCATGATTTCTTCAGCATCAGCTGGAGTATGTCCACTTGCAATTAACATGTAGATATTCAAAAATCACATAAATGCTATATTGAAAGTTAAGTTTCTTACTTTGGAAACAGCACATGACATTTGCTCAAGGTTTCTTAGGAGCTTCCTATAATATCACATGATCGTAATGCAAGTGAATGGTTGCTTTGTCCGCAGCTGCTTCCAAGGTCAAGAATGAAATTTCCAACTCAATGCTAAATATCTGTGCTGAATAATATGATGTATCACCATCAAAACAGTCATAATAGCAGTTTTTGAGGTTGTACTTACAGTAGTGCTTTGAGCTAAAAGGGAGCATCAGTTAGTTTTCTCATAAAAAAAACAACCTGCTGATATTTAGGAGGTATAATGTTTACCATGTTCATCATCTTAGTTTAGTATGTTAACACAAACATTTGCTAATTATCACCAAACACAAAGTACATATAAGGAATGTTGTTTAATAGGTATTTTCTCATGAAGCAAAGTATTAGACAAGAGGAAACCTGGTGATGGCACTAGAGAAACGATAGGGAGATCGTCACCTAGCACCGTAAATGGGTCTCAAAAGAAGTTCACAGCAATCCATTAGGTAGGTCTCAATATTTTTCACTAAAAGCAAAAACCATCTGCTAGTGGCACTCAAGGAAAAGTCAGGGGATCACCAACGTCAGAGTGATCCTCTGGGGAACTTTGTCTGTGCGGAATATGACAGTAATCCATCCAGATCAGATTATTTTGGTCTGGACGAAAGGTGGGCCAACTGACTGACACCGCCACGCCTACAGCCATGCTACTGGCACAGCTAAAGAGTAGATGTTCTGCAGGTTGCTACAATGTCCTGTGTGTTGAATCCCAAGACAATGACACTAACATGGATAGCGCTGAAACTACTGTGAAGTTAACAGTAAAGCACAGCACATTAGTTTTGAAAAATTAGTAAACCGCAGCTCTAACCTCCAGAAAATATTTTATTATTTCTTCTCTTCTAGACCTTTGTTACTGTAGTTTGAAAAAATATGCAAATTTGTGAACATACCTCAACCTAATCTTGTGGACTACAATTTGAACCGTAAATGTCATGTAAACACTAGAAATTAAATAATTCATTAGTAACTTTAATTCCATTTGAAGGACTTAAATCCTGTTTTCTTCTCACACCCACATATGCAGCTCCCGGCCTCTTCTTTCTCTGCTTGTCAGCCTCAGACAATAAACCCAGGAGAACATTCTGGAAAAGGCACTTTTTAATACATTTCTTTTAAAAAATGGATTATCAAATTAATGGAAACTGCTCAATAACTGCTGCAGTGAGGAATGCTTCCCACATAATTGAATTAGGGTTTTCATTTCTGTGATTTCTGTGTTTGTTTTTGGCAGCTGCCATCTGTTTGCCTGGGACCAGCTCTATTAATAAGCTATTCAGATTGAGATGGGGCTTTATTCCAGCAACTGTTTCTCACCTCCTTTCTCTCTCCCCTTTTCTCGCTTCCTCGCTCACTCAAATGATTGTCATGGAAATCGGAGGTGCCAAACCACAGACAAAAGAAAGAGCTTTAACATATACCTGAGCCAAAAAGAACAGAACTGTAGTCTAATTACGATGGGAACAATTAAGGCTGTGCATATTTATTGACAGGGGACTTCGCACAGGAGCATATGCTCATGAATACCAAAAATGAAGACAGGATGGGGTGGGGCGTGGGTAGGTTGGTGGTGCTGGATCAGAACATCTATATGATGGCAATGAAAATATGTAGCTTTGCTTTTGACAAATGAAACATTCATTGTAATTTCTTCAGCTGCTTTACCATGTACTCATTTCGTTCAACATTTTAACACCTTTCTGAAACTAATGTAGCAATTCTCCACTACCCCAGATAAAGAATAAAAGTGTGCTTGTCATCACCAGCAGCCAATATTAACCCCCTTTGTCCTTTGTTTATTTTTCAACCTCTCCTGTTGACAACTACAGCTTTTTCCCCCCAGTGCTCCGAGAACAAGGAATTCCAATCTGGACTTTGCTCAGTATTCTGATCACACGCCACTCTCCTCCAGTAATACAAGTCTACTTTAAAATTCATAACTACATTTGGAAAGAATAAAAGGGTGCACTGATGGAATATTTCCAAGGAGCTTACTTGAGCAAAAATACAATTCACTTTGGCATATTTAATAACCCTAACCTGGTCTTTAAGACATACAGTAGTAATAATAATAAAAAATACTGGTGGCTTGAAAAAAAATACCCAAACTATGTCATAGCATGAAATGAGTACCTATAATTCCTACCTCTAGGAGGAGGATGCAAGAATGATAGAAAGTATGTAAGGAAATAGGGGGAATTAAGGAGAAAAGAGATAGAGAGAAGCTTCGTCAAAGTTAGAAAGAGTCAGCGCAGCTCAGTGTTCATACTGTGCTTCCCCTTTCCCTCTTCTGCTTGGAAGGCTGCTTGAATTGAATTGGAAAAAATAAAATAAAATAGATTGATGATCAACAAGATTCAGCTTCATCACATTCCTCTGTACATATCTGATATGGTTATTGAGGAGCTGATCTGAAAGGGATTGAATAGTTGTTTCCTTTAGATTCTATGCAAAACTGAAACGTTCTAACCTAGACCAAATGTTGTCAACATCGTTTCAGTTCCTTGAAAGTCCCGTTTGATTCCTGTTGAATCATCCTTTGATTCGAATGCCTCTCAGGAAGAAAAGCACAGTGACTGTGAGAAAATAGATAGCATGCTCTTCAAATTGGAATATGAATTGCTCTGCTCAAGCGTTAGTATTAATCTCTTGCCCTCTTTCCTCTCCCCAGTCCTTTTGTGTTAAGAGGGAGGGAAAAAAGATGAGAGAGAAAACAAGAAATTGAGTATTGAATATTGTGGGATGTCCTGTTCTGAATTAGGTCAGGACAAATCAAAGCTTAAATGCTCTCTCCCTCTCTCTCTCCCCCCCACAGAACATCAATGCTCTCTTTGTGACTTTTCTGTATGGAGAG
Organism: Monopterus albus; assembly: GCF_001952655.1. Taxonomy (NCBI): domain Eukaryota; kingdom Metazoa; phylum Chordata; class Actinopteri; order Synbranchiformes; family Synbranchidae; genus Monopterus; species Monopterus albus. The sequence goes on from NW_018127881.1 coordinate 2,460,518, forward strand.
ACAGAGACCCCTATTGTTTCTGATGGTGCATAAAAACCTTTAGGAGCTGAATGGTTCTCTCTTCCTTCGATGCTCTACTGCCATCTGTCTACTGTGACACACACTGCTGACTGTGATACAAGTAAAGGCCACAAACGCCTGTACATCATATACAGCTTGAATGTTTTTATACAGCAATTCCGTGAGTGAAAGTGACACGCTGGCACACTTTCTTACTGTTGGGTAATCTTCCAAGATATCAGTAGAAGGTCATTTGTCCTGTTATCAGTCTTTTTGTTTTAAATTATGTCTAAACACATTTAAGGATGAGGCAATAGCTGCTATCAAGGCAGTTGATCTAATTAAATTTGATTTAGTTAATCCCTATATGTAAAATTTATCTGAAAGATGATGTGGGCGATCTGAGGTGCACACAGAGAGGTTCCAGTTCGGCGAGATAAACAGCATTCACAACCAAGCCTGCTGATCTGTCCAGTGATCGAGTCAGATCCTAGGACAAGATTCATTGCTTTCATAAAGGCAACGAGGACAGTGATTATACTAATGGCTTTATTTGTAATGCAATGGAGACAGTAAAAACAATAAATAGTTATGCTAGAGATTTTGATTATCACTGTTAAAAGTACTTGCTGATGCACTAATGGAGTAATGAAGTGTGAAAATGATGCCAAATGGACATGCTGGGCCTGTGCCATGTCAAGATGCATCTTGCAAAGTTCATTAAAAAAAAATTCTACCCTAGCGAGTTCCCTCTTCTCTCTCCAATTAGTAGCAAAATAGTGGAAACATACAGTGACAATGGTTGGACAGCTGAGTGGGCCTGGTACTCTGAAATGGGTCAGCCACTGCAGCTTAACCTGAGCAAACACCATTTGTTTCCTCCTCAACCAAACACAGGACTCAAGAATGTATTACAGATCCACACAATCAGAGAGTGATCATTTTCTCATTTAACTATCAACTAAAGCTGGTGGAGCTTGATCAGTAGGGATAAAGATGGACTACTGAGCAGCCCACCCATGAGCACGCTACCCAGGCCAGTCACAGCAGTTTAGCCTTAGCAGATCCAATGTAGATATAAAGCTGACTCAAGGTGCTGAGTATTAACGCTTTGCTTGAGTGAGGGAAGGAGTTAAAAGCAGCTTTATAATTAGGTCAGTTTAAGGGGTTGGTAGGTTAGGGGTAGAGGAAGGTATCAGCTGTCAGGGGCCCAACAGGGCTGATAACCACTGCACTGATGGGTCAAAACTGCATCTACTGGACTTGCATAGCAATTCCTATCCAACTTTTGGGACACTAAACTGTGTATTAGTGACGGTTTACCCAATGGACACAGCTTAGGTAGGCACGCCCTGTTACTGTTCTTTCATATATCAATAGACTGAACCATTATAACAGTCCCTTTATGTCAGCCATTTTCCAATGCATGTTGTTTCCCCCCCCCTTGCAGTTTTTCATAATGGTAAACAAACATTTCAATGAGCATCTCAACAGTCAACCATCATTTTTACATGTACTGTAATATTTACCTTATGCTTGTGTCATAATGCAGCTGAAAACTGCAAATTCAGATGAAACCTGCATTTCAAGTTATCAAAACTGACTACAAATAGGGGCTTTCATAATGCATAGAAATTAATAAAAAGGAATTTTGGTCTAGATGGAGAAAACCACCTGAAAAAGATTTTTATGTGCTACATCCTGAATCAAGTTTAAACTGAATGGACCTTTAAAATATTTTGTGTGCATGCTTTGAACAGACAAAGATACAGAAAGTCTTGTCTCTAGTGATTTCATCCTTTCATGTCTCTATTCACACAATATTTCAAATGTGAAATTCAAACAAAAAAACATAATGCCTGACTGGCAAAAATGCTTATTCTATGTGCAGTCGATATTCCTTCTTTTTGTACTTCACAATGTTTGTTTTCCAGGTTTCAACACAAAAGAAGGGATTACAGAGTGTATTCTAGCCCTTTCCCTTACTAACATCATATTTCCTGACACTTTTCTCCCCCTTCCTCTCCCTCCTAAGTGTCCTTCCATTTTTGTTAATCAAAAATATATTCACACAATGTCCTCTTCTTCTCCAGCAGATCTGAGAGGCTGATTGGCAATTTCAGCAGCAAAACCATAGTTCAGAGGAAGAGATGGACACAGCCAATCTGAAAGCTCCCTGCCGTTTCCATAGCAACATCAACAAGGGGGCAAGAGAGAGATGTGATCAAATGTGAACACTATTCAGATTTGATAGGCTGATATACAACTCAGTTATTACTACTCCCGTTTGTTGTTCAGCCACAGACATGCAAACATGCATGTTTAAAAAATTATATGTGCACACAGACACTTTACACAGTAACAAGCAGCATCTGGCCTCACTGATAACACTGCCTTATGGTTGTAAAACCATATAAGAGAACGTTTGCCTGCTCCTTTTACAAAGGCTAGCAGCAGGCCTAACTGTCTCCATCTCACACCCTGCTGACTTAAGCATGTCATCATCATAATCATCTTCGCTCGGCCCATTCTGCAGATCTGTCTTGACTTAATAAAACTGTCAGACCACCAACTGGGACTTAAATAAAGACCATGTGAAGGCTGGAGCTGCTGCCTGAAGCAGCTCAGCAGACCGAGTTTTTAAAGACCATGAAATATGACATTAAAAACCTGCAGCTGGATATGAATTGCATTAAACTGACTTTAATAGAAGTTTACAAGACTGAGTTTGGGGCAGGGGGTGGGGAATCTGGTTGGTTGAATTTGACTCTGGTACTGGTCCTTGGTCTTGAATCCTTACAATACACACTGCCAATGAGCTGAGGGAGGTGAGGTGATTACAAAGGCTAGGCCAAGGAGACAATGACAAACAAGTGGAAGTAATTGAGGTCAATTATGGACAGAGTCAAGCTGGGCCAGGTGAGGGAGGCATGGAACAGGAAATGTCAAAATAAAAGCTCAAAACAGGAAGTCACATTGGCTACATATCTGCAATTTCATGGCAGCAGAACTTGGTAAGCAAAGCTGATCATTATACGTAAATTCAACAAATTCTATGAAAACTGACAGTGTTGCATTTCAATCTAGCCTTCCTGTGATGTTTAACAACATTTCACACATGTGTAATAGGATAAAATTACAAAGTGATAACATTTTATATCCCAGAGGTCAATTTTACTGTGACATCATAGTTGATTATTGTGTAGACATGTGGAGAAGAGCTTTGTTACTGATCAGTTTTTCCCTGTAACTAAAAGGTTTGTTACTGTTAGCTACAGTATGAAACAAGTTCTTACCTGCTCTCCTACTTACTGCAGCTAAAAAGATGTTTTGTTTCTTATCATTAGTCATAAGGAAGTGACAATTTTGTTACTCTTATGTTAATATTTCTTGTAGATGAGTTTTGTTGCTTACCGTTTTTGTTACTCACCTATTTTCTGCCTTTGAAGAGAAAAAAATTTGGTACTCACCCGTTTTCTCACACGCCCCTGAGAAGAGTGTTTTCACTAACCCTGTTGTGAAAAGTTTGTTTCCTCCTAAAGTCTTTGGTTCTTTGGACCTGTAGCGAGCTTCTTGCTACCTTGAAGGTGTTGTTTCTTTTTTGTCTGTATGGCTTCTCTGGGACATTAAACACAAATTTACACTTTGAACCACTTGTAGTGGTCCACATACTGAACAGTCAGAATCTGCTTTATTGGCCAGGTGTGTCAGACACACGAGGAATTTGACTCTGGTACTGGTCCTTGGTCTTGAATCCTTACAATACACACTGCCAATGAGCTGAGGGAGGTGAGGTGATTACAAAGGCTAGGCCAAGGAGACAATGACAAACAAGTGGAAGTAATTGAGGTCAATTATGGACAGAGTCAAGCTGGGCCAGGTGAGGGAGGCATGGAACAGGAAATGTCAAAATAAAAGCTCAAAACAGGAAGTCACATTGGCTACATATCTGCAATTTCATGGCAGCAGAACTTGGTAAGCAAAGCTGATCATTATACGTAAATTCAACAAATTCTATGAAAACTGACAGTGTTGCATTTCAATATGGATGTATACTTATAAGCTAGAACTGGGACAGGAATACTTAAGTATTTTAACAGTAATTGATGAGGATGAAAGGACATACTGTACATTTCATGGTTATTTAATAGGATACATTTGGCCAATGCATCTGTAAATTAACAGTTAAAGCCTTACATTAAAGTATATCAAATAATATGAATGATATATATATATATAAACTATTAAAGTATTCTAAATGAATGCAGTCCATCATGTTCATAGGAAAACCAAAATAATCCATATTTTCATTCAAGCCTCGATCTTCAGGAAATCAAAAGCAATAAGATGTTAAACATTTATGCTGGGTCATTAAAGCACATTCAAAGTTTAACAAAGTTTATTACATGTTTATGTACAGACAACTCTGCAAGGCACACCTTTGTTTAAATAAGAATATACAATACAATGTCAAAAACAACTGAGCTTTTTAGTTGAAATATATATTAATATAAGTCTGTTTAGTGCAGGACTGTCATGATTCGGTTCCGCTGCTTCCTTTCCGGCTTTTATTTTGACGTTACTCCCTGTTTTTGTTTCACCTTAGTTTCGGTCTTTTTGCGTTCTTCATCACTCACATTGGTTTCACCTGTTTCGTTATTGTTTGCACCTCTATTTAGGCAGCGTCCTCCCACCAGGACGCTGCCAGATTGTTCTAGACCCCAGCTCTGACTTTCCAGCATTTTCTTCGGTTTTGGTATTTTGTGTTCCGGACTGGGACTCGGACTGGGACTCGGACTGGGACTCGGACTGGGACTCGGACTGAGACTCGGACTGAGACTCGGACTGGGACTGTTACCTTGGTATATTCGTTTCTGCTTTGCCCTCTTGTCTTGGACTGCCACAGTGTATGATATCGGACTTCCCTCAGGACTACGTATTTTGGATCACCTCTGTTTGCTGGCTCTGATCTCGGACTGTTAAGGACATGTGAGTTTTGTGTTTTCACTGTGTCTTGTATGGTTTTTCTTTTGTTCAACGTTAGTTCTCTTAATAAAGAGACAGTTTTGTTTTACTCTTCCTCGTCTGGCCATTTAATTGAGTTCACCTAACACTTTTCGGCTGCATTACGCGCCGTTTCTGACACAGGACACAGAAAAAAGGCCCCAAGTTGTTTATTGACAAATAATTTAGGGGGAAAAAGATTAAACACCTAATGGAGTGAACAACTTAACCTTCAGCTAGTATTTAAATGAACAACGCACCATCAGTGCTTTCTGACGAAGTCTGTTTGTCCTCTCTGGTTGATTCCAAACATTATGTACTATTCAACAGTTTTGGAACCGCTGTCTGTCAAATGATGAGACAGGACTCAGAACACAGCAGCTTCAAATGAAATGAAACAGCAGAGTTGTTTTTGTTAGGAAAATTACACATTTTTATCTGATTTACTGATTAAGCTAAAACACAATAAAACGTTTCATAATATACTTTGTTAGTCATTTGTCTTTGTTAGACCATAGATTATGAGTATGCTTAAAAACATGGGGAAGGAGAACAAGTTGTTCAGCTCCAGTAAAAATATCTGATTTGGTATTTGGAACTTGTCTTTCAAAGTGTAGCTTCTTACATTACATAAAAATTCCAGATAAAGGCAACTTAAGCATCCACAAAAACAGCATTATAGTTTTCTGTACATTGTTCAAAACTATTGATCATGTAGTGCTGTCATCCTGTCACCCCACTAAAGCTGCCTTTATTTAAAAGTATTCAACATCAATCAGGACATTTGTGAAATAACTTCTGTAATGACTGCTCACAGCACATAAAGCAAAGACTGAAAGATAAAGGGATGCTTATGACAAAGGCCTGCTGTGACTCATGAAACAAAACACAACTAAACAATGGTGCAAATAAAATCAAATAGCTGGGACTTAACAGATATTAAAATTCTGTCACAATCACAGTTTGCCATAAAGTGTTCAACCATGACATATTTGACAGACGCCAGATCGATACCTTAGGTGGCTATAAACCTTTGCCATCTGTAAAACCTCTCTTTACCTTACAAGTTCAACAAAGGTCCATCAATGTTACAGATTTCTTTCCATTCCAGAAAAAATATCGGGAGGTGCCGGACCAAATAATAATTTTAGAGGTTAGAAAAAAAAAAGGGACTAATCATCTTTTCCCAAGCTCTGGTGTTTCAGAGTCTTTTGGGCTGTGTGTTTTACTGAATACTCCTATTGTTGATTTTAATGGATGGGTGGCTATTATCATGCTAGGAGGCCAAGTCGCTTGACCTTAGCAGACAGGAAAGAGATGGTCTTAGGACAACAGTGGAGGTCTAGCTGCTGAAAGAGGAGACAGACGGGGAGCAGGGAATGGAAAGGAGGAAAGGTCAGAGGAAATAAAATCAGTTCTATAAAGTATCAAACTGGGTGCATGCCACGTCATTACATGATCAGCATCCTTGCATAGGTGTTGACTAATTTCCAAATGTGAATACACACACACACAAAATTGTTAATGTAAATATTTTTATTTTTTAGTTTTATTTATTTACTTGGTAAAATAAAGGTTAAATAGAATTGAATAAATAACTCAAATTTATAGTGCCAATAATTTAGCAATATTAAAAATGCTACACAGTGACAAAGCCAAATAAACGGTAGCTTACAATCTCAGCCTCGGGGCCCCCAAAGTCGAGGAACATCATGCGAACTCCATCATCTGAGGACATTCTTAGGCGCTCGAAGGGCTGCTGGAGGAGAATACTTTTCCTGACCCCCATCTCTTCTGTGAATAGTGTAAAACCATCATCAATGTGCACTCCCAGGGTACACTCCTTCCCATTCCAACTACAGGCTGAGGGAATCGGGGGGGGAAAAAAATAGCATAGTTACATAAAGGTAGCACAAAGAAAGGCAATGTAATGATTTAAGTGTCAGGTGAAATCATTAACAAATTTTGTTTTACTAAAAAATGATTGTGTAGCCTCTTGGGTTTATCCTGTGAGTGTGATATCTTAGATGGTAAAAATTAAATCCAAAAAATGACAAAGAAAAGAAGCCTAAATTTTTGCAAAAACAAAAAATTAAAAACACCCACGTTCTAATTCTGATATAAAGAACAAAACATTTTTAGATGACTGCAGATTGCTTGTGCACCACCTCATGGAACCAGCAGAGGGCAATGTATATCTACATTCCTACAGTGCACTCTATGTGAACTGGTGCCTGCATAATTAAGTTTTCACAGCTGTTATTGGAATAAAATGTAGGAACTGACTTCACGACTTCAACTAAAAACACCTGTTGCGGGGTTTACTTGAGGTAGGCATGGGCTTATAAGACATATAAGCCTACAGCTGTACTTGAAACACATATGTTTTATCTCCTCAAGCACAAAAAAGGAACAATCATTAACAATTCTTATCCTGCTTTGCGAGACAGGCCCCTTTTATGTCTGCAGAACAGAAACCAAGTGCCCAAGAGGTAATTTTTCTGGATGAAGAGGTACTGTATATTCATCAACATAACTCAAGAGTTTGCACATTTTAGTTTAAGATATCAGCATCTTGTATTTCTCATCTAATACAAAAATTTAAATGGTACTGCATTACCACTAAAATAAAACTTGAACAGTGGCAGAAAACACTGACAAGATTTACTTGTCTAGCATTCATTAGTGTAAAAGACCTGCCAATCAGTGTGAGAGTGGCAGCAGATTCCAGTCTGTGTTTTACTCTCTATTCACATTTAGATCATGGCTTGCGTTTTAACGAAGAGCAATTTTGGGCGATTCAAAAATGTCTGTTGAATGCATTCTCTTTTAGAAGATCTGTACTGAGAAATATAAAGAAACAATGATATACACACATTTTACAGTGATTAAATGTATTGTTGGTAAAGGAATAATATGCATTTCTTAGTTATTACAAATTAATAAGTGCCATTATATGCTTTTGTTTCTGATTCTCATCATAAACACTGAGGATGTTACTCTGAGCTACAATGAGAAGTAACTACTGCAGCATGAATTTATACACCTCAGAATCCTCTCTTGTAGGACTGTAACATACAACTTAATGGTAATTTTGTTACATAAAACCTGTTTAATTCATTAAAAGCAACTTGCAGTACCATGAGCAGATACGTTTTTACAAAGGGCGAGCCCAGTGGGAGTAAAACCTTGAAACCTAATTATGCCATCTTCAACAAACAACGAAAACAACACCACTCAGAGAAAGCTAACACTATTTCTGGCCAGTCTCTTGGGTCCTCTGGTAGCTCAGAACAGAACATGAATTTTCTAGTTGAAGGTGGAGACACTGTGCCAAGCATTAGGAGAGAAACTGAAGGCAAAGAATCTCTGTATCTGTACCCGTGGTGACCTCTTTGATGAGCTCAGCAGCACTGTGGCAGCCCTCCACTAGCAGATGAGTCCAGGCAGACAGCTCCTTGGCAGAATCCACCCGGAACACATGGGTCTCCACGCCTTGCTTGGTGCCCGAACGTAGGCCAAATGACAGCTCAGAGTCCAGGAGAGGAGAACTTTTTCCTGGGCCGGAGTGAACCAGCCTAAAAGAAAGAATGAGACAAACACTGATGAAAAAAGAGGGTAATTAAGATTCACAGAAAAGAATGGGGCCAGAAATGCAGATGAAGGAGTAGACCATGGATGTTTGTGTGCTAAAGAGGTGAAAAGTGAGATGTGGGGTGAGCAGGTGAGAAAGTAGGGTGGAAAAACACATGATTCACAGATTCTGGTTCCACTAATGTTTTCCAAATGAATGTGATGTTACAGCAAATGTCCAGTAGACCGGCTATGGAAAAAGTGAGCATGTGCTCTGAATGGGCCAAAATAAACCATGGGAGGGTGTGTTAGCTCAAAACTCAGGATGGGAGACAGATCTATTGGGTTTATGAAAAAAAAAACTGTTACATTATGTGAATGTTTGTGTAAAGAGAGCAAAACCGAGAGAGCGTAAATGTAGAAGTGAATGAGTGTGCACCTGGTAGTGATGAGTGGGTGACTCTTGGTGGGGTTGTTGAAGCTCTCTCTGCTTTCAGGCAAGGAGGGATACAGGAGCAGGTCTCTGTCTGTCAGAATAGCCAGTACTGGTCGCTCTGGACCCTGAGCCACCTGCACACATGCACATTTAGAGTAGAATTGAAGAATTCATTTAAATTAATTCATATTGTACATTTAGATCTATCATTTATAGGCCATGTATGACACTAAGTGCCAGAAGAAATCAGTATATTTAGCTAAATAGATATATAATTCTATGTACATAATCCTTTTTTATATCTGTGTTGCTGTATGCACTTAAAAATAGAGTGCATGTGCATTGTCTAGAGCTGAAACAGTCAGTTTTCAAGGAAAAACACATTTCAGCTTCACAAATGAGGATTTGTGAGGCTTGTCTTTGTCTTACATGGCAGCAGACAGAATGTCTTTGGCTTCTGAACTGCTGGTCAGACATAGCAAGAGATCTGAAGACATAATTTTGGGCTGTAAAAATTATAATAGGTGTTTTCACATTTTTTGACAAAATGATTTATCACTTATTCAAAAAATAATCCACTGAGTAAATCAGTAATAGAGATAATCATTAGTTGCAGCCCTAATATTGTGAAACAGGATGGAAAACTGTCTGTAGCTCATTACAAAAACATGTAACATAGAAGAACCTTGAATGTCTGTTTTCTTACATACTTGCTCTGCAATCCAACCCAGGTATTTGACCTCCATGCCAGGCTTCATGATCTTCATGTCATCCTTCACTCGTGGTAAAAGGTTGGCAGCCCCAGCCTGTACTGCATTGTACCAGGACTGCGCCATGGCTGGGTCTTTTGCTCGCAGGAACACAGAGTTCTTTCTGTTGGATGAAATCACTTCAAAATACCTAGCAGATGAGATGGGAGAAGAGAGAGACTGTCAGTCAGAGAGGGAAAAATAAGGTGGGAAAAGGGACAGTTAGACAAAAAAAAGATGCATGGCAAAGACAGAGCCTGAGGCTGAAGAGGAAGTTTCAAATATAGGGTGAAAATTCCCTATTGTTTTTAAACAATTTTAATATTTTCAGGTTGAAATTATTATCAGATTATTAATATTTTTTGTTCATAAATGCGTAAATTAAAAACTAAATCCTACATAAAACAGCAAACGTCTCACATATGCGCTACCTGTTTTCTGTGTCCGGGGGGCACTGTTTTCGTGACACCTGGCACATCTTCAGTGGGATGCTGCGAGGCTCCCTGACCTCAGCAGAGGAGAGCTCAGTGCTCTTCTGGGGTGTGGAGGGGGGGGAGTCCCATGGAAGAGCAGCCCCAGGGGACCCGGAGCTTTTAAAGAAGGCTGACATCTCCTTAATGTACTTCACTAAAGTAGGATGACAGAGCATTTGAGAGAGAATTAGATAAAAAAGTAAGAGGATGGCAGAGGAGGGAGAGAAAGGGAATTTTGAGATATGAATATGGAGCCTCCAAGGTTGGAGATGGGTTGAAAATCGTAGCAGAACTTAGGGAGATCTTCAAGAAAACACAGAAAACCATTTCTAAAAATTCGCTCAGTCACTCAGCGGATTTCCTCCAGTTGTGGAGGTGTTGGGGAAACATGACCCAAATTCTTGAGATTTTAGATTTTTTTTTTAACTGTTTTAACTTGCCTGCTACACAACCAGCTGCCCTGTTGGAATAAATAAAGTGACAAATTGATTGAATTTGGTGGGGCACGGTGGTGCAGTGGTTAGCACGGTCACCTCATAGCAAGAAGGTCCTGGGTTATGAACCTGGCGGCCAACTCTTGCCTTTCTCTGAGGAGTCTGAATGTTCTCCTCATACCTGCGTGGATTTCCTCCGGGTGGTCTGGCTTCCTCCCACAGCCAAAAGACATGTGGCTTAGGTTAACTGGCATCTCTAAATTGCCAAGAGGGGTGAATCTGAGAATAGACGGTTGTCTGTTTCTGTGTGTCGGTCCTGTGATAGAGTGACGGCCTGTCCAAGGTGTACCCCACAGCACACCCACTGACTCTGGGATTGGCTCCAGCCCCCCATGACCCTATGCAAGATAATCAGTATAGCTAATGGACAGATGAATGATTTCGGCTCATTTTCAGCAATAAAGACCACCAGTCAATAGCGGTACTTGTGTTTACAGTCAAAGCGTCAGTATTCATACAGTATATCAGTAGTGACATGTTTTTTACTGTACTGTATGTATAAAAACATTATGTGTAAATCCAAAATTACAGGGAACTGGGGGGGTTGACTGTGTTTAACTACACTGCAGGTTTCCCAGGGAATGTGAACTTAGAGAACCATTAATCTATGAATCACTCTATTACACAAATTTTCCTGTGTGATATTTTTGTGCCCATGGTTACAATAATGTATCCTATATTTATTTTAGAAAGTCCTTGTAATTAACATATTATTTCTGCTCTTATGGGTTAGTTTCCATAACCATAACTATAGCAGTTCTCCGTTATTTCATAACTAGTATGTAATTTAAAACAAAATGATTAGCCAATCATTTTTATAACATCTTGAAAAAAAAAATTGGTGCCCTTTAAGTTTGGGACTTCATCTTTTGTTCAGTTGTAATGACATTATTTTATTATATCTAGCAAGTAGTCCCAAATTTAAATAATTGGACAGTTTGGAGGGGCTTCATTAGGCAGTGACAGAGAGAGAGGACTGGAAAAGAGGGAGACAGATGGGAGAAAAGGGTCCCTAGCTGGATTCAGACTCGCTGTTGTCACTGGTCAGCACTCCAACCCTGAAACTACTAGGGGCGCCATAACTGTGTTTTTTGTGGGCTATGGCCTAGTGTCACCAAAATGCTACAAAATCAGTTGCGATTACAGCCTGTTTTCTGCACATCTCCTTTTTAAACCAGTTTTACCAATGGCACACCTACTGTATATACACACACAGAGAAACACATGGCCTCAGCTCCAGCCCAGTAGGCTGTGGTATGGGTTTGGCAGAAGTAGTTACTGCTGGCTGGAGTAAAAATAGCCCAGAGGACATGGGAAGGCATGAGGCTGAAGGCTAAAGGCAGAGCTCTGGTTTCACTGGGGAAGCATCATGGGCTCTTCTTGCACAGTACAAGAGGTATATAGCCAGAGGCCAAGTAGAAAAGTCACAGCAACAGGAGTGAGAGGGGGCTTCCTCCATTCCAAAAAGTAGATGCCCAGCCAGTCAGTCACTCAGGCAGTCTTATCCTTATTTTGTTAAAACATCAAGCCATGACTCAGTTAATTCAATTAAAACCGTGTACTAGTACCAGAAGAGTCCATCTGGAAAGCCTTTGAAAAGGAATGCTGAACACCCTTAACACACTTCCTCACTCTCCGTAAAGCTGCTTTCAAACATTTAATCTGGAACACTGCTCATTTCATTTGCCAGTGTAAGGAATGACTGTTAGCTTTCAAACATCCACTAGTCTTTTGTGGAAAAGTTTCATGCTGACTGTTCAAAAGGTCACGACCGATACAGAGCTCACATGATTAGCATGTGAGAACAGGCACTGCAGGATGCTGTGTATGATGAGCAAGCTGGAAGATTGTTCTCTTGCTCCCACATCCTTGGCATGAACGAACAACACGCAGTGTCAAACCAAGCCATTACAATACAAACATTATGTTTTGAGTCTAGTCTTTCAGTTTTTTCTGTGAAATAAATTGCATTTATTCACACGTGAGCAATGTTCAAAGTGATGCAAAAATGTTCCATGGTTCCAAGTTTATGAAAAGCCTTTCTGGGAAAAAAAAAGGACTCAAGGTCTTTTCCAAACATGATGCCAACTTTTGAAACTGACAGTGCGTTTAGGGTTGACAGTGCATGTCTGTAGGGGGCTTAAGTTGCTGTGAAGAGCATGACCTACATACTGAAAACTAAGTATACAGTACAGTAATTCCTGAGAGTCAGCACAATGTTCACTGTATTCTTGCCTGCAGATCTTTTCTTTCCAAAACTCTTGATCTTTCTCAGTATTATTATCTTCCTCTTATACCTCTCCTCAGAGATGAGGGCCATTCATTTTCTGATTTTCAGTTTCAGAAAGTGAGTGTTTCAAAATGTCAAAACTTAAAACCTAATACAGTTCATTTTCTTTCCAAATACCTACAAATCACTGAAGTGAATAGCTCAAATTTGTGCTCTTTGATCATTGAGAGACAGTTTCTAATAGAAATCCCAGTTTATCCAATTATAAACTGTATTTTTTTAAAGTAAAATTCCACTATGGCTTCAACAACATTTCACACTTGAGAATTTTGGCACTTTGGTTGGGTGAAAAAAAGGGTTTTTATAGAAAAAATATTTATATTTCTCAAAATAACAAGGCAAACACATTTGTTCTGTATTGGTAGCAAAACACAGGTATTATATTGGCACTGGAAACATTTACACTATGTTATTTCTTTCATTCTCTTCAAAATTAAATGTGCTTATATTTACAATATACAAGGACAACAAAACAAGAACAATTTGCATCCATGATGATGTGTAGCGAGGGAGCACAACTCACACGTCTGTCACTACAGACGGTTTCTAGTCTAACATACGCAACACCACAATGCGCTGTTGGATGCTGCTGGATAGCTGTTTTCCACAAGCAGCCAACCTGTCTGTCAAGCCGTTAGCCAGGTGGTAGTTACATTTTAACTTTTGTATTTTATTATGTGGTTGCAAAGTGTGTTGAGACACTGTGGTGTGAGACCACACTTTAATTAAATTTGAAAGGGGTGTAAAAGTAGACATATCTGTACCAAAGTGTTTCAGTATAGGACTTTAGGTTTGGTGCAGATGTGTACTTAATGCAATCTTTAACTGTACTTAACAGTTGGCTTGGTTTGCTTTTGGAATATTTTTTCAAATCTGTGGCAAGTGGCAGAAGGCAGCGCGCCTCAGTACGCTTAGCTTAGCCAAGCCTCTGGCTAGAGAACGCCATGGCCAATGCGAACGAGAAGCCAGAGTTACAAGACCCTTCCATATCATTGAGGCCTCCTGTTAGGAAACATGTCAGCTTACTGGTGAAGTACAACAATGGATAAAGACAAGTGGATAAGACATCTTATTTTCTTATTGTTTTTGTTATCATTCAGTGGTAATCGGGTATGTTGTTGGCCACTCGTCTAAACTTGCTAACTCATGAAACATGAATGACATTGCTGCAAAGAAAAAAGCTCAGTTCAAAGGCTGCTTCATCATTTAAATAGCCTTTTCCTGGTCACTGGTGCACATATTAATAGTCAATTATAGCTGTATTCTATTTTTTATTCTATTTTATTTTACATACTTTATACTGTAACTCCATAATACAGTTTTTTTTTTGCTAATTTTGATGTTTATTGCATTTTTGGTTCCATTGTCAATATGGCAACACATTATTAAAAACTTACGATAAAAGAACAATGGTAGCTTTGTGCCTAACGTATTCTTGCATACTTGCTCTGCAATCCAACCCAGGTATTTGACTTATTTGGTTCTACTACAAACTTTCACTTGCTTATCCGACTCATTTTCAAAACAATTGCATATGTAGACAAAACCAGACACACCGGAAATGTGTAGACTGGCAACAGGTCTCAAGCAGTGAACAACCAATATGTACCAACTACAGCTTTGAAGTAGCCGTCAACTTGCATACGTAATGTTTCATGGAAATGAGCATCTGTCCATTTGTTCTTGTGCCAGCCCATTGATGTCTGTACCATCGGGTAGCCAAATGCTTTCTTGTTGCTGGACCAAGGGCATTTGAAATTGATGTGGTTAATCATAATATGGTAGACTAGGCCACAGGCCTGGGAATGGAGATTGAATTGCTTACAATATTTTTTCAAGTGGAATCCATCATAGCAGAGTTCCTAAACTATACAACCACAGAATAAGGAAGAGATGCAAGATTAAGTCCTTAAATCCTCTGGTGGGTAGCAGCAGGGTAACGGACAGGACTACTATATCAGTGATAGTTATCTATATGTGATGACACTTTGTGCAATACAGGTGTGTTTCTTAAAATCTTGGTCTGAGAAAGTCATGAGAGAGCACAAGCATGGCTGTAGGTGCTAATATCTGGCAAGCAGACAGAGTACTATTCTCAGTGGTCATTACTCTGTTATGCCAGACTAAGTTTATGCCTGTGTTTCAAGCTGCACAGACTGCAATACAGGATGGGCTGGGAGAAAACACCAATTATAGCAGGTTTAAGGAGATGTTTGCCTTTGTAAAGAGGCTTTACTGTTTTCAACAAAGCAGTGTTTAAATAATCGCATTTCTGTTTCCTATATTAGAAACATTAGCCATTAGCTTTGGCTGCACACAACAAATCGGACAAGACAGCTTTCAAACAGTGGTGAATGAAAATAAGAGGACAGACATGGAGGATGAGGAAAGGAATAAACATGGAAAAGAGAGAGACAGGCAGTAAAATAAGACTGAGGGTAAAAAAAAGAGAACAATGAGTAAGACAGGGCATACAGAGAGACTGAACATACAGCTAAGCTCAGCCAGAAATGTTGCCAGGAATACCAGTGGCGGCACATTCAATACAGAGCTAAAATTAGCTGAGATGGCACTGTTATTACTTTAGCGTATCTGGCAGCCAGTGAAACTACTTTTGCACTGTGTGTGTGGAGAGTTTCTCTGCTTCTTTTGCAGAATCCCCCACTAAGCTTTTCCTGATGAAGTCTTTACAGCCTCGCAAATCCTGACCATACATTTTCTGCCAATTCAGTTTGAAAAGCTTTGTTTTCCAGTTCCCTAGACAGTCCAAATTGCCAAAGCACAAAGTTTACATTTTCAAACTGTTCAGCCAATATTTGTCATTGTGTTGATTACCTATTTTACAGACAGGTGACAAATTAAAGGAGGAAAAATGAATAAATGAGTGGTCTCTTCCAGGATGAGAGTAGCCCTCTAACACAGCCCATTCAATGCAGGACTTTTCAGTGAGTTTTCTGCCTCATCACTCTGTGTAAAAGATACAATCCCAGAATGGGGGATCAAAGATGAACTGCCAATATGCTGCAACGAGACGTAGTACCCCCTCTACACAGACTGTGGAAAACTGCCAGCATTTTAATCCTCCTTTGAGGTGGCTTTTTTAATTTAAGCTTTTTTTTACACTGTATTGAAAAAAGCCAAAAACAAATGGGCTGTTACCTGATTTTGTTTGATATATGTACAGTATTTATGAATGGAAATGGGGACATGTGCATCCAGTTTCAGGTCTGTGTGTCTGTTTGAGGTCAGAGCTACACACACACAAAGTGTACCTCATCTCAGAACAGACACAAGCATGCGTTTTGGCTGCATCCACACAAAATCGTTCCCACAGGGTTGTGCAGAGGTGTGGCTGTGTTTATTTGTGCTTTAGAATGTAACCACAGTGAAACAATCACAAAATAACATTTTAATTCTCTGATTCATTTTGTTCTTGCTGACGTTGCTCTCTCTCCTCAGTCACTCTCTAGCTCTCTCTTTCAAACACAGATCTACCTTGTCCCATTTATACAGGAGGTGTGGCGAACTTGTCTCTGCAAAAAATACTACCTCCTGTTGTGGCATTTTAGAGGCTCAACTTTGACCCACCATTCTGGGACTGTATCTTTGACACAGAACGGCAAGGCGGAGAACAGGCAGTGTTAAAGGGGCTAAGGCCTCCATCAATAGCAGTCTACAATAGCACTCTAGTAGAGTTCCAGAGAGCAGTTATACTGTAGCATCAATGCCAAGGTGCACTGAAACTGGTGGCACATGGTGGCCCAATACCTTACTAAGACACTTTAAGTTGGTTTTTCCTTTGACTTGTCACCCATTAATACATACACCTACACAATATTAAACCAACTCTCTGTAGATGCAATTCTACCATCAGGTATCTAGTCAGAAGAAGAGCAGGCTAATATGTTTGGCAGTTATCAACCTGCATTCAAAAAATGAACACACAGTACTCTAAAACTAAACACCAGCCCCTCCTCCGTCCACCACTTGTTACCGTGGGAGCAGCTGGAATGTCACTGGCCAGTCAGAAACCTCAGAAAAATGTGGCTGGCTCTGTAAACCATGTCAGGCAAACAATGTCCCAGTGTTACACCACCACAGAGGAAAGATACAAAACAACATCATAAATAAGAACAAAAAAAGCCTATACTCAGCCCACTTAATACATCAGCCAATCATAAATCAGATCATGTAGAAAAATGGGGCTTTCATTTACCAGCATTTAAGAGGATGTAACAAAATATCAGAAAGATGATATTTACATGTTATTGATTCCTGCAAACAGGGACATGTACAAAGTGGAAAAGCAAAGCAGGACGGTCTGTGTTAGCCAGTGAGGTTATGGCGGGTGACAGCTAAGGAAAACACGGTTCTGACAGTGGAAACACCACTTTTGAGGCGTGTGTGCCCAAATGTGAAAACAATTGCAGAGCTCACATAGAGCTAGTAAGTGCTGGCTTTACGTGTCTAGTGTTTTGCTGATTAATGTATGTTTCTTCTGGCAGCATCAGTCAGTTGGAGAAGAGTTCCCTTGTTCTGAATGTTTTAAATAAGCTCATCGTTCCTATGGCACATCTCATTAAAATCATGGATAAATGCCAACCTCAGGGGTGTAAGGTATGGTATAAGTAAGGATGAGGGAAGGAGAGAGGGTAGAGTCCACTGAAGCAGACTTTTACCCTAATTCATATACTGCCAAAGCACATAATTGATTACTGCATATAGTATGTCAGGAGAGTTAATTATCCTAATTCAACAAAGCAAAAGTGAAGGAAACTTGAACCGGATCTGGCAGAGGACAGGAACAGAGTGAGAGGCAGCCCACTCAGTATGATAGGCAGTTGTACTGTGCATGTTACCTGAACATTTCAGGGTTCTATCTTTATTATAGGCCAAGCTGGGGCAGAAAATATGGGTTAAATAGGGTTGTCAATGTTAAATTTTAATGGCCATCAGATCCCGATGAAATTTGGTCTAGTGATAGACATTGCTACCCTACATGTGTTAAATTTCAAATAACTTTCAATAACTTCTGACTGGGATATGAATTTATAAAAATTTGCCCTATGTTAAAGATAGGGATTTTTGTTATTTTTTGGGGGACCTTTACCTTTGACCTTTTTCTGCTAAAATCTAATCACTTCTAGGGATGGTCCACACCAATGTCTGTACCAAGTATGCCAATGATCCATCCAGCCGTTTGTCCGTAATCCTGCTAACCAACAAACACACACGGAACTGCAAACAATGTAATAATGGCTGGTATGTCAGCGGTTTTCTGAAAAGCTCATTCAGTAATTTAAAAAAAAAAATTCTCTAGTAACTAATTTATTCTGAATAATGGCTGTATACACACTCCTGAGTGCCTATTATCCCTCTCCCTCTCTCCCAAACATGCATATTCTGCACAATACTGTGAGATGGTTCAGTGGAGTCAGTCCAGAATGAAGCGAGAGAGCCACACAATGACTGGGCCACTAATTTCTCAGGGGCCCTGGATCAGGTCAGTGGTGTTCAGAGTGGGCCTGTTAAACAAACTAGACGCCACAGAGGGAGACAGGGTCTGAAGGAGAGTTGTCAGTTCATAATCCATTCCCTCACTGAGTCTGAGCACAAAGTCTTTACAGGCCAACAGTTAAGCTTTGTGTCCACAAGGTTATCACAGCAGGAGTACACTCAGAGACTCGAGACAGAAACAGCTACACGGCCCCACAGACTACAGCAGGAGATGTTTTTTGTAGGACAGTAATTTTCTGATTTCATCCAACAAAAAGTTTTGCCCCTTGGCACTGATTCTTCAAGTTTGTGGAACTCTAATGAACGGATGGATACCTTTCCTCCAAAAAATATTCCCCCAGTTGGTGTTTTGATGGAGAGCAGTATCCAAAATTGTAAATAGGTGTTCAACTGGGTTGAGATCTTGTGACTGCGAAGGCCATATCATATAACTCACATAATGCTTAATACTCATCAAACGAGTCAGTGACCCGTCCTGCTCTATAGATGGGGGCATTGTCATCCTGAAAGAGACCACTCCCATCACAATAAAGATGATCACTCAGAACAACTTTGCATGAATTTGCAGTGACCCTTCCAGTGAAGGTTAGCTGAAATACACAACCATCAACTGAACCACCAAAATGAACTGAACTTCATTTTGTTCCTAATTAACTCAGACTAAATGGACTTTGTGCTTCATTGTATTACTCTATAAAACTATTTTTACTTTAAACAATGGTAGATCTGAAATATGTCTATCGACTGTTAAATACATCAATTAAGAAGATGTTTCTTTTAAACCAAAGTTATGAGAGTGCAGAGAGCAGAGTAGAATTTAAGAACAAAAATCTACTAGGTAGAAAGAAACTAGAGAGACATGGTTGAGGGATTTAGTCAGGCTACAAGAGAAAGGTTTATTTTCAAAGTAATAATTATTCTGTCACATGCGTGAGAGCCAGAAAGTTTTAATTAGGAGATAAAGTACATTCATGTCATTGGCACAACTATACAAGTGTAGGCAGTTATGACGTCAATCAGCTTGCTTAAAGCAGAGCTAACATACCACCATAACTGCTGAAAGGTTCCTCAAATCAACACCTGTTGGGTTCAAGCATTTATGCGTTCACTGACATCTCTGTAATGTAGCTATATGAAATCTAGTTTCCAATCTGATCACATAGACAAGCTTACCAAGTGTGTACTAATGGTGTTCAGGCTCATCAGTAAACAATGCCTGTTTTAATTCACACGGTCCACACTGGGATATCGCCACATGCAGATGCACTTTTGACTTGCAATTAAATTTGACAGGCATGTCAAATAATCCAGAACAGGAAAAATACAAAAGGGTATGTCCAAACCAGGACTTTGTCTTCTGCTTATGAGAGAAGTAGTTTTATCTGTTAATAACCCTGCAACATTGTCTAATGGATAGTACTGTGCTCATGTTTTAAAAGACATGTCATTAAATGATAGTGAATGTCAGCAAAGGAAGGACTGGGACAAGCCACTGTGACAAAGTACACAGCAGTGACTGTACAAATCTGCCATGACTATCCAGGCAATGTTTAGAAGAGAAACAGTGTGAGAAATCCATTCATCCTGTACATGTGGCTGATAAAATAAAAAAAGACAGTGCTCATGCTGAAGACAACAGCACCTTAGAGCTACTCACCAAGTAGAATTAAAAAATAACAGTAGAATTTAGGACATCTGAAAAATTAGATCGTATCAGTCTCCCAGAAAAACAGACTTTTTTGTCAAAAAAATTCAAAAGTGAGCATGTGTTCCTGGAGAAATGAGCCACACAAGATGGACCCTCAAAAAAGTCAATGAAAAAGAATACTCCAAACCATGAATCCATGCTGTTGCTGTTGCCACCCGCCAGATGAATGAATTAGTTGATGCCCAGGAACACCGGTGACTGGGCACCCCCCTGAGAATTTGCAATTGGAAACTGTGAATTAAGAAAATCTCACTTAGCTCCCTGACCACCTGTCTGGCAGCGGTCATCTTCTGGAACAGCAGGACAGATGTGTGCAGATGTATGTGCAAGTGCACGAATGAGCTCAGTTTATTTACATATTCCGTTATGTGTGAAAAGACAGCATGACTCAAGCGTATGCTGCTTCAGCAACAAATTCTGAACTTGTGTAACATGAACTTTACAACTAAGCATTAAAATCCAAAGTCTTAGCCAGGAGCAGGCTGTGCCCAGTGAGGAGCTTTAAGTTGTGCATCCCAAAGTCTTTATATTCCACCAATCACTCACTTAACCACTTGAATCAGTGCAAGAAGACAGAGCTGGAGTATATGGCTCTGCTGGTCTAGCATAAAAAGGCTATGTTTTGTATCTTCTTTTGAGGGGCTATAGTCATACATGTTCTCAGAAACCTTGATTTGTAGATATGAAACAATTTTAAGCTTTCAAAACAAATTGCTACTAAAGCTGCCAGTCTGCACTCCTCAGCCTTCTGAAATGCTGCTCAATTCATACTTGTGTTAATAGTCCCATGTTACGATCATTATCTTCACATCACTTGCATATACGCAACACAAAGGTAGTCAGAAAAAAGATTTATGCATGAGCTTTGTGCCTAAAAGATTAGGTTTGGGGTTAGCGTTTGTTGAGAATGCTGACAAAGTATCCTTCAGCTAACACGCACCAAAAACACAAATGAACCTCTCTCAAATATAAATTCACCTCAGGCACTCTGAAACACTCCTGCTTGTGCATATTGAATGTTTCACTGACAGTTTTAAAGTAACTATTAATGAATTTAGGTCTAGAGGAAATGATACAGTCTGACAACATAGTCACATTTATTAAATAAAGTTAAAGGCGCAACCACTGTGTATGCTGGGACTTCATCTTAGAAGATGTAATGAAATTTGGTTTCAAAATATAGCCTGCATGAAAGACGAGATCTAAACAGTGTGGTGGCACATGACTCAACAGAGACTGCCTTTAATGAGTGTCCCTTGGTCCCTGGGATGTGACGCTGAAGCCAGGATGACTAAAAGTGAACTGAAAGTAAAGGTGCTGGCTTTCAGGTAATGATCAGATAAAGCAAAGATCCGCACATTAATAACTGATGAAATTAGTTTTCTTTAGGATTTATAGATTCCATAAAGAGCTAATTCATTGTCAAGCACTTACCCCTGTGCCACTTACCTCTTTCTATGATGGCAGGTTTTTGTGTATGACCATTAGGAATAGCTGTAACACTTTTGCCCTAAGACGTGATCAAAACAAGTTTACCACAAACATGCTTTGGCTTTAATCACTAAACTAGAAGGTGAAGTCAAACCAATTTATCCTTCCTCTCTGCTTTACATTGAGTGTATATTTTCATGTGTGTAGTATGTGGCTTTTCAATGACACCTTGGCTGCCCAGGGAACAGCTCTGCCTCTGAACTACCTCTAGCCTTGACCCTTTTTAGCACACATACTGTACACACAGTCATGCCCTTGCAGATAAGAGGACACTCACGGACATAGTGCATTCAGAAAATAAATGCCTAACCCCCAACTCGTACCTTAACCCTAACCTAAACCTAATTCTAACCTTAACCAAGTCTCAAAAAGCCCTTTGAAGTCATGATAACTAACTAAAATATCCTCTCAAACGGCAAAATGTCCTCACAAAGATGACATGAAACAAAAATGTGTCCACACACCGTAGCCTAATAAAGACATACACACACAAACATAGGCCTGTACACATACAGTGTCCAGGCTCCATAGTTTCTTCATACAGTAGTGGAGTGTACCCTGTTTTTGTTAGCAAGAGGTGACAACAATGGACGCATTTTCATTGAGAATATAAATTAAAATAGGGGTAGAAAACAGCAGGACACAGACCAGCGCTACATTTGCAGTCTCTTTTAATTCTGCCCTAATTTCTTGTTTGTTTCACATTTCGTGCTCCTTAAAGCCACATCTAACTGTTTCATAAGGTTCTCTTCATGATGATGTTCTGCAGAAGTGATATATAAATCTTCCCATTTACTGTGGCAGAAACTCAATGACTCGATTACAGAAATACATTCAAGTGTGATAATAAAGTGTGAGTGACTGGGAAAAATGTGAAGCTAACCTATGTACCTCTCTTCTCCATCCTCTTCCTTCTTCTTCTCACATATATACACAGACACACACACACACACACTTGCGGATGCAGTACATTGCACTCTATTACTTGCGGGTGTGGACACAGCGTATGTGCTCACAAGCTCCTACACAAATATACATAGGTTGTAAATGTCGCTGGGGGAAATGAAAGTAGCTGTGGTTTTATGGTTTCATCTGGTCTGTTGTAGTTATCTGACCCTCTCATACCGTTCCTCATTCAGAGACACACATTGATTATTCCATCACCGTTCTCATGTACGGTGCAACAGAGGAAGGGGAATAGGAGGCATCCTACTGGGAACATATCGTAAACCTCTCGTTGTTTTCCTTTCCAACAGACAGATTGACTAAGCACAAATTCTTATTTATGGAGAGTTTTTGTTTTGTTTTTAACACATACTCACACTCACACCTGGGAGCTGCCCAGTGTTGCCCCATTCTTTTGCTGTTGCTGCTAAGCAACAGTGTTGGGCACTGAAATCATATTTATTAAAAATCTATGCAACGAACAATAGAACAACTATTTCCAGCTGTGTCTCACACACACAAACACCATAACCTTTATTAGGCCAAAACTAATAAATCTTGTTTTCTAATGTTTTAATCTTTTAGACAGACTATTTTAAAGTATCCTTGAAAACATTCTTCAGCTTGATTCTAAGGCTCAGCATAAATGCGTTGCATGTGCCACTGCCACGATCAAAATGGAAATAATCTGAGTAGAAATCTGTTTCATACAAGCTACTATCTGTGTTACAAATTTTAGAGAGTGATGAAAACTGCCTTGAGCACAGCAGTGGTGGCTTCTCTGTTGCTGTGTGCATGGTAAGAAAGACTGTTACCCTGACCTTTAACACTGTAGCGGTGCCAAGATGGAGTTTGCTTCTGACTCTGTTTCTCAGTATCTTGATAAAATGCCAAAACCAAAATAAACATTGTACCTGAACTTCAAGTCATATATATTCATAAGTATTTTTATAACGTAGAAACAGTCTTGAAATTAAATTGCAATCTTAAAATATGCAGCCCTCAAAAGTTAACCAAAACTATCATTACATTCCAGATATACATCCCTCTGTCAGACAGACGTGCACACACAAACACAAGCACTCAACCCTCTCCCCTCATTGAGCCTCGAAGCCTCTTCGTATTTTCACTCTCCATCAGGTCCTCGAGGGGGGAGGGAAACCCATGAAATGATTACTGACATGACGGATCACGGAGCAGCGCTGGTTGAGCTGTCTGATAGCAACACTTTTCTGCCTGACTGTGGACAAGCAAGGCAGGAGGATTTGCAGTGATTTCCCCTGGCTGTAGCTCTAACTGCATCTACTCTGCTGACTGAAGTTACTGACGCCAGCCCACTGTGAAAGTTACTCTAGTTTACTCTAGTGTCTGAGGAGATTTCTTTGATCATAGCGTTTATTCTGAAAGTGTACATCTATAGCGCCTACAGTCTGAGGCATCTGTTTGACTTACACCACTAAACATAACTGTTAACCTTGGTTTATTCTCTCCAAACGCACACTTTGACACAGAGGGAATATATGGATTGATTAAAAATACTACAAGCAAAACATAAAAATGTGTCAAATGCTGTGGTTTCTCATGAAAATATAATCTTTTTTAATAGTAACATCCAGTATCACTCAACCATGGCCTCTTAGCCAGTCTGTGCTTTTCTAGCAAACAGATTTACAATTCAGCTCAGCAGCGACTTGAAGTCAGCTTTGTGGGAGATGCAGAACTCCTGTGATGCAATCAGTTGGCAAGAGGAAAAATTGCTTTTAATCCCTTTCCCCAGCCCTCACGACTACCTGATGCAGAGTGATGCTTTTAAGCAAATGTGTACACACAAACACTCAAGTGCAGGCACAAACACACCCAGCAAATGATTAGACTGTAAGAATGACGCAGAACAGGACAAAGAGACGCATTACATCAGCTCTGACAGCTCACGTGAATCGGTTAGAGCGACAGGAAATAAAACCCCACCAGCAAACACCTGCTGACTCCACTGTAAACCTTCTTACCCCACAGGTTCTCCAGTGCTCTGACACTTTTAAAGTGCTTTCTATCAGTGTCAGAGGTGGTTGAAGTTCAGGGCGACTGCTCTTTAACATACAGAGCAGAGGTGTGAGCCAGAACAATATTCTTGAAATCAGAGTCTTTGCTTTCCTCTTGCTCTTTCAGTTTAATTAACTATTTAGATGCTTCCACATAAGTCTGACCAAAGTTCTGATTTAACACACTGTCTCTTTCAGCACATGACATATAGTCACTTAAGGAAAAAAAAATCAACCAAAGTGCTGGAGAAATGTACCAAAGCATATCAAGGCATACAAAGCTCCCATTGTTTCCATCTATGTATCTATTTGGAGCTGGGGAGTGGAGGCAGGGTAGATGGAAGTGCTCAATTATTTTCATGAGAAATGAGAAGTTTGCTCTTTCCTACTCTGAAGACTATACTGTTAAGAAATATTTATTAAGTTCTTCTGTATCATGCAACAGAGATCCCTGTAACATATTTTGTAAGTCTGTCATAGTTAACTTGTGAGCACTCTGCAGAATGTCTTTACAGCAAAGAAGAGACAAAACAGAAAGGATGCAGCAGACAAAGAAAAAGCCAGCATCTATTCTGGATTAGTTTCTTTTTCGGGATGAAAAATATACCTTCAAGGATGACTTCTTTGCCAGTTTTCTTCAGTGCTTGCACAGCCTCATCGTGTGTGGCCTCCCGTAAGTCATAACCATTGACAGACAGTATGGCGTCACCAACATAAAGTGCCTCAGTCTGGTCAGCAGCCAGGCCCTTGAAAATCTTGGAGATGACGATTGGCATTTTGTTCTCCTTCCCACCTGCATGACAAAAACAAAAAATAATGTAGCTTCATCTTATAATTGTTTTCAGCAACTTACACAGTGCAATCATGACACTCAACTACTGGCCCCGGATCAGATTCATGAAACATCTTAGAATGATGTTCTTAACTAATCACATAATCCACGGAAGCTTCAAACAATTGCCACAGTTTTCTTACACAATTAGAAAACTGACTGTAACTCAAAACAAAATGTCTCCATACTACATCTGTTTTGTTCCAGCCACTGCACTCCTCATACTTGAGTACTTACTTCTGTAGTTTCCTATCTCTTCCTCTCCCTCTCTTTCTTGCTCTCTCGCTAATGAAAGTCAGTAGAAAGCTGATGGATCTGCCTCTTGCTATGGGCTCCCTCTCTTCATGAAAAATGCTGTCATTAATGACAGCAGGCAGGAGGACTATGGCCTTCAGGCTCAGAGAAATTATCTAAAAGAGGGTTACATTTAATTAGTTTTAAATACATCTTAAATATATTAATAAATATCCCCCAATTTCTTTCCGTGAGTACCACTGATAGTAAATATAACTCTATTTACAACAAAACTCCTTAGGGTACCTTTAGACAAGAGACAGATCATATACAGGTTTGACTAGTGCCTAACACAGTTTCTTTTCACTGCTTTGCATAGATAAACCCGCAGAAAGACCAAAAACACATGAGCAGGATGTTGGCCACAATGGTGCTAGCCAAGACTATAAACTAATGTATCCTTTAACCACAGGTTTTTGTCTGTGGATTGCTCAGTTGAGGCGCCATCTTGGAAAAAAAGCTGAAGAACCATCAACAATTTCTACTCAGGTTACTGGATTCCATCTTAACTGAATAGTCTACTTCTCTCCTTGTGGGCCCAGGACTAAAAGACTATCTGTTTTACCATTGTTTAAATTTATGTTTTAAGATATTTTCAGATCCAGGTGTCACTGTATCTGAAAATATCTTAAAGCATAAATTTAAACAATGGTGAAGCGGCTGGGATGAGAATCAGCGCTTCCAAATCCGAGGCCATGGTTCTCAGTCGGAAAAGGGTGGCTTGTTCCCTTCAGGTTGGTGGAGAGTTCCTGCCTCAAGTGGAGGAGTTCAAGTATCTTGGGGTCTTGTTCACGAGTGAGGGAAGGATGGAACGGGAGATTGACAGGCGGATCGGTGCAGCTTCTGCAGTAATGCGGTCGATGTACCAGTCCGTCGTGGTGAAGAAGGAGCTGAGCTGTAAGGCGAAGCTCTCGATTTACTGGTC
>NW_018127881.1:2487479-2492926 GCF_001952655.1 Monopterus albus
CCGGAGGAGCTGGAGGAAGTGTCTGGAGAGAGGGAAGTCTGGGCATCTTTGCTTAGACTGCTGCCCCCGCGACCCGGTCCCGGGTAAGCGAAGGAAAATGGATGGATGGATATTTTCAGATCAGCAAAATGTTATTTTTCTGGGGTCTCGACTTTTATTCTGTTATTGTCCCTGTGTCTTGGGTAAAGCACTTAAAAATACCCTACATATAGAAGCATATTTACTGTATGCATTGTTCGTAATATCAATTTAAACAGTCTGGCATCCTGTGAGCCCAGTGCACTGCCCGCTCACCCCCATCCAAACTTCCCCAGCTGGTTGAGGATTAAATCTGAATGCCTTCCAGTCACAAGTTGTTTCTCTAACCTTCAGGTTACCTTTGCCCCCAGTTTGCACCAACATAGGAACTGCAGCAAATTGCATTGCTCTATAATCTCTGCATGAATACTCCACAGTACTTTGTCCAAATCACAAACTGCAGACTTATTATCTGAATCATCTATGGGTTTAAAGCTTTAACAGCAGACATCCAGTAATTATTGTCTACTGGGTCTATTGAGCAGAATAGCTGCAATTGACTTCAAGCATAGAATTCACATGAAAATAATAAATAATTACACACTAATTTGCACTAAATGGAAGACTGGGTGTTTTAACATTTAAAAATATCAATAGAAAACTATGCCAAAAACCAGAATAAAAACTACTGCTGGGCTGCTGATCCAAGAATAAAATCTACTGAATGAATGGTCGTAATTTATTACAGTTTGCCCAGAGTCTATTTAAAATAAAGCCCTGTTCATTTGAGTCAGCCAGAGGATGATGGACACATTGGCAGCAAAATGGTTGGCATAATGTAGGTACATTTATATAGCAGATGTTTGAATTAATAAGGAAACAACCTGACTTGGTATAAGAGATTGTTAAGAAGATCTTTCATCTTCTTCTCTGACAAACAACAGTCTGTCCTTGGGGCAGCTGAACGAGGTTAGGGCCAGCAACAGTGATAAATCCCAGGTAACCTTTTCCCACCTCTATATCACCTTACAGCTTTTTCCTCTCTTCACATACTTTCAGGTTCCAATCTTAAATGCCTCTTACTGGCACGGCTGCTGAATAAACATCCTTCTCATACTGTAGGAAAAATACTGGCAATATCCCATCTACACAACCCATAATCCTCCCAAATTCCCTTCCTTTCCTACCTTTCTTCCTCAAACGTTTCATGCCAAACAGTTGAGCGCCCTCCAGCCGGCAACCTGTCACTCAGCTGACAGGAGGGTGGAAGTGAGGTGGGACCAGTGACAGGTAAATGAATGGTACCGGTTTATACGACACTGACATGTACCTAATTAGGTATTTTTTTGTGAACAATGTGTTTGTTGTGATAATTCTCCTTTCAAGGAATTCGGCATGATCAGCACTTCATCATGCAGTGCTAATGAACTAAAAAAAAAAAAAACAACAGAAGGTATATTTGACACAAAACTACATAATGAGGTTACATATCCCCAATGAGCGTGTAGCGCCTGATAAGTAGAGAATACCTTTTGAATAACAAATTTGTTCCATAACACTGCATCTGAGCCTTGTTAACTGACAAAAATACAGTCTGTAAGTATCTGAGCTGGTCTGTAACAAAAGAGTTTGAGGCACCAAAGCATAGTTTCATAATGTTGTCCTAAAAATAAGCATTGAATTCAACTCACACGAAGTCCCCCATAAGTGGGATACAACACGCTGGTACAGTTAAAAATCATGTCAGGGAAACTAATAAATCTAAATTATGTCTTTGTGACACTTTTCACCAACTCAAGACCAGAATCATTCACATGCAAGGAGCTGCTGGGCTGCAGAAGTGCTCTGAGCTGAGCGGGCCTGTCTGCAGACCTAGATCCTCACTTGCTAGCCTTTTAAATTTAGACATGTGAGAGTGAAGGTTGTCTATCTCCATGCTTTCCTGCAAGCTGGAGTGGGCTCCCTAAAATTAACACTAGTGGAGTACTCCAGGCCCAGCCACATAGCTTTCGTGTTTGGCCAGTGACAACTGCCTGCTGTGCTGCTCCTCTCAGCTGTTCACAATGTGGTGTTAAACAACGTTTGCACTGTTTTTTAATTTGTTTCAATCTGTTTTTGTTTACGTGACTATTTCTTCTTTTTTCTTCTTTCAATTGACCCATTCAACTTGTTCCATGTCCATCTATGGCTTGTTCTTTGTGCCTTTTCCTCTCTTTCTATTCTCCTACACCCTTTTTCCCTCTCTCTCTTCATCAGTGCCTGTGAATGAACAGCATCACATCAATGTCAAGCCAACAGGGTGCCAGCTACGGTTTTGTTTTAATAACATGCTGTCTGATTGTCAATGCCACCCAGTTTGCACAGAGATGGACGTTACATTTATGTTATTATGGGCTGGCTTTGTTGTTGTTGTTTGTGATAACAGTGGGGGAACTAAAATTAACATGTCACCAGCAGCTGTAATGATGACCCATCTTTGCAGCACGACAATAGTTTGAGTCGACACCTGTCCGTTAAATCAACCCTATGCAATCGCCTGATGGGCAAGTGGTAACCTACATGCAGAACTGTCAGTGGTGAAGGGTGCAACTCACACATAAGATGAAACACAATGCACACACACACACACACACACACACACATATAGTAGCCATTTCAGAATGCAGATTCATTATTCAGCACACAGCCTTGATGTTCATTGGGACAGTGGACAAATCACAACCCACGGGGACTGGCACAGAGACGTCACAATTTCACCATCATAACCCCAAACAAGTCGAGTGGAAAATGAAACCCTATGGGACACAGGGAGATTAAAATGACTATTACATTGGTAACTAAATTGCAAAAAAATGATTTATAAGATGCAAAAGGTGTAACAAAGCAAAGAAGCAGTCTAAAAAGAAATGAAGAAATCCTGCGGGCTTGAATCTGTCTTGCTCTCCAACCGTCCGAGTTAAAACTGTAAACAATGTTGGTCACCTCCAGGAAATCCAATCTAAATATTAGACTGCCTTATCCTGCACCATCTATTTTATGATTTGTATTTAGATAGCATAGCAACTTGGCACTCAACCATGCCAGTCTTCCTCATTTTGAGATTCCCTCTGAGATATGGCCTGTTGCTGCAGGTTGGGAAAACAGGACATGGAAAAGGCTTTTACCTGCACACTGCACAGCACAGGTATGTAAACCTGAAGTGAATGATATAGAGAGGTCACAACATTTTCCCACTGAAGGGATAGAGGAGCAACACTGGCTCAACCATGATGTACAGCACTGGGGTCTATATGCATTTGAGGTGTTCATCCTTTGGCCGCTCAAAGATTATCAGCCAAAGAAATATATTTTGCCAATTGAAGTTAGTTTTAATAGTGTAGAAAAACTAACTTGTTCCCCCGTCTCTGCTTTCCCTGCCTTTCACTTCTCTTTCTACTGTGGGTAGGTGCCCTTCAGATACATTGCTCAAATGTAAAACAGTAAAAGGAAGCTTACACACAAACCAGGGCAGTAAATTAAATCCATTACTGCTTTGTATTACGAGTTGTTGAGAGAAAAGGACAACTGTAATTTACATCGAGGAAATTTGGGGAAGTTTTTTTGTTTGTTTGTTTTTACACAAATAATTGTTTTACTAGAATCATGCTGTCAAACTCCCCTGGCTGAGAAACAGTGGAATGGTTCCCTGTTGAGGTGAGGGACAGCTTGAAACAATCTGTGCAAACAGAAGCTGTAGATTTAACTGTTCCACATAAGGACAAAACGCCATAGGAAAGTGGAGCGGGATATAAAACTCAGTCTGAAGTTTGTTATGTTAACTTACAGGTCCTCGGTTGTTTTTATGCGCCGTTGACAGCCAAAGACAAAACTTTTCATTGTTTTTAAGGTAACTGTCTTACCTTTGATACTGATTCCGAGTCCTCCAACATCTTGCTTGGTAATTCGCACGGTGCGCTTGACGTTGGTGATGGTTTCCGGGACTGGGGACGAGCTGAGGTTCGGGGGGTCTCCGTTGATAGCGCCAGCTGGGCTCGGGTTGGGTTTCGCGGGTTCCTCGGCACCCTCTCCGGGATTTACCGTGAGCGTGTCCTCGGTAAGCGTGGCCAGCACTCGGATCCAGCGGTCCACAGTCACACGAAGTTCTAGCAGTCCCGTTTTCTGCGCCTTCATCGCGGCAGCCATGTTCAACGCATTCCCGGAATAACTCGAGACGGGCTGGCAGTCCTGTAAAGAGATCAGGGCGGAGGGCTGGGGTAGGGGGCATGCAGACACACACATGCACGCACACACACTTTGTCCGCCCCCAGAGAGGTTTATCCAGTAGCAAGAGCAAAGTTAATTGAGGGTAACGCGATGGCCAGTGGCGTTGACGCACACAAAGTTCAGAGAGCGTCAAGTTGAGTCCTCCTCATTAATGAAGTGTGTGCGTCTGAATCACACATAAACAAGTTTTGATTGATTTATTTAGGCTATATCAAGTGCATTAAAGTCGTGGGCTCAGATCACAGATCTAATTTGCAATGTGCCCAACAGACACAAACTCACTGCACTGATAGACGTTCTGAATGAAAAACTCATCAGTAGTGTCTCCCAGGCCAAATCATATCCATATCACTGCCTTGAAATCCACAAATCGTTTTCAGCTTGACCTCTGTTAACATCAGGTCCTGTTTTCTACCATGATGCTCCAGAACCTGTCATATTAAAACAAAAAAGATTTGATTCTAGTTGAAAATACAATTCATAAAGAGGAAAAATGGCTCAGACTCATGTTGTGTTGGGTAAGGAGCTGCCAACCCAGTGCCATGACAGGTCTGGGCTGTGCAACAACTTCATTAAACTGTTTGTAGAAGGTAAACCTTATGATCAGTAACCAGCGAAATCTTAATAAAATACAGACACTGGACAAGCATGATGGTCTGTTAATGGTGGTCAGCCTTGAGCTTCCCTTCAATAGGCATTAAATGAATTAGCAGGCTATGTGCATTGATGAAGCTGAATCAGTGTGACCACAGACCAAAGTCATCTGACTTTATGTGCTGGATTGGACAAGAAAAACTTTTACTTAAATTAACTTTCTGTCTTTTATTTCTTGATTTATTTCCTTTTTGTTTCACCCATCATCAGTCTTATGTATTTTGAAATGTTATGTGATTTGCAGTGATTCTGTCTCAGACATGCACAAATGAACTTCTTCAGTATTTTAACCCTTTCATAATATGTGTTTCAAATGGTACCCGCTTAGAATTCTGTCTAGTATTTGTTTAAAACTAATATATAATACGCTATGATTTCAGCAGTAATAAGCTCTGACCAAGCCATTTGGTCTCGGTCTTGACGCCTACTCACCATGTTTAAGTACTGCACTGTCTTGATGACTCAGCAGAGGTGCACTTAATTGGGCATAATAGACATTTAAAACACACATA
>NW_018127881.1:2492967-2502325 GCF_001952655.1 Monopterus albus
ACGGCATCTGCATGTCATCTGCCAGCCCATCGGCTGTGTGCGTGTGTGTGGCAGCCTGTGTGTTGCATCTGTTTCTCAGCAGGTGAAATAGCAAAGAAGTTCCCGCACCCAATTTTAGAAAACACTCTTCTGGGTGGGCTGGTAAGGGGAAATTGCTCCCTTAATGAAAACACGTTTGGAACATTGACTGAAAATTGCTTTCAGCTCGTACAGATGGTTTACAGATGCCTATTTGTTAATAAAAACCTCATTATAACATAAAAGCAACTATGCTGATAGGCCATCCCCTACATAAATAGTTGCATTCATTTATGATTACATCTTATTAGCTTTGGGATACACTGAGTTGTTTATTTTATCCAATTAATTGCATACATCGACGGAACGTAAAGCACAGAATACAAAGTGAATATTCTGCTTAGCACAGGGTTTTTTGTTTCCAAGCTTTTGTCTCCCCCTAGTGGTCATATGGCCCCATTACATTAAGATAGACCAATTTAAATACATAGATTAGGCTGGGGCATCTTTTTGAATATGACACAAATATTCCCAAGGGATATTCAATATTTTATACATATGTTTGTGTGAAATACATTTAATTACATTTTTGATTGATTATGTCAGATATAAAAACACAAATAAAGTCAAATTCATGGTGGTTGGTAGTATCATTTATGTGTTTTGTTCTCAGATAAGACAGGGTGACCAAATAGTCTTTTTGTTAAGGCACACATATTTTTCATGCACTTGTAATAATATATGTCATATATAGATTAATCTCATGACCATAATATGAAATATATTATTACTGTGTCATCACCTAATATTACACCACCACAGTCTACCCCAAGATTAAGTTATTAAGTTCATATGTCTAGTAACAGTGCATGGATTATAAAATAAGCAGCTCTGCTTAGCACTCAAGTCATGTACATTTAATGAAAATATTAGTACTCAAGAAGTTAACAACTCCCAAGGCTTTTTATCTAGGACAGAAGAGACCTATTTCAATAAGACTGCTACTGCTGCTGTGGTGAACACTCAGTACAGTCAACTGAGGAAACAAAAAATTTATATAACATTTTTTCATGTTTCCTTGACTCTCTGTAAACTTTGACCTATACTTGCACTACTATACAAGTCCAGACAAATACACCTGGCTGTACTATTTAGCACATACATTGAACCCCATATAAACAGCTCAATAACAATGGATAGGAGGCTTCAACAACAGTGCCTGACCCAGCCAGTGCATCTATCTAATGATGTTTAGTATTATGAAGAGTGTTTGACCATCTGACCCCCTGTCCATACATCTGTCAGTCTATTCCTCTGTGATGTGGGTGGCAGGTGGCCAGCTTATCTGTCAGAGTACCAGGCCTTCATGTTATTTCAAAGCCGCAATAAATTGAACAAAAGGATTTGCACGGATCTCTGTCAAAGAATAGATGTACTCTCATAGAAATCACATTTGTAGTTTGAACTTGTTGTAGTCATGTTTAGTACTGAAAACCTACTTTTCATGTGGAAATATATCAACAGGAACACGAAATATTTCCTATAGCTTTGGCTCTACTCCAGCACATTTGACTTGAGATGGAACCATAACTTTTGGCTTTAACTGTACTTGAAGATGTTTGAATCTACAATAAGTTGGATGTGGGACTCAAAGTTTCCTAGTGCACATAGTCTACAAGGTTCTGTTCAAATGTTTATGTTTTTTCCTGCTTTATATTTTAATAGTA
The DNA here is from genome assembly GCF_001952655.1 of Monopterus albus. Lineage (NCBI taxonomy): Eukaryota > Metazoa > Chordata > Actinopteri > Synbranchiformes > Synbranchidae > Monopterus > Monopterus albus. The sequence goes on from NW_018127881.1 coordinate 2,494,713, forward strand.
GGAATTGTACAGTACGATCTGGTTAGAAAGTTAAAGGTAGTGCAGAGTTACATGGTGCTTTGTGTGTAAAAATAGTCAAAAAACACCAGTAGTACTCAAATAGTTTTAAGGAACCATTACTTAACTTGAGTTCTGCTATTTTATATTTCTCCTCCACTACATTTCAGAGGGGAATGTATCTTTATTACATGTATTAATTATTACCCTATTTTTGTGTATTGTGTTTTAATACTTTGTCGCCCTTATGTAACTTTTTTATTTTAAGACTAAGTGTTCTTTCTGGCTTATGACTCCTTAACTGACTCCAAAGGAGAGCTGCACAGGAGTTCCTATATGCCTAGATTGTCTGTTTATGCATAAATGGCTAATAAAAATCTTGAATCTTGAATTTGACAGCTGTAGTCACAACTTGGCAGATATCAAATATACAATTAACTCCCCATTAGTAGATAAAAGTAAAAGTACAAACATATTATACTCATAAAGTATACATAAAGTCCGTATAAAGTTCTCATTATGCAGAACGACATGCTTCACATTAATATACGTCATAATATTGAACTATATATATCGATGTATTATTGTGTACATCACATTTAATGTTGAAGCTGGTCGAGGTGGAGCTAATGTTAACTACCTTATATGCTTATACTTTGAAGTACTTTATATAATGTTGGGTGGCTTGTGAATCTCCCACCAAGGATCAATAAAGTCTGATGATTCCAGTGTATTTTGTTTAATTCATCTCAGTCTGAAAAGTAACTAAAGTTATTAAATAAATGTAGTTAGTAAAAAGGACAATGTTTTTCTATAAAATGTAATGAAGTCAAAGTATGAAGTAGCAGAAAATGAAAATACTCCAGTTAAGTACAGATACCTCAACACTGTATTTAAGTACGGTACTTGATTAAATGTACTTAGTTACTTTCTACCTCTGATGTGAGGAAGTAGAGATTTAGAAAAATCAATTTTGCCTGTATAGAAGACATTTAACATTTTGTGACTGAATAATTTATATTTATAATCTATTTATATTTCATCATCTTCAAAATTATTATCTTTATTGTAGTTTATGTTGTATGGGGTGTGTCGAGGTTAATTAAGTAAGTTTTCAGGACTTGAAAATGGTAAATGAATCAAATCAAGTAAAACTGTTAAAAAAGACACATATGTCAAACGCTATAAACAGTAATGTCCACACACACACACACACACACACACACACACACAGGACCTCTATTTACTCTCCTCACACCCCCAGTTCAATCAGACACAGATATGCATGTCTCAACTCCCCAAAGACACTGGACAGTTGGAGTGGCCTGCTGATTAATTTCAACCTCCCCCAGCTTTCCTCTGCCTCCTCCTGCTCCTGCCATCCTCCAGCCATTTCTACATCTTCTGTTCATCCCCTACTCTGCTAAGGGCAGCAGCTCCAGAGGTCTACCATATGGGCCTGTGTCTGAATGGCCGACCGCCTGCCTCCCTGCAGCTTGCGCGCATGTGTGTGTGTGTGTGTGTGTGTGTGTGTGTGTGTGTGTGTGTGTGTGAGAGAGAGTCAAGCCTGTGCTGACTGTTGGCCTGCCCCACCTGTTCCTCTCCACCAACAGACCAGACCTCTCCTCTACAGGCCATCCAGGACAGGCTGATGAATAGACACATGAATTGATAGGAAACTAAAACATCAATAGCTGAAGCAGGTGATGAGGACACATTTGCATATGTGACTGTATAGTTTGAAAAGATTGAAATCAGAAGTTGTAGTCAGATGAGTGATGATTATGGCCTTCATCGTGTTATTCATATGCACCTGCCAAGCCATTTACAAAATCACTGGATAAATCACTTGTCAAACTGAGCAGAAAAAGATCGAAAATGAGGCAGAAGCTGAACCACAGATAAATAAACCAGACAGAACAGATGAGACAACAATAGAGTAAAAATATGGAATAATTTATTCTCAAAATATGAATGACAGGCTGTGCAGAGAACAGACTGTGGTAGACAGACACACCATGCTGCTCCCTTAACACCCGAGGACATAGGATAATAATGAAGGAGAACTTGGGGGTGATAATGAGAGGTCAAATGGAAGAATAAGTCTCAGGCTTGTACACCTGTGGCCCACCTTCTGCCATCTAAACAACCCCATGACCATTTTTTTAAAACCCCACAATGTTCAGTTACTCTCATTATAACCTACTGAATAATGTAAAGGTATATATGCATGAGGGGACTAGCAGAGGAGACAAGACAAGGCTGAGGGACGGAAGGATCTACATAATAGGGCTATCTCTCTCTCCATCTGGTCATGTGTTTATAATCCCCCTCCTTGTTAATGCTGATTTATCTGTTTGTCCAACGCCCCCCCCCCCCCCCCTTTAGTTCTGTCTAATAATACCAGGCTCTGTCTACAGTCTGCGCTGTATTATTTTGTGCCATTAATACTGTGCGTATGTGTTTGTGTGAATGCAAGTGTGTTTGTCTCTATCTATACATTTCAGAGTCAATTTGTATGAGCTCACACAAGCACTTTACAGCCTCAGGAGAATTAACCAGGCCTCTGCCACCTGACCCTGTTGACTCCAACCATCCTGGGCTCAGCTGATACGCGTGCCGTGTGGCCTTGACATGAGGAGGACAAATAGCAGGAGGAGTAGGAGGAGGCTGAGGACAGAAGGACCAGCAGGCAATGAATGATTATAAAGACTGTTGCCCTCAACCCCCATCTTCCCCAGCAGAAACCCTGGCCTTGGCCCTGGCTCTGGCTCCCATACGGACGAGTGAGCTGGCTCAGGTCGGCGTGTGTGAAGTGTCAGCAGAGTCTGGTCTGTCAGCTGTTGGGAATGACAGGAGGAGAGGAGCAGTGTACATGATGTTAGGAAGGAGATGCTCAATAGGTAAAGAGAAATAAATCATGGAAAGATAATTAGTGAAGAAAGTGAAATCATAAAAAGACAACAGAGGGAATAAGAAAGAAGGCACCGGGGAGAGAAAGATTATATTGGAAGGAGTAGACAGAAACAATGAATACAAGGGAACAGGTTTTGTGGAGGTGTCATATCTGCCAGGCCTTATGCAACCTACAGAGCTGACACAGATGGCATGGCTGCTAAGAAAGTAGGGTAAAAAGTGTTAGCTAATGATTAGTTCCCCTCTTGAATCAGTACAGTGAAGTTAAAGCACAAAACATTGGAAAAAACATTCCCTCATGGAGACGTATAATTTGTCAGGTCAACCACTGTACAGTGGAATCAGGGTGGCAAGGGGTAACTGTGTGGGCTCATATACCGTACTTATGGCATCCTTTCACTGCGCTGCTGGCACTGTGAGATCACTCCATGGAACTGATTATTTAACTGAGCAGAGTGAGCAGAGAGGGGGAGCAGCCATATCTTCATGAGGCTGAAGAGCACTCGCATGGGGTCTGGATCAGAGAAAGGTCTGCTGCTATTTTATTGTTTACTCACTGCCACCAAATGAATCTCAAAATAAGTGGTGCTTAAAGGCTGGTAATGTAAAGGTACTTGCAGGTTTTGGGACCTATTATATGCAGTGGTGGAAGAAGTACTTAGAATGTTTACTTAAGTGGAAGTAGCAATGCCACAGTGTAAAACTAGTCTGTTACAAGTAAAGGTCCTGCATTCAAATGGTTACTTAAGTAAAAGTACAACAGTATTAGCATAAAATGTACTTAAAGTACCAAAAGTACAAGTATTCATTATGAATGGCACAGTTCACATTAATTTATATCATATTACCTTATGTGCTTATACTTTGAAGTACTTTAGATAATGATATCTCAAAATTGTACTTAAGTACAGTACTTGAGTAAATGTACTTAGTTACTTTGCACCTCTGATTGAATGGCTATTATATGATAATTACCTCTGGACTCTCCAGGTCTTTTTGTTTCCCCAAAGGTTAGCACTTTTAAGACAGTTTGCAGTTGGCCAGCAGGTTAAATTATAGTGTCATAATTCATCAACGTTGAACTCTGTGAAAACATTATATGATTTACTTTGCCTCTGCAAGCGAATTCACTTCCAATGAAACTGATTGATAATGGTCTGAAATGTTGCTGTTTTAGTTCATTTAAATCTGCAATAAATTATTTTGGGTGGTATGTGAAAACAAGCTGTAAACACAGAACTCCCCTTATCTTCTAAGTTGTTGTGGCAAACTTGTTAGCAGACAGTAGCCTAATTACACATGGAGCAGACACATCTCAATATTTGGAGATGTGCCTCTGGTAAATGGGCTTTGGTTGATGAATAAGAGCTCAAAAGTCACTCCTTCAGCTTTTTTGTCAGTTTTCACTAACCCTAGAGGGAAATATCTGGCTCTTTATGTGCTATTTATCTGCTATGTGCTGCACTATGTTCACCAGCTACTAGTCTGCCTGCTGTTAGCACTGAAGGCAGATTATAGGCATCTAACTTACAATGGGTTTTTAGACCACACTGACTGAAAACAGCTGCATGCGTCACTGAAATGCCAGGAGAGCAGTGAAAATGAACCAAAACATTTAAGTTGTGTACTGAAAAACCAATCAAACGAGTAGAAGCAAAAAATAGTGCTTCAATTTGTCCTTAAGAAAAAGCAGCGACTACCAAAGAGTTTCCATAGACACAGGACATCTTCCATTATCTTGGCAGGAGCATGAAACTGAAAATGTCAAAATAAACACATTAGTTATATTGCATGGTGAGGATCCTTCCTGAGATAATGTCAATGGGTCACATGAAGGTTACATGTTGCAAAAATTCATTCAGTCAGCAAGTAGGTCAGGTCAGCTGATTTGATATGTAACAGTCCTGCTGGTGTGATTAAAGGCACTCTGACAAAGACGCTGAAGGGGGGCAATGGCCAGCTGTCACACAGAGGGACCATAATGGCCACGGCAAATCCCACCACCGTCTCAGCCTGTTTCTTCTTTGACTTCAGCCTCCTGCTAGCTGACTAGTCAGCTTTTGTTAACCTGTCACAGAGCTGATTGACAAGATGTGTTAGACAGGACATTGTTGTCACAATCAAAGGTTTAGTCAGGATTGATTCACTGAGTGGGAAAGTCGCTGAACTCATACTATATTTAATTTACACAGCTGAAGCATTTATGTGTTAAAATAATAAATGTTGGACATTTCTGGTAGTTCATGTATGCACAGAATCAATGTAAAAGTCACATATTCTATACACTGTGACAAACAACCAGGCAACATATATAAACAGATTTGATGCTTTCTAAGTATACCTCTGCTCAACTCTGATCCATTGCTCAATGCTCCATAGTACCTGCCTTCACCTCCTTAGCCCTATTTTAGATAAAATATATGTGAATTAAGCTTGTTTTTTATTCTGTGTAGGTTGTATTCATTTAATTGTTTAACCTACCAAGCACACCCAGGCCCTTCTCATTCTTGATGACTAACACAACTAAAACAGATCCAGTCATTTTACACATATATTTTACCAAGATTAAGGTGTCAATTCACATGTATTCAGGGTATCACAATAACATTATTTACAATTTGTTGTGTCTAGTGTTCTGCAGTGGTGGAAAGTATGTGTATTTTATTTGAGTGTTTTCATTTTCTGCTACTTTATACTTTGGATTCACTACTTTTTAGAGATAGGCTAAATATTGTACTTTTTACTCCACTACATTTATTTCATACTTTTAGTTACAGCAGCTGCTCTTTAGAGTCAGATTAATTACACTACTAGTCAAACGTTTGGACACACTTCCCACTGAACTGAATAGGAAAGTGTGTCCAAACTTTCTACTGTTATAGAAAATGTAGTATATTCATAAAACTTTATTGATCCTCAGGGGGAAATTCACAAGCTACCCAGAAGTATATTAAATTTTGAGCATGCAAGATAGTTAAAATTAGTTCCACCTTTACCAGCTGCGACATTAAATGTGATGTACACAATAATCCATCAGCAATTACTCAATATTCCAATGACATAGCCTACATAAATATGAAATGTGAAATTGTGCACAATGAGTACTTTTGCTTTTGGTACTTTAAATTGATATATATATACTTCTGAACTTTTACTTAAGCAACCTTTTGAATGCAGGACTTTGGCTTTTGGTATTGCTGCTTTTACTAGAGTAATGCATTTCTTCCACGACTGACTCTTGTCCTTAAACTGTAGCAACCTTGATCCTCTGCTCAACATCAGAACAATTAGTGGCCCTTGGTCATCCTCTTTAAACATATAGGGGCAAAAGTGTGTTTCCCACACACATCTGAAAGCTCCTCAGCTCTTCCATAGCAGGAGCAGTAGGTAATGACTCCAGCCTGCCACGGTGGACCTTAATTTGTTATTGTAGCAGAGCAGCTGTGCAGCATGCTGCAGAGAGCAGGTGGCAGCCTGGCAGGAGTAGAGAACTGGGGGGTGGAGGGAAGGGGGAGGATGGAGCGTGTGGCATATGTGGGTGGTGTGAGTGTCGGAGGTAGTATAGCCCACAGCCTTCTCAGCCAGCATCAAAATAGCATGCTTGTAAAGACTTGTAACACGTGAGACACTGGAAGGAGCCCAGATCAAGTACGACTGTGTTGAATTTTGTGTTTGTACAGAGTTCTTCCTTAAGGCTTTTGTGGGGCCTCGCCATTGTTGTGAATTTGGTGCACTGTGCAAGTTCTGCATGACATCCACAGTGTAGAGCGGAGTGGGGGTGTTCCGAAAGCCCAAGCTGGTTGAACCCCAGTTGAGCTAACATCTGTGCACTCAAACAATCACCGTTTCGGCCTGGCTTCGCCTTTACTCCTAGAACCCCAGGTTACAGTATGTAACCAACATTTCTGACTCTTGTTGTGTCTGTCTTTATCTGATCTTGACATAAAAAGCATACTATTGTACAGTTTGGGAAAACTGAAATGAGGTTGGTTACATACTGTAATCTGGGGTTCTATGAGTATAGGCGAAGCCAGGTTTAAACAGTGATTGGCACTTGGGGTCAAAGTTCAACAAATGTGACCTTTTGGTGCACCCCCGCTCCGCACCGCAGACGTCCGCACAGACCTTGCGCAGCGCACCACATACACAACAATGGCGACGCACTCAGGAGCTGTTTTTCCGCTGTAATATGAACATACCTCTCCTGTTGCGACGCTCAGCAGATGACCTGCTGATTAGTACTTTAACTATACTTTAATTCATCCCTTAGAACTAAAAAAACAATCCATCATTTTTTGTATTTGCTCGTTTCAATGACAATTTGTGGAGGCGTTCCATGTTTGAGATTTAGGCAATAAAAAGAAAATCAATACACCAACGAGGTCATAAATGACTTTGCTCAAGGCAATGGAAGTTGCGTCTGCTGTGAGGAGTATGTGAGCTGAGCTCTGGTGTCCTATTGTTGTCGCAATAATAGTTAATCATTACTGTGACACGGTTTCCCTGCTGTAACAGAGCTTTATATTGTTTAAATGCTTACAAATTGTACCCGCCCACCAGAGAGTAGACAGCCTGCCTGATGTGTGAGCCGGATCGATATCGTCTCCTGCAGATTGTGTTTCACTATATTTCTTTAAGTCAGAAGTGTTTTTAAGGGGAAACTTTAAAAGACAAATCATAGGAACAATCATTTTGCCAAG
>NW_018127881.1:2502416-2509164 GCF_001952655.1 Monopterus albus
ATGACTCCGAAGTTGCTTTTATTCACAGGCAACTACAGGCTCCTGGATTTGCACCTGCAGGTAACAAATTACCAATTTGTCTTAATTTTTGTGTTTACACAATTAAGAAATCTTGGTTGTGTTTGCTTGGCAATGGCAGAACACAGTTATATTTACATAATGTGGAAAGGACAAAATAAGTCTCTATTACTTACATATTCCTCTCCCACAGAGAGGGTTAAGTCTTCAGAAGAACCCCCCAATGCATTGCTTCAAATCATATGAAATCATTATAGTGACCAAACAAAAACTCTGTCATCCCTTTATCTGCTGAGATCTTATGCTTATTAGGATCATTAAAGACTGAGAATAAACAGTGCATAGCACATGCTTTATTGGATGCATTATCCCTTATATAGCCCCCACAAGACAGCTATTATGCTCCCATTTGATTGAATAGCAGGCTTCAATCTACAGTATGTGTCTTTTCAGTGGAGGATTTGGAGCCCTTAATCCACCAGGCAAAGTTCTTCTTCTCTCTCTTTCCACCATCTGGAGTTTACAGCTTTCAAGACAAAAACACTAGGCAGTGTGAAACCAGGCTGGGGTTTCTGCTTGATGCCAGGAGGAGGTTTTTCCCTCTTCCCCTGTGGTTTCTGCCTGCTTTACATCAGAGGTCAATAGTACAGTCCTGCAATGCAAGTGGGGTCAGCGGGGCCTGAGGGCTTGACTTTAGGTACCCATGTGTCGCTGTGACTCCCATGAGAACATTTCCATTTTCACCACAGAATAAAAAAAAAGGCATGGCAAAGACATGACTGTAATGCTCATGGTGATGTGGTGATAATGTTAATGATGATGGAGCTACAGTGACCACCAGGGAGCAGCAGAGTGTGTACTGCAATATAAAACTATAAACATTATGGATGCTGGGATGGAGAGCAATTCCTGTTGTGGAAAATGTGGTTACAGCTACAACCCAAAAAAGATGATATATGTATATTTTCCTATTTTACCATAATTGTTGCTCAGCTGGACTAATTTGATGTCATGTAGAAAGCTATGTATATACCCCTCTGTGAATGAGGGATGCTGCCTGTACACTGGGAGACAATGTGCTAAAAATCATTTAGGCTCAACATGGCTCTCACTAGTCAGTCATTTCCATTCTCCCTTGATTCAGTTAGCTCTACTCAAAAACATGGATAATTTGGAGCCCCCGATAATTTTCCTATTTGCTTTTTCCCTTATTTTCTTTGGGGTGGGATATAGAGTCAGATTCCAATCCTCTGACATTAAAAGGGGAAATAAACGACAAAGAGGCCCTGCAGGTTTGCATTAGAGTCCTAATTGGTTTTGGCCCAAGTGAGCTGTTAGCGCTGCCAGACGTGGGCCTTTTGTGTTTTACCATGTGGGAGAATTTGCCTGTGGTGGAGGTAGACGGATCTGCAGATCTTTTCTGAGTCACCTCTGCACCATTTCTTGTCTTTTGGACTATTAGCATGCATGTGAGTGTGTAGCGTTTGCATGCATGTGATATGTGATATGTCTTTGAATATATATATTGAAAAGCGTTGGTGCTTCATAAAAATTAATGTTCATAGTTTTTTTTTGTGTGTGTGTAACGCAAGTTCTTGGTTTTTTTTGTGTTCCTATGTGTCATGTATGTGATTGGCTGTGTGTCAGTGTCAGGCTGTGAGCCCAGTATCCTTCTCATTCCCTCTGGTCTCTGCGTGGGTCTTTTCCACCAGCACTACCACCTGTTAGTGTTTTACTCGGGCCCCATGGCTACAATGACTCCAGAACCTTCCAGATTTGCTCATAAGGCCCATCAGATCAGTTCTCTTACCTCAAATCTGGCTCCCATTTCCTACCACAGGACCAATTGGAGCTTGATTCCCCAGTGCAGTTTAGCTGAGTGAAGCTGGTGTGCAGTTGAACTGTTTGAGTTCAGCTGAGTTTGATTAATGCCTCATGTGCAGCATCATTATATATATATACCGTGCGCTGCGCTGCTGGGTCACACGTAAGTGTTTACTAAGTGTGGTTTTAGTGGGAAAAGAAATGTTTAAAGACTGAATTCATAGAGTCACTAATGCTCTATGACAAAGAATCTGGTATTTTTAATATGTGACCAAATGACAGTTTAAACAGAATTGCAAGTGTCATATATCTAATGTTAAAGCTCTAATGCTGTGAAAATTGAAATTTAAGATTTAAATGAACCCTAATTGTAATGAGGCATTTACTACCCAATGACAGGAAATGAAATATATCATCTCTGCAGCCTATTATCAAGTTCCCTTGTGTTGAACCCTAAACCACTGCAAACTGTATGGCCAGTCTTTTCAAACAGATATTGGATTTGTCATGTACTTTCGTGAGATCTCTGAGTGTTCTGTCCTGCTGTCTGTTTCCAATTCAGCACACTGTTTCCCTGTCTATTAGTTCAGACAGTGTGGCAACCTGAAGCAAAACAAGAAGAAGAAAAAAAAGAGAGGAGTGACCAAACAGTTAAAGGAAAAAAAACAGTAAGAGAAGGAAAGTAGAAAAGGATTAACTGTCAGGGAGAATGTGAGGCTAATTGAAGCCAGTTTTGGACAGCTGTTTCTTGTTGCCGTGCGGGACTACACGGAGCGTCTGTGAGGATAGGATCCAGATGTGATCTTGCGCCGAGGATCACCCGCCAATAACCAGAGAAGGCAAAAGTACACACATTTATTACCCAAGTACAAATACAAGATACCAGTGTAAAAAAGTACTCTGATAAAAGTAGAAGTACTTATTCAAAATATTTATTTGAGTAAAAATAAAAAAATACAAGCTCTGAAATATACTCAAAGTATAAAAGTAAAAAGTAGCCCTTAGAAGGACATTTCTGCCTGCTGTTTCTGTGCAAACCTGAGTCTGAAGTAAAGCAAGACTCAGGTGCTCATGTGCAAGATCTCTGTGAAAGCACAAGGAGCCAGTGCAGCGGTGTGCATACTTTGTAGTAAGTGCTAAATAAAAATAATCAGTTCCCCTCGATGTATTAAAACTAAAAGCAATGAGCCTGATTTGAAAATGTAAGGAGTAGAAAGTACAAATACTTTACTTTTCACCTCTGCCAATAACAGTCCTAATACCAGCGTACAGGAGATGAGGGCAGTTAGTGTCCATGCTCGCCTACCACCTGACAAAACAAAACTGTTTCTGAAAGATAACCCAGCTCTGTGCTTTTCCCTCTTGATTCCAGGTCTCAGCTTGGCTGCTGAGCGTTGTTAACACTGTTGTTTTGTTATACAGCCAGCCGCCACCATGGCCTTCGTATTCAGGTGTCACTAGGTAGCATAAACATTGCTTTGACACATTTGACTATTCCAAAAAGGTGGCTTGAAGGCTCAGAGAATGGTTTTGCATATTTGTCCTATGGCTTTTGAAACATTCAACCAAAAGGGATTAAGCCTTCTTTTGTGTGTTCATCTGTTAAAAGTGTTTCGTTTAAATCATCTTAGGAAAAAAACGTGTATCCTTTATCGGGATCGTGAGATGCTGGTTGCAAGATTGCGTGCAGGCATTTATTTACTCATGTACCGCAAGTGGAGGGACACTGGGTGAGCACAGAAGGGCCCGGTCACTTTAAAGTGCTTAGGTTAAGAAAAAAAGCAAATGAAAGGACATATAACCACATTGTGCTTCTGAATGCCCCTGTCTCTCTGTTCCCACTCTTAATACCTCTCACACCCCCAATCATTTTCTACTTGGCTTAAACAAAGAGTAGTTAGCATTTGTCCCACCTTTTCTCCATGCCTTCCAGGGCTACACCAGTGCTTCTTTCTCACCTTCTGACACTGTATCATATTCAGCCTCACTCCATCTTGTTACCTCATCATCCTTCCCTCTATTCCCTTTTGTTTGCATTCCTTTTTCATCTTTATTTTTCTATCCACTTGTGCATCTTGGCCACCGTGTGGAGTCCAACGGCAGCTGACCAGTCAACTGACATCAACTGAGTCAACTGAGTTCTTTTTGGCAGCTCTCAGTTCTTTTTTATCTTCTTTTCACTTGTCACATTTTTCTGTTTTTATGGGAGGTTTTGTGTCATCCTTCACGTCTTTGGTCAGTAACCTTTATTATATTGAAAGAGCCAGAATGATTATTAATTATCAGCAGAAACACATGCAATGCTTATGTAAAACATTACTAACAAATACATCCAGCAACGACTCTGACCCAGATAATCACAGGCTCACATCTGAACATATAATGATAAGGATGATGTGTGGCCTCGGCCTCGTCTCATTTTATCAGACACAAAAACAGACACATGCAGTGAATAGGACATAGGATGTTAGCCGCCCTAAGCCAAGATGTTCTCCCCACGTGTCAGCTGTGAGTTTTATGACTTTTGTCAAGTTCAACTCATCTGTCCCATCTCCAATTTCACTTCTGCTGGGCGTTGTGCTGTCACAGAACAGGACTGTCTCTGATTTCACTTCTGCAGGGCGTTGTGCTGTCACAGAACAGGACTTGCTCTTCTGCGACACACACATAAACTCACATCGCACTCTGTCTGCTCTTTCTCGCAGGGTGGAATGTGTTCTGTGTGGCTGGTGTTTATGTGTCTTGTCTTCAGCTGGTGTCTCTGCTTGTTGCCTTTGCTTGTTTGTCTTAGCAGAGTACTGTAGCAAGATGTCATATTGTGTCATATCTGCAAAGCACTAACAAAGCAGGTGCTGCCACAGTCCCCTGATTTTCTGTCAGGAGATATTTGTACAGTTTGGTCTGCAAAACTAAGAAGGAACAAGTCAGAAAGAGGGAGGAGGGTTAGTTTGGTTTATTATGTCTGAACCAGAATAGGTATAACTGTTAATACACCTCCTCTCCATTATTAACACACTCAAATTAAGGATTGTATTGTAATATTGAAAAGTCCAAACAACCCTGAGGCTTAACCTTGGGAAATGCCATCACATGCCTTTTTTTATGTGTGTGTGTGTGTGTGTGTGTGTGTGTGTGGACGTCTGTGAGCAAAGCCAGACGTTATCTTCACTCAGCTTTAATTGAGCCCTTCAGAAATCCCCAAACTATTACACACACACACACACACACAGAGAGAGAGAGAGAGAGAGAGTGAAGCCTGGAGGCTGTATCTCAGCTTGGCCAGGTGTTCCCGGCTCCGCTGCCAGATGAACCACCTGCACATCACAGGTGTGACCATAGCCAGGGAAGAGAACAACACAGCTGTTCTTGCAGCTTCTGGGAGAGAAAAGGAGAGATGGAAGGTTTATATAGAATCAACTGCTTCACACACACATCAGGCAAAAGTACACCATACTGTACGTGGTGTTGTCATCATCTGTTTTTCAGTAAGGATAACTCGTCCTTTCTTAGCCCACTGGCAGTGTGCTTTTGCTGTAAATGAAGCAGCTCAGTGAGATGGTTTTGACAAGAGTGGGAGTTGTTATGACTCATAAAATAGTCCAGTTATTGTAATAACACTGAAAACAGAGAGCAAAATTTGCCCTATAGCATTCTATTATGAAGTTTGTGGCTCATGTCATTTTAATCAATTTGCCATCTTTGCTGTGACTTATTTTCCCACTAATAACATACATTCTTTGGTTTTAAGTCATTTTTACACTCCAAATTAGCGTAAAATCTATTAAAGGAAAATCGGTTATATTAATATAATTATTTAATCATACTTTTTATAATGTAAATCTTTAAAATGTACAGTATGTTTTATATTAGTGAGCAGTGGAACAGTGGAAATACATTTTAAAGGTAACGGTTTGACTTGATACCCGTTACAAAGTCTTGTCTTAACATGTTGTAAATGATGAATTTCAGATTTGGGTGACAGTTAATTCCCCAAATAAATAAATAAATGGTGGCAAAATCACAAATCCTTTGCTGTCCAGCTGTGAACAATATACAGCATTGTCACTAGAACACTGCCAGTTGTAGGAATGTCCAGTTACTGGATATTGTCTGTCTGTGTGTGGGCTTGTCCACGTCTTAGCAAGCACACACTCTTAACACAAGACTTCTCCCAAACATGGAGTTGTTTATAAGAACTATTCATGTTTATGTGCCAAACAATTTGGTGAGGCTGGCAACAAGGAGCAAGTTCTGATCCATGGTATAATTTTCCAATTAGAAAAGTGCAGTATTTTAAGATTTAATTGTGAGTGCCATAGATGGATACCCCTGTTGGGGTATCTGGTACATAAGTTAAACAAGAGAATGGCTGGAGAGCTTTAGAAAGTGTGTGGTTGTTGAAAATCATTTAAGGGGAGTTATCGGTGAAAGGTTTGGTGTCTGGCAATGCACTTGGCCTCCCTGTGTGGAAACTTTAGGAAGATGTGGCCAAGTGAGCGTGTGACCCATCGCTCATAAATTTGAAACACACATACAGCCGTTATCTCATTTTGTTGCTCTGATATCAGCACGCAAACAGATTCTCACCCACTTTCCCTTTCACCCATAAACACATTCATACATGCATTTCTCGCTCCCCCTCTTGCACACACTGCTTATATTTACTCAGCAATTTTTGTTTGTCAAGTAGTCACACACATATATAGACCCACTGCAACCCGAAGAGCAGCAGTGTGTCTCCCCTCTGTGCGCTGAGTGTAATAGGAGATCTGAGGGTTTTCCGTGGGTGAGTAGGCGGGTCAGGCCTTACTTAAACTAATGGCTCCCAGCAGTGTTGAATAGCCAGACACACTGGAGCCGAAGGCTGAGGTTTTGGAATGCCACTGCCGGCTCAATGCCTGCCTTT
>NW_018127881.1:2509189-2529336 GCF_001952655.1 Monopterus albus
GGAAAGAGCGAGAGAGAGAAAATCAGAGAAAGGAGGGGGAGGAGGTTGATGAGAGAGGAAAATACGGGACCCATTTGTTATGGGTGATATGAAGATGCCTGAAAAGGAGGGCACAATAGTTGTGGAATGGAAGGACAGAGGGGAGCCAGGATGGGTTGGTGGGCTCTGAGGAAAGAGGGGAGGGGAAAGGCGTGTTTGGGCTAGTGGGATGTCAGGAGGGGGTAAAGTACCAGTCAGAGGTTGTTTTGTGTTACAACACCGTGGGACCCTTCTGACCAACAACCCATTTGTTTTTAATGTCTTTGGGATGAGTTGTGAATGGCTCTTTTGGGATTCAGTATTGTTTTGAATTGAGACCATGTCCAGACTAATGCAGATACATTTAAACATGCACCGTTTTTCTATTTTGGCCTTCCATCCAAACATCAGCAGTTTTGAACCAAAAAAAAACAAACATGATATCTTTTCAAACACCTGTACCAATACCAGGCAATCTAATGTTCGTAGTATGGGGTGGAGTGCTGCACCTTTCACAAACATGGTTTTCATCCTTACTTCATAAGGATGTCCCCCGACTTCTTAAGGATGTCCCCCACCGAATTTAGGTTACACAGAAGGTGTTTGGGTCTGTCAGAGTGGGCAATAATAACGGCCATTTGGCCTCACATTGACACCTCTGTAGTCATCCTGTTGAAAGCCAACTGACACACAAACAATCCCCACACATACACAATGAAAATGATTATTGAAGAGAGAGAAGATTCTGATGTTGAAGCAGACGAAGACATTTCAGAATTGGAGGACAACATCTCAGAAAATTTAGAATTGGAAAGTGAATTTGATGACGACGATTTGGACAAAGATTTTTATCCAAGTACTGAGGTAAGACTTTGATTCCAATGCAAAATACAGTCTGTTTGATGAAATGTGCTCTGAGAGAGATAGATACTGGTTCCCATTTGTAACTTATTATGTTGTCATTACTCTAGGGTGAGCCAAGCTCACGCGGAAAACAAGCGAGGAGTGCTTCTGTGACGCGCGTCTCAAAAACGGCACAGCAGTCACAGGATTGTAATTCATATGCAAAATACAGTCTGTTTGATGAAATGTGCTCTGAGAGAGATAGATACTGGTTCCCATTTGTAACTTATTATGTTGTCATTTCTCTAGGGTGAGCCAGCTCCCGGAACATCCCATCAGCAGCAAGCAATCGGAGACATCTTTATGTCAAAAAGTGGTGACATTACATGGTCTTCTTGCCCATCAAAGGAGCCACCCTGCCTTTCTTCGGCCCTGGTTGCTAACAATGCAACCAGGGCCGACTACAAGGTCAGTCACCCATGTACAAGACATCAGGTCTGCATTTGATCTCCTAATGCCAGATTCCTTCCTCCAAATAATCCTGGACTGCACAAATTTAGAAGGTAGGCGTGTTTATGGAGAGAAATGGAAGGTTATGGACAATATCCTTTTATATGCCTAACTTGGTCTGCTTTACTTTGCTGGAGTGTTCAAATCTAAAGTAGAATTACTGCATTCCCTGTGGGCTGTTGAAACCGGGTGAGAAATATTCCAGGCAACAATGCCCTTGAAGATATTCCAAGTAATTTCAAGGGTTATACATTCTGATAACCGAGACGACAGACCAGCTCGATGACAGAAAGACAAACTTGCAGACATCAGGACGGTGTGGGACAAGTGTTTGCACCGCCTCCCCCTGTTTTACAACCCTGGGCCTAATGTCACCATCGATGAACAGCTGATGCCATTTAGGGGCCGCTGCCCCTTCGGGCAGTATATGCCCTCGAAACCTGCTAAGTATGGCATCAAGATCTGGGCTGCCTGCGATGCCGCAACCTCATACACTTGTAACTTACAAGTGTACACAGGGAAACCAGAGGGAGGAGTCCCAGAGCGTAATCAAGCGATGAAAGTTGTCCTGGGCCTGTCTCGGAATCTCAAGGGACACAACATTACCTGCGACAACTTCTTCACATCGTACAAGCTGGGACAGGCGCTGACCATGGTGGGAACAATCCGCAAGAACAAGCCAGAGCTCCCACCGCAACTGTTGGAAACAAAGAACAGGCCTCTAAATTCATCCAGGTTCTTATACATGGCTGACACGTCCATGGTGTCCTATGTGTCAAAGAAGGACAAGTATGTTGTATTGATGAGCACACTGCACAGGGATGGCAAAATCTGTGGCCAAAAACCAGAGATCATAATGCACTACAATGCCACAAAAGGTGGGGTGGACAACCTGGACAAGCTGGTGACTGCCTAAAGTTGCAAAAGAAAGACACTACGCTGGCCACTGGTCATCTTCTTTGACATGTTAGACATCTCGGCATACAACGCATTTGTCGTGTGGACGGCAGTCAACCCACACTGGAACCAGAAGAAGCTCCAGAGAAGACGGTTTTTCATGGAGGAACTGGGTAAGGCCCTGGTGACACCTTACATGCGGACAAGACAGCATGTTCCAAGAACACCAGCCTCTGCAGCCATCATGAGGAGGATTCAGGGGGAGGATGCTGCTGGCCCATCCACCAGACCTACAGGTCCACAATCACCACAGCCTGAGGTAAGTGTGTAATGCTGTGGCATAAAAGTGTATGTGTGATACTCATGCTTTGGGAGAGAGAGAGAGACTAAGTGCTAAATATAATTTTTTATCTTTTCATTTTTCTAGGTTGGAGCCAGAGCCAAAACACAATATACATGCACCCAGTGCAACACATACATTTGCAACACACACACACAAAGACGCTGCCCCGCATGTGATGCATAGGATTGCTGTATTCAATGGGGGCTGTGTTGTGTAAATAGTTACTGAGTGTTCAGCTTGTGCTTGTTTTGCAAACCTTCCTGCATGTTTCACTAACCCTGAAATGAGTGTGATTCAAATAAAAATGAGCAGGTGTGAAAAATCTTGCATCATTTGTAATTTTTTTTTTTCAAATCGTCTAACCAAGTATTACAATAACATAGTTTTAACCTCTATGTAATATAATCTAACAAAGGTAAAGGGCAAATGTTAACATTTATTGATTATTAGTAGGTTTTTACACTGTTTCAGATTAAAACTTCTTTGATTATGTGGACTTACAAAGCCATAAAGATGCTGCGGGTCCAGGGGACCCGAAGAGAGGGCACGTGTATAGTAAATCTGAAGAGAACATAATTAAGAACCGTGCGATCAATAGCCATGACCAGCAGCATGGGGAGCTATAGTCTGGCAACAGAAACCTTTGCAGAGGGTTAGTGGCTTCTTATACAATTAACATTAGCAATAGTAAAGAAAATATTAACCAGTAACGCAATGTCGTTATCTGTTGTGAGCTTACTATTTAATCGCTAACAGTTGACCAACTCAGTGTTACGTCACCTTAACGTTCCTACTAGTGGTGCGAGTGCAAACAAAAAAAGGCTCATGAAAGAATGTAGATCTTTGGGGATCTCCTTAGAACTAAAGTCCAAAAGCACCTTATGGTACCCTGTGATTTTTGGACTTTAATCAGACTTGTTTAGATCTTGTTATCTCCACTGTCATGCCCACGAGGATAAAATGTAGTTGGTGCCATTTGTGGTAGTAATGCACCAAGAAGCATTACAGCAGCGAAAGGTGGAGATGAAGAATTTAATTGGTAACCAGTTTAAACAATGTAGGATTAGAGAATATTCAAAAATTCACTAAACATACTGTATGTTTTATCCAAATCTCACACATGGCACAAGACGTCATCAGCATATAAGTCATACTAAATTCCCCATTTGTTCAATTCACACCTACTCCAACCTTGTTGTTCTCAGAACCAGCTGTCCAATGACCAGAGTTTGTAAAAAAAAAAACTATTTGAAGTTTACAGGAAGAAAACAGTTTTGTTTTGTTTGTTCATTTATTTATTCCCAGTCATTGACCAGGTCATTGTTTATTTTAACATCAGAAGGTGATAAAAGTGATTCAGTGGAGTGTCATAACTGCTATTTGCTATCCAAGGCAGATCTGACTTTTTAAAGTTGTGCAGACATCTGACCACAAAAGCAGATATCTCAAAACAACACCTATCATTAGCTGTTTTGAGCCGGATACTATAAGTAGTAACAGAAAGAAGCACACAATTGGAGTCACTGGTCTGAAAGATGAGGATAAGGATAGGATCTGGTCTGGTCTGAAAACTTAGCCTATGTCATCAGGCATGTTTGTGAAATGGTTTATGCACTTACCAGCACCATTTTGTGGTCTGCCAACTGCCACTTAACTAAAAGCGGACGATGAAAATATATTTAAATGTTTTTTGTTTGTTTCTTAGGTATTTAAGGACGGTGAAGTAGTGGCATAAATGTGTATGTATATGTGTTTTCGGATGGGATGGTCATGTTGTTGCGACCTCATCCTTCCCCCTGCCAACCTACAGTACTGATTTCACTGTTCAGAACCAACATGTACAGTAAAACAGGGCTTTTAGATCAAGAGAGATAGAAAGAAAATATCCCTTGCCTTATATTTGATTTCTGCAGAGAAGCATCATATTTGATTGCTGTTTCTTTTTTTTTTGACAGTAAACGGTCCTCCAGACCAACATGGACCTGGAAAATGACATGTTCCTATTAGATAAATGCTGAAGATGTAATGGAAAATGTGGCCGTGCAAGATCAGACAGGGAAATCTATGGCTGCATCATATTAGCCACCATCAGAAGTCTGAACAGTGATGAGATGGAGGAAAAGAGGGGAAGAAAATAGGGAGGGGGACCATGCTGGTAAGATGTTTAGAGAGAAGGTGGGGCAGGAATGATGAGGTTTGGTGGGGAAAATAGCAACAAGATGAATAAATAACTGAAAGAAACATTTTTATCAGATAGCCAGAAAGAGAGGAGAAGAGATGAAAGGAGGCAGATTTGTGTTCTCATATACAGCTCCTCCGGGTAATGTCTAGCGAATTTCAGGATTCCAGTGCATGTCTGAAAATGGCTATAGTTGTCAGTAGTGACAATTTTTGCTGTGTGTCCAGTGCTATTCACTGTTGTCAGCTCTTATTGGCAGTGATTGGTGGTTTAGCCTAGAATGCTGGTGATTAAACCTGCATTTTCTTTTTATCAGAACATACAAAGAATGATGAGGTGACAAAGCTAAACAAAACATGCTGTGCCATTTGCAAACTTTACTCATTATCATATTCTTGGTTTGCATTTAGATCATATAACACAATTGTTTCAACATATTCACAGAGGTATGAAAAGTATACTGTGTAGTTTTATCTTTTGTATTTTGACTAGTTTGTTTCTTTGCTGTGCATGAATGCAGAGTTTACATGCATAATGATGGTCATCTGTCTTTGTGGTGTGTTAAAGTATGACATAAAATGCATGTCCTCTAAGTTGTCATGATTCAAACCAAGTATTCCTTTGTTTTTACTAATTCTTAAGTCAGGACCCTATAGGGATCGCCAGGCCAGTAAGGTTAAGGCTGGTGGGAGTTGGGCCAAAGAATGAGCTGTTTTGGCTCACTTTCCACACCATATGGTAATAAACAAGCTTGATAACTGATAAGGGCACATTCACATCACAGACACATCCACCACATGCACTTCATCTCACAGTGAATGACTTTAACACAGTGTGAAGTGGGAAAGCTTCTGACTGTAGGAAGCCCTGGCTGGGAAAAGAATACAAAGTGGCACCAAAGTTGTTTTTTTCAGCTTATGAAAATCTCTGTCATCATTTCACACTGATTTGGCACCAACACTCCCAGTGAAATCCCATCACTCAGAGTACCCTTTTAAAGTCCTCAGTGAGTGCTGAGAACAAAATGCTCTCACCATGTGTGATTTGTATTGCCTTGTAAAAATAAATGTGATTCCAGTTGCACAGTGTGTGCTGAAGAAAGTTTTTCTGTTTCCTTCAACACCCAGAGGCACTGATGATGTCTGCAGCCCTAGAGACCTTGTTCCATCACGATATCTCACATTTCCCTATTTCCCCCCTGATGCTAGCTACACTAGAAGCTAGTTGATGAAAATGTTAAGCATTAATTGGGATGTCCTTAAAAGATATAGGATCCATTTCTCCTGAACCTGTTTTCTATTGGCTTGATCTGTTGGCTGGCTCTACTAGCTCTTGTAGCTGCAGTTTTTTGGTCAACCAGAAATGGAAAAGGTTCCTCCAAACTTGTTGCTGCTGTCATTTATTCTGCCCCAAAGGAGTGCAAACCATCAATCTAGTGTCTCTGTCTTTGCTAAGCCTTTAAACGTTTTGGTGTTCTAACTTTATTTTACCATTCCTTGTTGCAACATGCCCAGAGCAGTAGAACCCTCTTTTGTTATTCTGATGTATTCCTGTTGTTGGTGTGAAAGCCCAGCTATCCAGTTAAAATGGAGTTTGGCCTTCAATCCCCTTAGCAGGCCGTCAGACTGATTGCGGTAAAATGCAGCTGCCTGCTGTGTTTTCTTGCAAGGGGCTGCATTGGGTGGAGATGGGGGGTGGGCCTGGGTGTTGCAGGGGGGAGTGTTGTAGGTGTGTACACACCACATTGTGGCAAGCTGATAAGAGTGGTTTCATTCATGTTTCCAGCCCACAAGTTTCTGTTGTCCTTTGGTTAGCCATCCTGCTAACATAGCCTATTCTACCTTAGCACCAATTTCTATCACCAGTGTGTCAGTAGTGATAGATAAAAAACATTATCCAGTACCCTAACTAGCGCATGGCGTCAACTGTAGCCCAAATTTGAGAGCAAGCAGCAGTGAATGCTCACACTAACAAGGTAAACAGAGGAGTTTTGTTATGGTTTAGTCCCCCTCACCAGGTGGGTGAGGGAGAACTGGGGTTGGACTCAAGATGGCTGACCCAGGTGCTAGTACAAAAAAGGTGGTTTAATGGAATAAAAACAACATGACAACATAACAGGGTCCATAATACATACAAGGGAAGGGCAGTGATGACTAAGGAGACCAGGACAGTAAACACGCAAACTAAAGACAGGAACTAGAATAGCAGGAGGATGAGAACGGACAGGTGAACAAAAAGACCCAACGTAAACAATGCAATCCACAGCACAGAGACTGTCAGCGTGGAAGACAGCATGCTAACCGCATGCTGACTGTCTGACTGTCCCCCGTACACGATTGGTCAGTGCAGTGCCTTTACCGGATGATGTCACTGTCTGGGTGCAGTAAAAGTTGGATTTTGGTATCCAACTTTTTCAGCGCACGGTGCTGGTGCCAGCTGTGGTAAACTCAGTCCCCCATAGAAATAAATGGAGAAGGCTGCATATTTTCCATACCTTTTCAACTCAGTCTGAACACTGCCTTATACAGTCAAATGCAGTCTCCCATTCTCTCCATTTGTACTGCTTCTTTATGCCATCCATGCAGCAATAGACAGGATCAGCATCTAATGTCACAAGACCACTGACAACACACTCCATCTACCTTTAATGGTCTTTAAACTACTGAATTACTGGATGTGTGCATCTGTGTGAAAACTGTTTTCCTAAGTGCCATTAACATGACATTAGATGCTGCATTTTTTCCATACCTTTTCAACTCAGTCTGAACACTGCCTTATACAGTCAAATGCAGTCTCCCATTCTCTCCATTTGTACTGCTTCTGTATGCCATCCATGCAACAATAGACAGGATCAGCATCTAATGTCATGTTAATGGCACTTAGGAAAACAGTTTTCACACAGATGCACACATCCAGTGATTCAGTAGTTTCAAGACCATTAAAGGTAGATGGAGTGTGTTGTCAGTTACAAAGTTCTTTTATTGGTGTGTGAAATATAATATGGCTAAGGCCTCTATACTTTTTACATGACCAAGTATATGTATGTAAAAAGACACTGAATAGCATTGAGCAATATTTGGAAAATATTTTTAAGCTCAACCACAATTGAAAAAGAAATGTGAATGCATTTAAATTAAGAGTCAGTACATTAAACCTTTATTTAGTTTTTTCAAACTGTGGTTTTATATGCGGACATATAAAAAAAAACCATGCTCAGACTTTAGTGATTCCTATCTTTATTCAGTCACTAAGTCCTAAAATTCCCCATTCCCTCTTCTCCTTCTTTCATTTTTTTCTGTCCACTAAAATATGCTGTTTACTTTTTCTAAAAGTGGAAGTTTGGCGAGAGATCATGTGAACAGAAACAGATGCTGCATACTCTCTTGTTCTTTCGTTCCCTCTCTCTCTTTATCTCACACACATGCACACAATGGGAAACAGCTGCTTGAGGCTTGTGCAGCCACAGTAAAAGAAACCCATACAGTATGCCTGCATACTGTATAGCATGCTGACACTTTTTGTAGTGACTTCTGCTTTTTAATCAAAAAAGGACACCCACTTTTTTGACTTTCCTTCAAGGGTAACTGTTGTACAAGCTTGTTGCATCTTCTGGGAATATTTTCTTACTCCATTTTAACAATTGTTGTAGGATTAGTCTGGTATTTTTGACATTTTAGACTAAACACAAATTATTCAAAATATTAATTGATTGATTGATATGGCAAGTAATTATTGATTGCAGTTGTTCCTGTAGACTAACCTGATTCTAATCTAATTAGTCTAAACTAATTCTAACTGTAAACCAAGTCATAGCTCTAAAATGTAACAATTTACTTTTTGAGGACTTGTTTTTTTTGTCACCATAAGGATGCCAAGTGTCCACAGTGTCACAGTGGGGACACTGTGTCACAAATTTACATCCCATGTCATGAGTAATACCAGGCACACACACATACACCAGCAACTACTACTACTACTAAGCTTGCAGCACAAAGTTACTGAGGATAATTTTGGAAATCAGTTTTAATTAATCAGTTTCTGAACTGAGCAATGAATGAATTCCTTGGTTGGTTAAAGTGATATGACCTACCATACTGATATATTGTACATATGATCTCTTTAATTCCTTTTTCATATTGGCCTGCTGTTCAGAAACCTTGAATTCCCTAAAAACTGTTGTTAGACATTAAAGGTCAGGTAAACTTTAGATATGATGTCACCTGTAGGGATGGTGGTGCAGGTCTATGGTAACTTAAGTGAAAGGTGACAGAAGACTCTAATGAGTGTGCTCACTCATCTGCCACCTGCCAGTCATTACAGCTGGGTGCAAATGCATGTTCGCCATTGTCCAGTAGTGTCAGTTGCAATTTGTGTGTGCTATAATAGCAGTGGGTTGCAGCTTCAGATGCTAGGCCTTCCTCATTTCTTCATCTATCCACCCCCTCCCTCTCTTGCTCTCTCATAGCCACCTGGCCTGCCTCTGAGCCTGCTGGCTGACCAGATGCACCCTGAATAGAGCAGGCCAAAAGGAGAGAGGAGGGGAGAAAGAGGTTATTATGGACAATTATTCAGTCAAATGTAGTTTTTGACAATCTCTGGCATTAAAATAACCCACAATAACCATTTTGTCATCACATACAATCAGTAAGTTATCATATCAGTGTGGATTTCACCTGTGTTCACCAAGGCCAGAAAAAAAAAACGTGCCCATTTTGATTGCATTACACCTTAAGTTATTCAGAGCTGTTACATGATAGCAAGAAAAGGGGCAACACCTTCTCCTAATGAATTGTTTGTGCAACATTTGCTTGTTTGTTTACATGTTGAAGTCACACGTTGCTCATGTTCTCTCAATTGTCAGTTGTCTAATTAAAGTCAGATTAATGTCGTATTTACTCCAGCCTTAGCTCCGTGTGCTTTCTAGAAGTAAAGTGATTGGGAGAATAATAGGTAGGAGTGAATAAAGTGCACCGGCTGCCCAGTCTCAGCCAGGCTCCATTATCTTACCCTGCATTGTCTCTACAGTACCACTTGTGCATGAGGCCAGGCATAAATCAGACAGCGATTTAAGTTTAACTCAGTGAAGATGGAGCACTGAGGACAAGAGAGTAGAAGAGGAGAGATGAATAACTCATTCATGCTACTGAAGAGTCCCCCGATGGGTTGACTGGCGAGAAAGGGCTGAGTCTGCTGCATTAAGGAGCTGAGACAAAAGAGGACATCATTGAAAGAGGCTAGAAGGGGGTGGTTAGTATAAAAAGATTTTAAAAGGAGATCCCCACTTCTCTTTAAAGGGGAGAGGCGGAGGGGGTAGGGTTGCAAAGAACCTCCGCCATCAAGCCCCCCCCATGGGGTAATGGTTGGGGAGGGGGGCTCGGGGGATGGGGACTGTGACGTTGTCAGAGCAAACAGAGGGGAGAACAGTGTGTGGGAAAACAGGGGAGGAGCTAGAGCCAAAAGAGAGAGATTGAAAAAGTGGGAGGCTCAGAGCTTGAGAGAGCGAGCATGAGAGAGGATGCAAATTCAGTGAGAGAAAGGGAGAGTTAAAGACATAAGTACAACAGTGGAGGCAGATTAAGTGAAAGAGATCGCAAGGGAAATTTAGAGAGCTTCACAAAAGAAAGAGGAACAGCGAAGACAAAGAAAGTAAGAAAGCAAGAGAGAGCGTGTAGTGCAACATTGCGCTGGTCTGCTTGGTTATCTGTCTCCATCTGGGTGCCATCTGTGTCTCTGGCTCTGGCCTTCGCCACACTGGAGCTCACATATGTGAGAATGCAAACACATGCCTGACATATGAAGGCGTGGAGTCACAGAAAGACAAAAAGGAAAGGATACGAAAGAAAAACCGCTCCACTGCAGCTGACTTTCTCAAAGGACTGAAGAGTGGACTCTACTAGAGTGGAGGTAGGAGCTAAGAGTGGGGATTTCAGTCTGGAAGTTCTGTTTGTATCCCTCTGAAGCTAATAGTGTTCATTTATCTCAAATTTTCAATGAGCGAGTGTGTCTGCGCTTGCAAACAGTGTGACTATGTGTATAGTGTATGTGTGTGTGTTCCATCCTAAATCCCAGAGCTGTTTTGTATTGTACAGATGGTGGCTCATCCATTCCTCTTTATCTCTTCATCCTTGTCTAATGATGTAGGAGGAAAGCAGAGATGTCTGCCTGTTTCCTTGCCTGTGCACAGAAAACCTGGGTCGCCATATGGACAAAATGCAGATTTTTGTAGAAATTACCATATATGCACTGATGTCAGACTGTTGTTAAAGTTTAGGAGTATATTACCACTTTCTTGTGCGTTATTGAGAAGTAGTTTGCTTTCTAGGAAGAATTTCCCAGAGCAACTGCACCTCAACATTTAAATACTCTGGAAAGTTTTCATGTTTGGCTTCATGTGGGAATATTAGTCGCAGGAGTTTACTTTCTGTATAAGCTCTAACAAGTTAACATTTCCAGGTGAAAAGACATTTCAAAAAGACTTGCCACAATTTTATTGAGAACAAAAACAGCAACATTCTCTGATCTAGTATCCAAAACATGGAGCCTCTTGTTATTTCTTTATTTCTCTGCTTGCCCCAATCTTCTAATTTGCTTCCACTTTTGGCAAGCAGGAGAAGAGGTTCATCTACCTGGAACGGTTATGATACATGGGAGGAGACTTATACCTTTTGGCACAAAGTGGGGACCTATATAAACAGAAAGCGCAACCTTAACTGTATATATAAATTCAGCAGTATGATTGGCTCCATGTGTGAAAGGGGCTTATCTCTCTCAGCTGCGATTTATTCAGTAATCAGTTTTCCACATGGCAAGCAGAGCAGAAGAAACTAGGTAAAGAAGATGTGCATCTGTTGTACAGTATCCCATATGGGAAGAGGAGGGAAACTGCTGTGTCTCTTTCCTGCTTGTACCAACAACATGTTACACAACACTGACATCACTGGGTATGTAAATCTCAGCAGAGCACAAATGTCACATTACTATACTGGATATTGCCTTTACAAGTGACTCGAGTTAAAATGTTGGAACGCTTTGTTTTGATAAGTTACCCATCTACCTTGAAGGAGAAATTGTGTTTGCTTTTCTGGGGGATAACATGGAGAGAGGTGGAGGTGTGTGAGGGGGCGGCAGACAGAGAAAAGGCAGGGAGACCTGGCTAGTGTCACACCAGGCCAGGCCACTTCATCAGGGGAGATAGGAGCGACTGTCGGCTGCACAGTCTCACAGACCCCTGTCTGGACTGCTGGAGACTGTCATACTCCTGAGAGCAGACACTGTTCTGTATCTGTGTGTGTATCAGTGTGTGGGTTTATATATGTGCTTGTGCAACAATCAAGGATGTGCTGTTTCAGTTTATTTTATTCCGAAATGTTATTTTACCTCCATTCATTCCTGACGGGCAGTTGCTATTTTT
This sequence comes from Monopterus albus, assembly GCF_001952655.1. NCBI lineage: Eukaryota > Metazoa > Chordata > Actinopteri > Synbranchiformes > Synbranchidae > Monopterus > Monopterus albus. The sequence continues at coordinate 2,521,391 of NW_018127881.1, forward strand.
TGTCTTGGCTTTAACGTTTTCCATCATATACATGTAAGTATATGGTTGTGTCTAAGGAAATGGGTGCATGTGTGTACCAGGTGTCTTGTAGACATTGTGTCTACTGAAGTACAAGGTTGCTTGTCTCATAACTTTCTGTAGCTTTTTCTTTTCTTTCTGACCTCAGTCCCAGCTGTGAGTTCTCTACTGGAAGTGTAGTAATAAATAGACAAACAGACCACCGTGACCCTCGCTCACCACACTATTATCTGGAGAATTCATCCACAGAAGACCTACTTTTTGTAGGCACACATACACACAGAATAGAGTAGCTGATGCAGGAAGTGCTTTATTAGTTTCAGTGGCAAGGACTGTGATATCTGGCCTCAGGGGTTCAGTGAGAGGCTGTGTGTTTGAATGTGTGTGCTCACTAATGTGTTTGTGTGTGCGTAGACATGAAAGACTTGGGTCATTTACGCAACAGAAACCACTCAGTCACTAGAAGTAGCACTCTGAAAGATTATTTCATCACAGGGATCGTCTCCTGACTGGCTGTGTGTGTGTGTGTGTGGCGTGCAGATTTAGATCTCTGTCAATGAGAATCTAACCACCTGCATTCCCCCCTCTCCTAACACAACTCCTTTGACATTGCATGGGGACCCTTGTCCATGTGCTAAGTGCATGAGTCAGAGGTCTCCTGCAACCGTCTACTCACCCTCTACTGGCCAGAGAGACACACTCAGTGACCCAAGACAAAATCTTAATTTACTAGGCTGGTGTGGTTTGACGGTGAAGAGCATCGGCTGTAAAATGACTTCAACTGAATCAGTTCAAGTTCTGAATTGAGATTAATTGGCTACATAAATAAAGAAATAATAAATGACATAAAATCTAATGGGTATTTACTATATAGCACTGAGGGACACCGAGATGAAAATATGAGAAAATAATTAAAAGCTTAAAATGAGCATCAAAAGTTGCATAAACCTTTTTTTAACCAAATGAGTCTTCCAATAGCTTCCAATAAATAACTGAGCCTACTCATCAGGCAGGCACAGATCAACACTAGCAGCTCACTGATGTTGCTCTTCTGACTACTGTTTTATGTGTATTTACTGTTTTTAGGGTTGATGAGAATGGTGAGACATAATCTACAGTCTACTGGTCAGGGAATACAATATTTAGCTAAAAACAAGTAGAGCTGCAGTATGTTGATTCTCAGTCTGTTCCACAGTACTAGCTGCTCTTTGACAATATACTGAGTTATTTCAGTGTCAGTATGACAGTTATTGTGTAAGACAGCCTTTAAGATAAACTTTCCAATACGTAACTAAGAATGCACAGACAGATGGAAAAGACACCTACATTTTGTGGACTACATCTAAGAGACAGGATGCATTTAAACTGGTATAACGTTCCTGGAAAGGTTGTAATTTTCCAATGCAACACCCTAAAGGAAAGAACTGATACTCAAGAGAACTTGCAAGAGCTAAAAAAGCTGAATGTGTGTAGGTGTGTGTGTGGACAAGAACTGGGTGTTGCTGTTCTCTTCATGAATTGTCTTTCTTAGTCATTATTTTCTCTTCTTCCCTCTGTCTCCTTATGAGAAAGTGCTGGCAAAAAGTGTATTTTCACACACAAACTAACTCACTCTTTGCTGTTATCATTTGCTTTGCTGAGACAAATATTTTAGTATACACACACACACACACACACACACACACATCCATTTCACCATCAGGAAGCCTCGCTCATAAGCAAAACAACAACAACAAAAACACTGTGTTCTTAAACATATGTGCCTACACACTCCTTCACAGCTATCTCATTCTCTTGTTTTGAGCACAGCTGGCCTTTTTGTTTTACTTATCTGTCTCTTTCAGCAGCTGTGGAGCTCTGGTTTTTATACAGCTGGGGCTGAGCTTGCCCACAGCTCTGCTTACGGACTCTGCGAACAATTCCCTCTGCTCTTCTTTAATTCACCGCATCCTCAAATCCTGAGGGTAACAGATTAGTCTTCTGGATAGAATGGTTGGCGAAAAGATAATGTCTTTGTTTTACCACAGTGCAGTCAGAATTGATGCTGGTTTATCCCAGGCCTCGATATGACTCACTTTCAATGAGCTGCACAATGTCTTTGGTTGACAATATGTTTTTGAACCAAACTACCTGCCTATTTACGATAAGTTACCCTGGAAAACTCTAAGTATAATACCTAAAAGTACAATAAAGACTTTGGGATATATCTAAACACAAAGCCTGCTTAGTCATTGCTCCCAGACTCTGGGTCTGTCTCAAGAAAGGCCGTGTAAATGTCTTCAGTATGGTTCATGTTGATAACATCTGGTTGGACGTGCGCCCAGGCCATTTGGCTGTTTAGACCTTTGACACCTGGTGTGAAACAGGCCAGTCTTAACGTTCACTTTTTCTCATGTACAGGGCTTTTAATTTGTTTTATGGACTACTGAAAATGTAGTTCAGAGTGTATCTGCATATATACCTATGTCACCTCTGATACACAGTAGAGGAAAAACAGTGTTTTTTCTCCATGCAGTTTAAGTTGAATGCCTGTGTTTATGATGTATAGAAGCCAAGTCTTAACTCTCTGGGCAGAAACAGTGATATATATCTTTGCTGTGTGTCAGGGGATCTCTGTAAGTCATTTCTGCCATTATATGATTTTTTCACCCTGATATGAAACATGCAGGGGTAAAAAGAAGGACAAGAATACTTACTTTTTGGGTGGAGTGGGGGGGGGGCAGTCCTCCATAAATGTTGATTGTTTTTCACTTGGTGCTTTTCACTTTAAGTTATCATGAGGCTCATGATGATTGATAGGCAGACTAACCAATTAGTTACGGAGAGGTGAGAAGGCTTGTAACCAGATAGGCAGATAATCTACTGGCCTCAGAGAAGGGGGAGCTGCCGTGAGAGGGTGAGTGACATGGCTTTTGTGGTTTGAGGTCATGATTGACAGATGTGCATTGCATCTATTATGTCATAGCTCTTATTTGGTTGGGTGTGTGCCTCAGGCAGGCCATTTCACAGGTGTGGGTGTGTTACTTCACTGATAAGTGTCCTGAGTCCGCTCGACCAATGACAAACCCAACACCTGGCAAATGGGGCTAACACACACACACACACGCAATGACACACTTCCAGTTCTCACCCCGTGGCCCAACTGCATGTGATACAGACATGAGTCTGTGTTTGAAGTTTGTGCCACTGAATAACACACCTTCAGTGACAAATGAGCCTGTAACAGCAAATACGCATAAGTGTTTGAGTCCATGTCAAATACATACTATTTACTACATTTATTCAGTTGGGTTTTCCCATTCCTTCTAATTTTTGGGGGGATATAAAACCTGTATAATCATGAATTTGACTACTGGATCTAGAAGAAATAATGCCAGTAACAGAGTTGGAAACTGGGCTGTGTCAATGTTCATTTTAATGGTATCTTGCACTGATTCAACTGTGACAGTTTAACCAACATCCAGTCCTGGGAAGTGCTTTGAATGTTTGTCTTTTAAAGATGTCTTTTCATAAAATTAAACAAAACTTTTCCTCCCACTTTGTTCCTCTATAATAAGCAGTCACTAAGTTTCCGTCCTTGCCGATACAGAGATAGGAATTTCCCAACTCCAAAATTGCAACAGCAGTGAAATATGCTAATATGAGTTATCTCTGACTGGAGTGTTTTGTTGTGTTTATAAGGTAACCAACTTCAGATTCCATCTAGTCACTTGTCTCCCTGTGGTCTGACTTCATGTACACGTGGACACTGTCTGTATTCACTGTCCAACCTCTGCCAAACCTCCTCTGCTTCCAGCATCGCATCACTGTGCCTTCTTTTACTGCTCATTTTTAGTTTTTATGGAAGATGTCTGTCTGTCTGTCTCTCTGTTCCCTGTTTTGTTTTCTTCCTTGCACCGCCACTAAGTACATTTCCATCCCCAAGTCCCTCTTTTCACTATGTGGCATGGTGGATTACAGCACTGTTTTTGCAATTATCTCACTGAATGACAAGGTTTTGCGAGAGCTTCTCTCACCACGCATATGTGCTTCTTCACATGTGTGTATGGAAGTCACATGCATGTTTTCTGTTCCTTCACATGAGAGAACCCCTATTTCTCTTTGTCTCCCTTTCCCCCACTTTTCTCCCCCTTACTATGTGTACATCTTTGTTTTGCTGCCCCCTGACTGTCAACCTTGCCATCTCCCCATGTCTCCCCTCCGTAGGCAGTGAGGAGCAGAGTGTTGACATTGGGCTTTGTCCAAATATGTAGTCTGTGGGGCTGGAAGGTGGTAATGACAGCCAAGAAAAACAGCCTGGCTCTGAGTCTGACAACCAGGCTTGTCTCTCTGATGAAACTAAATGAAAACAGTATTTTCTATCCTTATCATTTCCTCCCTCCCATCCTCCATCCTTCTCTCCCTCCTTGTATCCCTCTCTCTCCGCCTCTGATGCCTCTCTAATTTGCAGTTCCTTATTCAGTCAGTGCTCGCTTAACACTCTGGGACTGGCTGTAAGGGTGTTACTATGATAATACATAGGCAACTTTCTGACCACAGCGCCTATGACATATATTTAGCTGTAAGCAGAGATGTATTCATTTTCATGAAGCCAAGTGGCGCTGCATGCATACGCGCCACCATCACAGGTAACTTGGGGGTTCACTGTCGTGCCCAAGGACACTTTGACTTGTGGACTGCAGGCACTGAGATTTGAACCTTCAACCTTCTGTTATGGGAGACAACTGCTCTACCCACCACACCACTGTCACCCCATTGCATAGCTTGTGGTTATATTGTAAACCAGTATATTGTAAACTATATTGTTAAAAGTGCCTGGACTACTTAAGTGGATGCAATTGTATCATGGAGGTAATGGCTTGAGGAGGTGTCAATCCCAGGAGAGCAATAATATAAATTAAGCTGATTGAAATAAGTAGATTTAACACGTGTCTAATGATTCTAAGAAACTTGACACCACCCTCTCTCTAAAATACTTAAGTCCTTGAACCTGTTGTCTAGTTGTGAGGTTAAAACAACAGCCTGACACTGAGAGAGACCATACACTGCTGAATTATAAGTGGATGTGGTTGTGAGGATTGGTGCATGCACTCTAGTCTTTGCAGTGTGTGTGTGTGTGTGTGTATGTGTGTGTGGATAAAGGTCAGGAGGGAGCGCAGGATAGAGGAACAGATGTGCGCTGTATTGTGATGGTGTGCATGGACGGATGGGGACCAGGTGCAGCCTTTGTGTCCCTGGCATTTAAGTCCACTCACTCACATTCAGTTGCCTCGTGCCTCCCCTCCACTCCACTCCCCTCCCCACATCTCCCTCCTCCTTCCTCCTCTCCTTGGAGGGAAGGCAAAGTGCGTTTGTGTGTGTATGTGGAGGAGGGGGCTGCCTTGGCTTAGTGGAAGAGCCCCCTCCCCTTCTCCCTCACAGGTGACTGTTGGAGGTCCCAGCTGGCCAGCTCTTGGCCGATTAGTTCCATATGGTATAGGAGGAGGAGGAGGAGGAGGAGAAGTGCCCATCACTTGCATGGGTGCTAAGGGGGCTGTTGGCTTGCCCCGTGTTTGCCATGCGCTTCAAGAAAAGTCCTATTTGTTACACTTTTTCATTTGACATATCACTATCATCACTTCCTGTATATCTGTGGATAATTTTAAAGTTATCTCAACACTCAGCTAAGCACGCCCTATCCTTATCTTCTTGTGTAAGTCTTGGATTTTAAAGAATAAGTGAGCTGACCTCACACAGTTGTAGCATTTCACATGCTGTGAATTGTCTTTTTACACACTGATAAATTAGTCAGGCCTGCCTTACATCTCCTCTCACCTCATCTACAATGACAAGACAGTGATAGCAGCATGACACAGCTACACACACAAAGCGACATCACAATACACTTTTGCACACATGTGCCTAATGACTCACAGCTGCCTAAGCTTTCACAGAGAGTTTAAACTTCAGAGTTAAACCATGAGCTCAATAAACCTAACACTGAACACATTTATTCATACAGTACATCACATGGAGCCTAATTTATTCTGATTCAGTGGGTTGTCCATCCTTACTCACTGTGAGGACCTAAATGAATGCTCTCTGGATTATATTTGCCTCGTCATTTCCAATTTAATTAATTTAATGGATTGCTTTCAGTCGCAGTAGTGGCTCGGTGGTGTTTTTTTGCTCTCTCTCTCTCTTTGAGCCTCATTCTGTATCACCTGCAGAAGCAGAGGCAATTAAAGCAGAGTGAATGTTTTAATGCAGATGAGCGTCACCTGAAGCTGAACAAACAAGGAACACCTGGCTAGCAACAACAACAACCATCACCACAGATGCACATTACTTTTCCATCCCTGCAATAACAACTGTTGTGGAAGGCAAATAAGCCAGCCCAAGTAACTTACAAGACAATAAAACTTTATACGTGCATCAGTTTGAGAAGAGATGAGAGAAAATAGCAGGCAAAGAAGCAGCACAGAACGGTATGATCAGAATTCATCATTATTTTTGCTTGTATTAGCCAGAAATGTCAGAAGTGTTTTATACGATTGCTCTCTAAGCCAGTTTTATATTCAACACACACTGGTCTGCTCAGACTGTTATTCCCTTTGTTTTAAAGTGTTGTCTGTGCTTCGTGGCAGTTCCATGTGATCCTGTTGATGTGTGGTGAAGAGCCGTGTGCACCTTCTCTTTGTTCTATTAGAGCAACGATGACAGGTGGCATTTAGACCAAGACAAACACCCACATCCTCTTCTAAGCCAATATTCACCTGAGTTAACATTTGACCACTTTGTACACTGTGGTTTTGTGTGTGTGTGTGTGTGTGGCTGCTGTGACGGCTGCCTTTCCCAACAGTCCTGTGACTGTATATGGTGGACTCAGGTGCTCACAAGCCAAATGAAGTCATCCAGCTATGGGTGCTGTCTAATTGACAAACAGAGGCAATTCTCTCTAGGCTGTCAGCACTACAGGCACACACACCTGATGTCTCCTGTTTTGGCCATTACCTCTGGCAGGCTAACGACAGACCAATCCGTATCATAAGACTGTGAACACAGCTGCAACCTAATTTCCTAGTTTGATGCCTAAATGGATGCACAGTGTAACATACAGTCAGTTGGCAGCTTATTAAGTACACCTATTTATTTTAGAGAGGTGTTGATTCATCTGTTTGATCATTCTAGCTTGGTGTACTGCAATGCACAGAGATGAGTTTCTGTTATTTAGCCTATAATCTCACTGATGTAAATGCAGTAGACAAAATAAAAACACCTGTTGCCTGTACAATTTAGTGATCAAAAGCAGTTTCCTAATTCTCTAAACAGTAAAAAAAAAACATTGCCTGTGTACAGGTAGGATTTACTGTTGGACTGCTGTATTAGACTGCATTAGTTTTAGCTAGGTGTACCTAATAATCTGCCAACTGAGGGTTTGCAACATGCTTCTGTCTGTATTGCTATATAGTCTATATGGCCGGCCAGTCAGCCAAAAACAACAGGCCTGCAAGGGTGGCTTTTTAAAGCTTTACAAGGATGAGAGTCAATTTGGACACAAAACTACGGTTCACTGCCAGTGGAGAGCCGTTGTCGGTCAGCATGTCAACAAAGGACGTGTGAATGCATTTACATGCAACACTACCATAGAACAAGCTGAATGCCCAAATCTTAACTCTGTGTTTATATATACATTTGTTTACGTGATAACAATATTGATAGTGAGGCCATATGCCCTGTTGATTCTGTTATTGAGATGTCAGTCTAATTTCCTGGCCATACGGATTGAGTGTGCAGAGCTTTGGAACTGGTGTGTGTGTGTGTGTGTGTGCGCCGCAGGCTGCTTCCTTTGGTGCACTGGCAGTCCGTGTGTGTGGTGGGTATGACAGTCCAAATGTCTGCATAGATCCCTCTTTCCTGTCCCCTGTGTTGGTGAACAGGTGGAGCGA
>NW_018127881.1:2529383-2539889 GCF_001952655.1 Monopterus albus
AAAACAGAAGGAAGAACAGTCAAAGCTGTATAATGAGCTGCAGACATGACAGGGCAGATATAGAAAGTGTGCAATTAGATGGACCCAAAGAAAGGCAAACAGGGCTGAGAACTTTGTTGTCAAAACTACAGCAAAGCGAAAGCTCAGCTAAGTTTTGTATTATGTCTATATACATTATCATTTTTTTGTAATATAACTTTTAAATTTTGCTTGCATTGATTTCCTTATTTTTCACATTTTTGCGCAGTGTTTTTTATTGGTGTCCCAAGTGTTACTCCTTCTTTTGAGTTCTCTTGAGTTACCTTCTGACAGCTTAAATCTTCCAACTTAAGCCTTTATAAACTGGGACCCTGTGGCTCAAGGCCATACAAAGTTCATAGCTGTGAAAAAGATATAAAGGGCGCCATTGAACCCAAAGTCCTAAAACCATGAAACCACATTTAAAAAGCTGCTCTCTGCTGACCCATGACCTGTGAGACCATGCTTGTCTATTAATCGTCCATTCTTGAAGCAGTTAAAGAAGTCTGATCCACTCTAAATGGAGACGGGACCCAGCCTTTAAGGATCTCCAGGAGACAAAGACAGCTTCTGATCCCACATCTCCCCACCAGCACAGCCCCTCCAAACCCCTTATCTGGTGGCCTTATTCAGCAGCAATAGCATATTGAGAAGTTGCGTTTAACATTTAAAAGCTTTGCAGATCTTGTTAGTAAAGCGTGAAATAGTCCCGTCCTTTTCTCTGTCTGCCTCCCCTCACCCCCCAATTTTTATTGGGTAGCTCAACGAGGGGGCATTCTTCTCCCTCACAATAGGCTTCTTCAGCATTTCTTCTGTTATTGATTTGAATGGTTAGATTTGAAGGCCTAAATTTTGGACATCTGGCTCTTTGATGGGGGTGGCAGAGGAGCTGATGCCCTGGCAGTATGTGTTGTATGACTGTATAATGTGAAGCAAGTTGGAGGGGGTTGTTTTCTTTTGTGACTATAGACTTGAAGCTAGGGATGCGTTTAATCCACTGAGCTGAGGTAAAGTTAGCAATCTTATTTGTCATGACGATGCTTTAGTGAGTTAAAGTGCTTCATTTCTTTTTAGGGTTTTCAAGAACGTGGCTGCCTTTGAATTTATTTTGTGCATGTGCTGTGTGCTGACCTCACTTCTCTCTCTCTCTTTCTGCAGACAGTAGAGAGAAGAAGAGCCCTGCCATGCCCGGTTCTCCTGTGGATGCTAAGACTCATTCCAGATCAGCCCCCAGCAGCAGCGTCAGCTCCACTATGCCACCCCTGCCTTCTGTCAACCCCAGCGGCCCTCGTCCGGCCTCTTTTTCCACCACAGCATGTATGGGTCATTCTTAAATTCTGATTTGTTTCCCAGTAAGTGTCTAATTGTACTTGTAGTTCCCACCTCAGAGTTTATTTGTAAGGTACAGTAAAAAGGCAGACTGTTTTTAAATAGTATTTTATTACATTTATTCCTAGTCTGAATTTATCAGTTCCACTAGCTTGGAACTGTTACTTGGATAAAAGAATCAAAAATGTGTCCATTCTAAGCAAAGATTGTCTTAATTTCTCCCCTCATCCATTTCACCTTTCCTCCCCAGTGACCAACGGGAATCATCATTCCCCGCCAACCTTAAATGCAGTGCCATCGCCGCCACAGCGTTACAGCAACGGACCATCATCTTCCTCTTCCTCATCACTGGCAAACCAGCAGCTGCCGGCCACCTGTGGAGCTCGACAGCTGAGCAAGCTGAAACGCTTCCTGACCACGCTGCAGCAGTTTGGCAACGACATTTCTCCTGAGATTGGAGATAGTGTCCGAAGCCTAGTTCTGGCCCTTGTGGTAAGTCTTTTGTTATCACAGAAGAAGAAGAAAAAAAATGAAGCAGTGTCTCGTAGAAAGGCAGTTTTATCTTCCCTTTGTGACTTTTGATAGGGGTATTTAATTACTGATGCACAAATGTGGTCTTAGAAAATGATAATTGGTTGGTTTGACATCTTTCATACCCTTCACTTTTCACTTCATATCTAGAATTCAACAGTTACCATTGAGGAGTTTCATTCACGGCTTCAGGAGGCCACAAACTTCCCATTACGGCCCTTTGTTATTCCTTTTCTCAAGGTAAACACATCTTCATCTTCTTGTCTATCTTTCTATATTTGCTTTGCATTATTATGTAAAATCACTTTTTTCTTTGAAGCAGTATTTTTCTCCTGCGTGTGGGTTAAGATTTAAATACTAAAGCATATGGTTATGTGACCTGTCAGAATCATCTGGCCCTGCTGAAGGACTCATCCTCACTTGTTTTGGCTGTAGTTGTTCACCATGACACCTTGTTAACCCCAGAAAAACAAGTGATTCACAGAAGGTCCTTGACAGCAACATAGCCCTAACTCTGGTTGGCCATTACATCTTGTGAGTCATGGTGAAGCAAAAGTAATAGATTCATTACACTTTATTACAGCGAAGTCTATAAATATGCCACTGTGTAGGTTTTAAAACTGAATAAACTGCTTCTCAGCAGTTTAAAGTAACTAACAAGATTTGCATGTTGTCTTGACAAGCAACAGATGAATGTGCGTGTGTGTGTGTTATACAGCCTCTTGATCCTCTTTGTAACCAGGAGAGTCTGCAAAAGTATACTTTTTAGGAGCTCCCCTCAGCAGAGCAGCCCATAAATCTTGGGTCAATTGTACCGCTGTAACTGCAAGCCATCAAAATCTGCTCCTTTTCCACACTTACCTCTTACTCACCTTTGGAGCCCCTCCATCTGTCTGCCTGAAAGCGCTGAGACAAGAAACCTCTGTTCCCGTCCATCTACTAATTTATTGCAAAAGGGTGGGGTCTCCACAACTTAATTCCAACTTCTTGAGAGTAGTCTCTTTTAAGAAAAAGAGAAAGGGTGGGGGGTGGGGGAATACACAGATGGGACCAAGTCTGGGGATGAGGAACTGGAAAAGAGGAAGAGGTGGGTGAGGATGAGAGAGAGAAAAGTGGGAACTCGGAAGTGTGAAACAAGCCTATAAAGTGGTCCCTTTTTTTTGTGGGCTTCAGTGCACCATATGGAGCTGCTGTCCTGTTAGGAGAGCGCTCAGCTGCCAAGGCGCTGCCAATCTAGCATCCGCCCCGCTGAAGCCCTGAGAGCTTTCTGCTCAACTGGCACACACCACATGTGGGGTCCTGGGGAAACAAGAGAGCACACGGTTGTTATAGAGAGTAGACCATAAAGCAGAAGTATCAGCATCTTTATGGAGAAGTCTGAAAAGATTTGAAAGGTAGCAGAAATGGGCAAATTAGATGGGAGAGGGGTCTTTGACACAATCTGCTAGATGATGGTTGAAAGCGCTGCATGAGAAGGGAAAGTCAGAGCCACAAAACTAGTACAGTGTGGTTGCTTAGTTGCTTGCTCAAGAAGAGGTGGAAGAGGGAGCGAGGAAGTGGTGTAATTGCAAACACACCAGAGTCTGTTCTTAATTAGGGAAACGCAGGGAACAAAAGCAAAATGGAAAGATATGGCAGAGACAGTCATAGATTAACATTAAAAAGGAGAGATAGGGTAAGAAATAAGGGAGAAGTGGAACCTGTGTATTATTTGTTTTGAAATATATATAAGCCAGTATCATTTTGCATATCTTTGCTGAGACCTGTGTAGGGGGTTACTAACCAACCTAAATGGTTTAGAAGAAGCTGCCATTTTTATGCGAGTGAGGGAAACCACATCCACCATAGAGGGAGCCACAAAACAACACTTAGACCCAGATTGAGCTTAGAGCCAGACCTAAAGGAGTCAAATACCTCCTCCCAGCAAGGCATATTCCCCCAGAGATACTGTAGGTCTTTACTGTCTCTTTTAGCTTTTTAGATAATCTGCCTAAGATAGTTCTAGCCTGCTTGCTCCAGACCTCCCCTGCTCTTCTTTAGGCACAATCTGTCCAGTGCTTCATTTTTTCTGTTGGTTCCATCTGCTTCTGAATGAGTATTTGAGGCACGACTGATATGTGACTGAATATATGAGTGACAAAAGTTTTATTTAACCTGGTACAATAATGTGCTATCAAATTATGAAGCTGTTTGAAATGTTCTTCTGCCCAGTCTTGGAATGAAACCTTAGGAGTTTTTCTTTTCTTTCCAGGCTAACTTACCCCTGCTGCAGAGGGAGCTGCTCCACTGCGCACGAGCAGCCAAGCAGACCCCAGCGCAATACTTGTCCCAGCATGAGCACCTCCTGCTAAGCACTACCCTGGCCTCCTCTCCAGATTCCTCTGAGCTGCTGATGGAGCCTCCTGATGCCGGAACCAAGAGACACAGCCCCAGCAGGTTAGATGAAAGCACAAAAACTGCTTCTGTAAAGATGTATAACCTACAGACAGGTGAGAAATTAAAGGAAAAACCAACAGTTTGTCTCAGGTATTGGGCCACCATGTGCTGCCAGAACAGCTTCAGTGCACCTTGGTATTGATTCTACAAGTCTCTGAACTCTGCTGGAGAGATAGGCACCATTCTTCCAAAAGATATTCCCCCATTTGGTGTTTTGATGATGATGGTGGAGACACCGTCTAACACATTGGTCCAAAATCTGCCAGGTGTTCAAAAAAAAGGGTTGAGCTGGTGGCTGTGAAGGCCATAGCATATGATTCACATCATTTTTATAATCATCAAATCATTCAATGACCTCTCATTCCCACTTATTTATTCAGGTTTTTCCTTTGATTCGTCACTCTTCTGTATACAGCGTTAGTATGTTGGTAGAAATATACATTAACATGTTCTCGATTTGAGAGATAACTCAGTGTTGTCTGTTTTCCAGGGCTAAAGAGAATGGTTTCCATGAACGTCCACCTGTTGCCATGGAACCTGCTGCAAAACGAATTTGCACCATCAGCCCTGCTCCCCGACACAGCCCCGCCCACCCACTGCCCCTCAATGCTCAGCTTCACCCAACCCCTCCACCCTTGCAGCACTACGCCCTGGATGACATTGCAGCGCCACACATCTTACACCGTGAGCACAGCCAACGTGTGCTGGAGATCCGCGAGCTCAAAGATAGGCCCAGACTCCCCGGTGTGTGAGACAAAAACTTAATTATGCTTATTAAATTATATGGCCAGGTTTCTTCAAACACGTTTTTTCTAAAGATTACTTTTATGACCAGTGGGTTTCCTTTCACATTGCTGGTGATGAGAGTTTGAGAAGTTCAGTTTTAGTCTGGCTTCATTAATAAAAACAGCATCAGATATTAATCTGATGTCATGAAGAAATGAGTAGTTGTCCCAGACTACAACACATTCTTCTGGGACATTAAATCAACTATGAACTCGCCTAAACTTATTTTTGGTGGAATGACATCACTGCGAACTGCATAAACACTAAAGACTTTTAACTTTATCAGTACAAGTTGCCCCTTGACGCAAATTTTGTGATTCATGGTATTGGGCTGTATAAATCAAACTGGACTTGACTTGACAACTGGCTCATAAATACATTTTGAAATGTACATATTTGCATGAAAACAGACACAGTGCCCAGACAGTTCATATTCTGTCATAACGGGTTGTCTGTGTGGAAGTGTAGCCGTCCCCGTGTGTCTCTGGAGTCCACGTGTGTATAAACAGAGCCATACTGTCCAGGCAGGCAGGACTGGCTCTACTCTGGAATATATCTACCCTCCATTTGGGGCTTGTCAGCACACAGTGGAAACAGCAGTAGCTCAAAGCCACACAGACACACACCTTGATATGTTCATGGTAGAGGCGCTGTGTTTACGAGGCCTTAGTCCCTTGTCTGACAGCCTCCCGCCCGCCTGCCGCCACTTAACTCATAGGCACACACACATGCACACATAAACACATCAGTCCACACTCATGTCTTTGAACACTGATGAGAACCAGGAGTAGAGAAGAAGTCGAGGGGAAAGCTAGTCAGTGTGTATATGAGGGAATAATTATTCTCTGCAGCCAGCCGAGTGCACATGTGGTCTCTGGGTGGCGGATTCTTACTTAGTTTTAAGACACTGCGGTTTGCATCTTTGTAGTCAGTGTGTGTTAGTGTGGTGTCTATGTCAGTGTAAATGAATCTAGATCACAAGTTTTTCAGTGCAAGCTACAGTTTAGTTGTAAGTGGTCTTACACTTTCTACACATTGAAGCGCAGTCAGAGTGCTTTACACTATTTCCCATTCACACATGATATCCCCGGTTAGGAGACAACTCGTTCTACCTCCTGAGCCACAGCCGCCCCACGTGTGTGTACACGTGTACATGGTTGTAATGGTCCACAGTGACTGTCAGATCGGCTGGTTGTGTTTAGAAGTGGAGCCACTCTACTCAGCCTGAGTGTCTCCCTACTGGAATGCTGTGAGCTCCAGGAGGGGAGGTGCCGAGGGAGAAGTTGGAGTGTGTGTGTGTGTGGTTGACAGCTGACTTCCAGATGTGTTCAGGCTCTTGGTGCTGGGAGTCTGTTTTGCATCACATGTTTCTCCTTTTCTCTTTCACCCCACCCTTCTCGTTCACAACCCCTCAGTTCATCTCACATTTTTTCTTCCATGCTTCCCATTTACTTCATCTCATTCCTGTCATTCTTAATGAAGACTTTTAAGTCATGTCTCTTCTGCTTTTTGCAGAGTTCAGGCTGATTTTGATCTCTCTAATTTGTAATCTTGTGGTGAAATAAAGCTACGTGCATCTCAAATTTAAAAATTTTGGTTAAAGCACAAGCATCGATGATTATATACACACACGCACCTTTTCACTCACTTACTGTCACTTGTGGCTTCTCATACATTAAGAAGAATGCTAATCACAGTGGCCTGTGGTCTGTCTTCTGTGTGTTTTAATCAGGCACTAACGGGGGCTACCGTGAGGAGCCAGTAGACCACAGACTGACAGACAGAGAGTGGGCTGATGAATGGAGGCATCTGGATCATGTAAGTCTGCTGACATTCACCACTGCTGCTGTTGGGTTGTGATATAGAAAGAATGCAAAATGCAATTTATTTTACAGTGGTCCTCAGCAAAATAGTGTTTGACATTCTCTGAACCAACACTTCTATAGTTCATCTAGACACTGATATCTGAATTACTAATACATGCCATTCTCTGCTGTAATGTTTATGCTGCAAGTTCTGTTGGAATATCATTCCAGAAATACTTGATAACAAGCTAAAAGCAAATTTAGCCAATACTCTGTTGTGCTCTCAGGTGTTGAACTGCATTGTGGACATGGTGGAAAAGACACGGAGGTCAGTGAGCGTGCTCAGACGATGCCAGGAGTCAGATCGTGAGGAGCTCAACTACTGGAGACGGCGTTCAAGTGAGCAGGAAGACCCACGCAAAGGAGGATCAGGCTCTGCTCCCTTTTCCAAGACACACAGTCCCCATTCTGCAGAGTCGGGTGGGTATCAGATGAATTATCTGAGAGTGCCACTGAACTCAGTAATTTGTCATTTCTGTTATTTTGCACAAGAATTCTCAAGGATTGCTTCGTTATGCCAGGATGAAGTCAAATCAATGTAATCAGTCAGTTGTTACACTTAAAGGGTAACTCCCCCAAATTAAAAAGGTTTTTACCTTGATAGTATTATCTAGGCATGCAGATTTTTATTTACACATGCTTTGAGAGCTTCACCTCTATACTACTCCCACACAATTACATGAGAGTGAATAGAATTTTGTTTGCACTCCACGATTTGAGTTTTTGGATGCTGGGCACTGCTTTGGGCACCACAAATAAATTTCCCTGTACCTCAAACGAGATAGGTTTGATTCAGACATCCTAAAGTCAACATACATGATGCTAAAATGTTTGAACACAAACCAGGTCAGCCTCGCTTGTATTTCATACTCATTACACCGTCTAGTGGTCATTTAAAGAAATGCAGTTAAGCCGCACATGTTAGCGAGTCCTTCCACAGTTAGTCCCCCAGTCTGCTGTGTACTGGCAGTGTTCTCTCTGAGTGCCAGCCCTGCCGTCCCCCTGCTGGTCCATAGTCATAGACAGGTGCCAGGACTGGCGTCGGCCATATCGGCCACAGAAGGGCCGTCCTGCCGTCCTGCAGGCTCAGAAACCCAGAGCTGGCTGACTCGCCAGAGCACCATCTGGACCCCCAGCCGGGAAGCCTGCCTGCCTGCCTGGGCTCAGGCTGAGGAAGACTGCAGTGGGGGTGGACATGGTGGTGGAGGGTGCATGCAGGTTTAGTGGAAGAGAGAGGATGTAAATGAAGGAAAATAGAGAAAGCTGTGGTGAGATGAAATATAAGAGAGAATGGGGAAAGAGAAGCTGAATAAGGCAGCAGTGTTGGAGAGGTAAAGCCTGTAGCAACACAAAAAATGAACTGCAATGCAGAAAGAGAGACAGATTTGAGGGAACAGCCAGAATGTTGACACAGCTTGTTGGTCCGTGATTCCCTCCAAGCCAAACACATTCCTTTCTAAAGCTGTCAGATCAGTCCAAGACTCTGATAAACAACAATTACATTGGTTTTGTGGCCTAGATATGCAGACTTGTTTGCATTAAGAGGAAAATGAAAGACTATATGATGAAGATAATATTACTGCCTACCTGTGTGGCTTTTCTTTGTAAGCACCTGTTACAGTGATTGAACTTTCATTCAAAAAGCCTTTATAACTGAAACCATTATTTCAACAATTAGTCATCTTTATAAACCCTGGCAGGTGCTAATCCCTTCTGTGTCTGTTTTCCCGCAGACTCCCAGCGCGACTTTGGTCCACGGCCAGGCTCAGCATACGTTACAGATGAGATCTGGAGGAAAGCTGGTAAGAGCACCCTAAAATCCGAATTTAATTAGGTTTTGTTAGAACAATACTAACTGTAATTCATTTTTATTATAGTTATTACAGAGAGCAGTTACATGAATGCTTTATGCCAGTTCAGACTACATGATTTTAGCCCGATAACAGCCCAACATGACAAACAGCGTCAGACGCGACAGTCGATCACTATCTCATATAGTGTGTCATAATAAACGACAACCGATGCAGCATCTGGGATGCCTCACAACGTCCCGACACAAAGTCTAGCATGTCAGAATTTTTTTCATTTTCTGACATGGGTCAACGGGAACACAGAAGCCTCTTTTTGGCATATCGGACTGAACCATTTTCATTAAATATCACAGTGATACAGCTAACATTAGCATATAGACTTTCACAGTCAGCCTTGTGAAGTAGCTACTAGCTACTACTACTAGCTGGCTAGTTTTTGATTTTACTTCCGGTGTTGTGCCGAGACCTGTTCCCTTGTCGAGATGTGTCCCCTAACCTGCACCCTAACCATAACCACAGATGGGGGTGCTACTGGAAACATAGTTTTAACAGGGGGAAACACATCTTGATAGGGGAACAGATTTCGACACAAGATTTTTGACTTCAAGTTCTAATTGAAAGAGAGACAACACAGGCTGCTGCACTCTTCGTGCAAACTGCAGACAGGTCCACGTCACAGAGTGGCCATCGAACAAATCGTGTAGTCTGAACCAGTCATTAGGTGATGTGTGTTGATCTGTGGTCTCTTTTTATTGGTGCAATAGCCCTAAACTTGAAACGCTTGCCTCCCCTGATATACAGAAGAGGCAGTAAATGAAGTGAAGCGTCAGGCCATGGATGAGGTTCAGAAAGCAGTAGCAGAAGCCGAGCAGAAGGCTTTTGAGATGATTGCTGCCGAGAGGGCTAAGATGGAAAAGACTCTGGCTGAGGCGAAGAGGAAGGCTCAGGAGGATGCCATCATGGTCATCAATGAGCAGGAGGATTCCAGTGAGGTAAGAAGAGATGTAGATTATGGAGCTGGAAGAGAGTGTATGGAGTCCTGCCTGAAAATGGTATGCTGCATAATAGCACAGCAGACAGATTACATGGTTCTATATAAAGCTGCTGTTTTGCTGCTACTTTTGGCCCACAAACTTTCTTTTTGGTTCACTTTCATCAGTGTTGTTCCCTAGTGCAAGAGCCTGTCTTCAAAAAACTGTAAAAATCCACTGTAGGTTTGATCAGCACTAAGTGAAAGAATAACTTCTTGGTTAACACCGAGGAGCATAAGCAGCTAAAGAGCCAGATAGTTCCCTCAGTTTGTTAGTTAGCTGGTTGGTTCATTGTCAGTTTGTGTCAGCGTTGTGTTGTGTTTACAACTTGTTTTCACTGCCCCCAAGAGGCCAAAGAAATAATACATGCAGGCTTGTGGAATGTTATTTTGGAGAAGGCTTACTCAGATTTAATGAAGATACAAATCTGCATGCACTTTCCTGACTTTACATTTTTGTAAACACTTAGAGATTTTCCTCTTTTCCTTCTCAGTGTTGCTGGAATTGTGGCCGCAAAGCTAGTGAGACGTGCAGTGGCTGCAACGCGGCGCGCTACTGTGGCTCCTTCTGCCAGCACAAAGACTGGGAGAGGCATCACCTCATCTGCAGCCCTGGACTTCAGGCTCAACCCAAGCCAGTTTCTGCTATCACTGCAAGCAGAGCTGCCGCCGTGGCTGCCTGAAGAGGAGACACACGGGC